>NC_137787.1:159514064-159971730 GCF_963383645.1 Muscardinus avellanarius
GGACTCTGATACAGATATAGATATATTTTCAACTAAAATATATATGAAAATGCTAATTCAGCAAAATATAGTGTGCTTCATTCTGTTAAAAATACAGATGTATAATTAAAATTATCCAGCTGAGGTTATAAACTTTTCCCTAAATATTATCCTTTTTCTTGCCAGTTATATCTCAGAAAGAAATTTTTAATAAAATATATTCAACTAAGTATTTAAAGCTTACAGTACTGTTATTTCTTTTCTGTTTTTATCATTAAACTTTGATTATAACATTGGATAATTCTGTTTATTGAGTCTTGTCTTTTTCTCAGGTTCCTCCAAGATTCTTGGGTAAGGTCTTAGGTAATTGGCCACATCCACAGTGCCAATGCAAAATGTCTATGAGTTTCAAAGAAAACAAGACTCTAGGAAACTGTAAATATAAAGTCAATGACTATTTCCTCTTTTCTCGTTACAAATCCTTTTTTATTATTTGATTTATAGATAATTTAAAGTATATGGATTTCCCTTGATATCCATGGATATTTCTTATTGCTCATTTATGTGTATATGATATTGTTAAAAAAACACTATGCAGTTTATTGACCAGAAAAAATATTAATTTAAAAGTTTGGTCTTTTATTCCTCTTCCAGTTACCAGTTGGATTTAGAATTAAAAAAATACAAGAGATGATAAATCAGCTGCCATGGAACTGAATCTGTAGGTTGTCAAGCATTAAATAAGAAAAAATGTTTATTATGTCTTATAAAGCATGAGCAGAAAATTATACAGAGAAAATTTTCTTGTAAATTATCATATGTATAAACATAGAAGAAAAGACATTTTAATCACTTCAGCATTTAAAAGCTCCTCTTGATTTCTAGTAATATTTTGCCTTGTTTTAAATTTATTTTTTATTCTGATAACCCTCCCTTATTTTTCTTTCTGCTGCTTAAAAACAAATATATATTTGTGTAACAAATATCTATAAAAATTTGTGATATAATGATATCTGAAATTTCCTAAATTTGTTACATTAAATTGAAATTTTCTCAGTCATGTATTATAAAATCAAAATATACAAAATATAAATATGTGACCAATACTGTAAGGATGTTTACTTAGTGGAGGATATTTATGTTTCACAGAACATAACTATAGATAATTGCATAAGCATGGTATATAAATTTATATTCTAGACATTTCTATGTGAATTTATATATATGTATGTGTGTGCACATATACACAGAAATATACATACATATGTGTGTCTATAAACAATATACAAAGTTAATATATACATATGTCTCTGTACATGTATATGTATACAAGAAACATATACAGATGTATATGCCCTTAGTTTTGAAGTTATCCAGACTCTTGCCATTGGCTGTGTACTCTTGAGGAAATTACTGAACCTGTTTCCTCTTCTAGAAAATGTGCATGATGGAACTTCATTATTTCATGGCAAGCTATTGTAAGAATTAGAATTCTTACAATGAATGAAGAAGAAAGTCTCACAATCTCTTTTTATGCTAGGTAATCAATATTGAACATCACTACTTTTTATTACTGTCCATGTTTAATAATATTACTTTTATTGGAGGAAATTATTGTGCATTTGTTCAGGGAAGAGTACAATTAAAATATGTGGCTTCTTATATGATGAGAAAAAAAATAACAAAATAATCCTGAAAGAAATGACTGCCTAGCCAGGCATGGTTGTACACACTTATAATCCAAGTACTTGTAAAGCTGAGACAGGAAGGATTGCATGTTCTTGGGCAGCCTCCTTCCTACTTAGTGAGGCCCTTTGCAACCTAGTGAGATCATGGCTTAAAATAAAGAATAAAAAATAAGGTCAGGAGTGTAACTTGGAGGTAGAAGGTCCCTGGGTTCAATCCCCAGAGCTGCAAAAAAGAATTGGTAAAATGATGTTCAGGTTTTTTATGGTACTTTTTTTTTCTAATGAGTCAGCTGATTATCTAAAATATCTCTCAACATGGATTGATAGTTACATGATAACTATCAATGTATCAGGAGTGGTGGCACAAGCTTGTAATCCCCGTGCTTGGGAGGTTGAGACAGGAGGATTGCGCAGGTTTGAAGCCAGTCAGCCTCAGCTACTTAGTGAGGCTCTCAACAACTTAAGAGAGACCCTGTTTCCAAAATATAGGTTTTGGAGTGTAGCCTGAAGTAGAAGGGTTCCATCCTCAGTACCACCAAAAACAAAAACAAAAACAAAAACAAACAAACAAAAAAAGATAGTTACATGATTTTCAGGGCAGTTAGATATTTGTTTTAATTTAAAATTAATTTTGATATCACTTCCCTTGGCAATTTCATAGAGCTCTTAAAATCAGTTTATACATATATATGTTATGCCAGAAACATTTCTTATAACACAGAAAAAATTGCTGGATTCAATTAAGATAGCTTTTTTTTTTTTTTCCTAGAAGCCCTCATATATGAAGGGACTTTAAAGTCAAACACCTTGGGAAATGGTAGCCCTATCCTTCAGTGAAACATTGATCTGCCCTTATGTTTTCCATACAAACTGCTACATATCTTAGTTCTATGTTTTGTTGTTCTTGTAATAGCTGTTTTGAAAAAGAATCATTTTTACTACAAATAGATCTAATCATTTTTGTAATTAACGTCAACATCAGTTATTTGCCTTTACAGAATATAACTTGGTTATGAGCAGAAATAATGTTAGGGTTCATGGGAAAATACTGTAAAGGTAGAAAATAAGCTAATGAGTAAGAAAGTGAGACATATATGATTATAATAATGTCAGTTTGGTGATATATACCATATATAAAATTCGTCATAATTTTGCATTGCTCCATATTTTCAGATCTTCTAAGTAAATGCTAACTAAATTTTCTACATCTTTACAGACATTACTTGATAGAAAACTTTTAGCTCACAGCAAAATTAGATGAAAGAGAAAGTTCTCAAATGCTTTCTGCCCCCACACATACTTAGTATCCCCTATTATAGATGCCCCCCATAAAAGTGATACCTTTATTATAACTTATGAACTACACTGAGAAAACTTTGTCACTCAAAGTATATAGTTTAAATTGGGGTTCATTCTTTCTAATGTACATTTTGTGGGTTTGTGTAAATGCACAGATTAATTTCACTTTCCTAAAAATCTTCTGTACTTGATCTATTCCTTCTTTCTAAAAGTACTTATCTTTCAATTATCTCTATTATCTCTTAATTTAATAATTTCTCATAATTTGAAAACATTCAATATATATTTGATAGAGATATATCATTATTTTGTTCCCTTATCACAGCATAAGCACTAAATAGCATCAGAGTGAATCCATATCTTTTTATTGTGAATAAAGAAACTGAGGTCTGAAGAAGTTTAACTTTTTCAGAATCATACAGATAAAGAAATTTTTTTTTACTTCTTTCACTAGATGGAATATCCTCAGCAATATATTTCCCGTATATATAGCATAATACTTCATAAGAGAATCTGTCGCCCATAAATCTTCTTGAATTACTAATCTCTAATTGAAATTGATCATAGCAACTATAACCAAGTAAAATTAGCATACAATTTTTCTAATTTTATTTTCCCAGACATAATAAATTGGTGCAGAAAATACACTAATTAAATAAGTCTCATCACATGCTGTGTGCATGTATGTTACTATCACTCATAACTACTTCATGATGTGAGACAACAATAAAATTATGTTTAAAAAACAAGTTTAATGCTGATCTTCTTGAGATTATTAGAAAGAAAGGAAAACCAAAGACAAAACCTTTTTCCCTTAGACCTATTGGAAAATATGTATTTCCTTGAACTTTATCCATGAAGAAATGTGATACTATGAAGACTTATATGTACATACCTTAAAAAATGCTAGCTTGCACTTTCTTAAAGGTAAAATCAACAATCTTAAGTGCTTTCAGAACCTCTTACTTTTTATTTTTATATGGTTTTATTGGTACATTATAGTTTCACAATATAATGTAAATTATCTTGACAATATCAAATGCTGTGGTTTGGGAAAACCATCAGGAAACAAAGGACTAGATTAGTAATAGAACTGATGTGTGATTTCTTTCATAGAGCTTTATGTGCAAAGGGTTGGAAAAGTTTTCATGTCAGTTAGATCCAATACTGTTGACCATGACTTTGGAAGAGAAAGATGCTAAGACAATATGGGTACAGAGAACTATATTATTTAGGTCTTCAGTGTCAATCAGCCTTCTTTCAGCTAGACTCAACCTAAATATTTATATATATATATATATATATATATATATATATATATATACACACACACACACAAATATATATGAGAGTGATGGTATTTTTTGCACTATATCTAAATGTATGATTTTTAGTGTTGTAGCCACCAAGTTTCTGAAATCAAGATTTACCAAACAAATAAAACTCTCAGTATCAGAATAAGTATGATCTCATTCACAATTAATAATAATTAGGAAGAAACATATTAAAATAATACAGGTTTCTTTCCCAGAAACTTTTTTCTAGTCACCATGCTCTGTGTCTTCTACCTGGTAACCCACCAGTTCCAAGAGAGTACTAGGAAGGGTGTAGCCACTGGTATCCAGAAATGTTCAGAACCCATCACCAGGGGTCTGTCTTCTCTGCTCTATGAGGCCCAAGTGATGCTGGCCCAGCCTCTGTTACACTGTGACCTGAGGTGCCACAGATCCCTAGGGATGATACATGGACTCCCCAGAAAGAAGAAAATAACATGGACTCCCTAGAAAGAAGAAAATAAAATCATTGGCCACTGGGAATAAGGCTATGAACTTCACTCAGGAGCAATGCGCTTTGCTGGATTCTTCCCAGAAGAATCTCTAGAGATGTGATGCAGGAAGTCTTCAGCAACCTGATTTCTATAGGAAAAAAAAAAAAACTTGCAAGTTAAGACCATTGGAGAACACAACAAAAAAAAATGGAGACATTTAAGGTGCATCATATCTAATCATAAACACAAACCCTATGAAAGTAAGAAATGTGGAGAGGAGCCATATCAATGTAAACACAACAGGAAATCCTCCCTTGCTTCCACAAGCATTCAAGGACAAGTGGGAATATACATTACAAATAGGCTTTATAAAAATGTAGTAAGTAGTAAAACCTGTGGATATGTCAGTTCCTTTATAAAACATGAACAAAGTCATACTGTAAAAAAGATTTATCTATGTGAACAATGTGGTAAAGCCTTCACTCAGCCCTCAGGTAAAGGCTTCAAATGTTCCAGTTCTTTTCATATGTTAGTCATGTTTCTGTTGCTGTGAGAAAATATGTGAGAAAATCAACTTAAGAGAGAAAAGATTGATAATGACTCCTGCTTGGGCTTTCACAGGATTCAGTCCATTATTGGCTACTTCCATTGCTTTGGGCCTGAGGCAAGGAATAACTTTATGGTGAAAGGGCATGGCAAAACTAAGAAGCTTTCCTCATAGTGACCAAGAAAGAGAAAAAGGATAGAAGGAGCCAGGAACATGATGTACCCATTAAGAACATAACTCCAGCAGGGCGTGGTGGCGCACGCTTGTAATCCCAGCATTCGGGAAGCTGAGTCAGAAGGATCGCCGTTTGCTTCAACAACTTCAGCTACTTAGTGAGGCCCTTTGCAACTCAGTGATACCTGGTTTCAAAATAAAGAATAGAAAATAGGGCTGGGGGTGCAGCTCAAAGGTAGAATGCCTTTGGGATCCATCCCCAGTACCACCAAAAAAAAAAAAATGACTCCAGTTAGACACAACCTCCTAAAGTCATTTCCCAATATTACCAGCTGGGAACCAAGCCTATAATACTTGAGACTTTGAGGAACATTCCAGGTACAAACTACAACACTTTATTAAAGAGAAAAACTCATAAAGGGAGAAAAAAAAAGCCTTATGAAACAGGAAAGTTGAAAGGATTCATTTTTTTCTAGTTTACTTCAATGACACAAAAGGAGTTCCATTAGAAAATAACCTAATAACTTTATCAAAGTATTAACAATTTTGATATTTCAAGTCTTTTTTTTTTTTTTTTTTTTGGTGGTACTGGGGTTCCTGGAAGCCCTTCTATCTCCGGGCTACACTCCCAGACCTATTTTTACATTTTTATTTGGAAACAGGGTCTCCTAAGCTAGCGCGCGGCTAGCTTCGAACCTGCGTGATCCTCCTGTCTCTGCCTCCCAAGCGCGGGGATTACAAGCGTGCGCCACCACGCCCGGCTTCAAGTCTTTTTAAAAAATGTAGAAGTAAAGTATTCACACTAAATAAAAGCCTTGTGAATGTAGTACATGCTGTAAGACCTTCAGTTTCAGTTCTACTGAAAGACATAACTCATTCTTGAGAAAAACAGTGTATGTGGAGAATAGGTATTATTTTATTTCTCATCTTTTTTATTTGAAGGTACATGATAATACACACTGCAGATAGACATGTGTTACATGAACTTTAAGATGTGAAAAGAACATCTCTGGGTCAATTATCATTATGGTGTATGTGTTTTTTATATTCATAGATTTAGTTTTCTAGTATTTTGAGATAGCATCTACACTGAAACAGATTTCTGTATGCATATATAATATATAGTATTATATAAAATAAAGGGTGTATATATACTTTAAAAATAAGACTCACTATAGTTTTGTATGTAAAATGTGTTGTATATAACTAGTTTATATGATTAATTAAATATATGTTATTATTATGAAATTTTATAGCATCAAAATATGCTGTCCAAATTTTTTAAAATGCTAAATTATGTGAATAACATATATACAAAGATGAATAATTCTATCATAACTAATATAAATCGTAAAAATTTCCCCAAAGATTCTATGTAATAAACATTTTATAAAATAGAATTCAAAGAATAGATAACAAATTTTATTAAAAAATGAATTTACACTGTATAATAAACATAAAGAAAAAAACTGTAATTTAATTTGATGCTTTTCCGTTGATTAATTCTCTAAAATATTTTTGAGACATAAGTGTACTATTGGGGAAGTTGTTTTTAGTGCCTATATTTTGGAGTGTTTTCTTTTTTGAGGGGGTATTGGGGATGAAACTCAGGGGCCTTCTACCTCTGAACTACATCTCCAGCCAACTTTTTTATTCTTTAATTTGAAACAGGGTCCCAGTGAGATACAAAATGCCTCACTAAGTAGCTGAGGCTATCTGTGAACCATGTTCACCCTGTCTCAGCCTCCTGAATGCTGGGAATACAAGTGTGTACCACCACACTAGGCTGAGTGTTGTCTTTTTATTTTTCTTCCAGGAGTTGTAAAGTATCTTGCCTAATTCATACTAATTTGACTGATATTGAGTTGACTTTCTTGCAAGGTGAGATAAAAAGATCTAATGTAGAAAAAATTAATGATATTTAACTTGTAGTTTACATATGGATAGCAAAATATGAAATGAAAGAAACTCAATAGTAGAATTATTTTAGCCAAAACATGAATTCTTCTGACAGTCTAAAAATTCTTCTCTTTAGAATTTCTTTTCATAAGCTTAATCGGTATGAATTTTGATATTATTTAAATTTCAATCTTTCAATCAATTAAGCAAAATGATTTATTGATAATATTTATATTACAAGTATAAAAACTGAGTATAATAAATCATCAATCATTATAATTCAAATACATTGTAGCATATTGTCACTGTCCTTCAAATAAAAAATTATTTGAGAAAAATTCAAATAACAATATATGAGAGAAAACATATAACCCTTGGCTCTGTGACTGACTGATCTCAGTATGGTTTATGACTGTAATCCGATTACTTGAGAAGTTGAGACAGGAGAATAACTAGTTTGACTCTAGCAATTTAGCTGTAATCTGAGCAACCTAGTAAAACCCTGTTTCAAAACAAAAAATAAAAAGGACTGGAGATATAGCAAGCTCAGAGGTAGAGTGACCTTAGGTTCAATTTCAGTACCACAATAGCTAAGTAAGTAAATGAATGAATAAATAAATAAATACATAAATAAATAAGTAAATAGCATGCAATTTATTTTGATTCAAAAAGAAGACAATAATTCTAAATAAGAAAAAATTTAAAATAAATTACTTTAAAATAATTTAGTGTGTAAATGAATTGTACTTAGTTTGATAATTTCTTTAGGAGACCTCTAAAATGATAAAGTATAATTTAAGCCATTCATGACTTACTGCTGATTATTAATGAATAGTAAAAATGTATTCTATCTAAAACTAAAAAAATTGTCTGTGTATATAGCAGCATTTTTCCTCCAAATTTGAATAAGCAGAACATTTGATTTTGTTGTGTGCTTCCTTTCTATATCACAAATATCACTTGATATGCAAATTCATTGGGAAAGCATTAATTAAGCATAAAGAGTAAATGAAGTATGTTAATATGCAATGATTCCAAACTGCCACAGGGTGGTAGGAGATTCACTTTCCACACATTTATCTAATTGGCAGAACTAACTGCTTTGCTACACTGCTGCCACATTCAAATCCCTTATTAGAAACTATATTACTGTTACTGCTCAATAACTGTGAAGAAAATCTCAGAGGCAAAATTATACTTTAGGATACACTACACTTAGACAAAATTCTAATTCAACTAGAAAGAACAGTATTCATATATTTAATGTGTTCTTTTTCTTGTTTGCATATTTTTTATTTATCATAAAAGTTAATTTATGTTTAATGATTAATGTAGAGAAAGCTTACAAAACAAAAAGATTATAATAATTATGTCAATAGGAAATTTAAAAATTATTAAATTATAAAATTTCTAAATTTGAAAATATACATATATACCATTAAAGTTTTAGTAACAAAAAATTCTTAATTATATAAAGCCCCATTTCTTAATTTTATAGATATAAAAACTACACATAGCTGGCCGTGGTGATGCACACTTGTAATCCCTGCACTTGGGAGGCGGAGGCAGGAGGATTGCACAGGTTTGAAGCCAGCCGCGCTGTCTTAAGAGACCCTGTTTCCAAATAAAATATAAAATAGGTCTTGGAGTGTAGCCCAGAGGTAGAAGGGTTTCCAGGAACCCCAGTACCACACACACAAAAAACCTACACATAGATATGTAAGAAAGGTTATAGAGATAATCTGTTAAAAATAACTCTAATATAAATCTATTGAATACAATTACTTATTATATTAATAATGCACATATATATGGCCTTCCAGAAAATCTTATCATTATACTCACAGACACATAGAGAAACCAGGTTAACAACAATGAATATTATAGTGAATGTTTTTATTGTTACTGTTTCCTGTCTGTATTCATAATGGGCTGGAAAAAATCATTGACATGCTTTTATATTATTCAGGGTTTGGGTCACAGGCTTTTAATTATTCTTTTTTTTTTTTGCTGAGGTAAAAATTCAACTTGTACGTATTTTATGACAAAAGTGATATGTAAAAATGTTTACTCAACTTTTTTTCATCTGAGAGGTGATAGAAGAGTGGAGGTGGAGGAAGACTTAGGTTTATATATAGAGAAATAGTACCATAGCATTCACATGTGTATACATGTGAATATATATCAATGTCAATCTGAGTACTCTCTATTGGTAGGGAGAAAAATGGAGGGGAGGCACCAAGAATACACACACACACACACACACACACACACACACACACACACACAGAGCAAACTGCTAATTACCTGGGAAATTTATCCATTTAATTACTTTTTCTCTCTTCTTACCACCTTTCTAAGCCACTGTGTCCCTGATAATAAAACCTAAAATATGATAACCACCTTTCCCTAAAGAATATTTAATAATGCAATATTCTATAATGAGCTTTAAATATAATTTTTATTATTTCTTAATCAATCACACACATAATATTTTAAACCCAATGCAAAGAATACAGAAATATATTTCAGAAACAAATTTGTGCATGAATCTAATTCACTTACTGCCCAGAACGTGAACACATGCATTTGCAAATTCATTGTCAAAATCTACTGAAAATTATAAAGTATGAAATTATCATAATAAATATTCAGTGGTATTATCACCACCAGAGCAACACCAAAGACCTTGATTATCAAATTTTACAATGTTTCCATTGTTCATTTTTCAGACATTATGAAGAATGAATGAAAACATTCTCTGTATTGACAAAAGTAAAATTATACTGGCTACTCTGAAAAGTCATAATAATTAGAGGATTTTGTGAAGAAAACTTGAAAATTTTTATTCATGTTAAAATTTTACATAAATATTTAACAACTATTTTGAATGAGTACATTACTTTCTTTCAAATGATAATTCAAATTTCATGATATTTAAATACTGTTAGTAAAAGAATTCACACAGGATCTGACAATCAGCATATACAGCCTTGTAGAAGAAGCAATTGAAATATTAACTGCATGATTCACTCATTGTTCAACTCTTTTAATTTAAAAAAACAGCAACAACAAAATACTATTTTTCTTTCTTCAAACACCCTGCAAAACTAACTGTTTATCACAGATCTCTAGGAACAAAAATCTAATATATTCTACCTCATAGGTAGTTCTTTACTTATGAAAATATGTTTTAAAATTTTGTTTTATAGTCTGTCTAAAGTACATCAAGGGGTTGAACAAGACTGAACTGCTTCTTAACAGTAAATGTTCAATTATTAGAAATTTTGCAAGCCTCTCATGGTTGGTAACTTCAAATCAAACATAAAAAAAATTATGCCATGATATGCCAGACATCAGTGCTTATTTTCCATTGACCTCCAAGTAGCTATTAATTATCTAGTAACATGGAAAAAAACAAAAGAGAAGGGAAGGAGGAAAGAGAAAAGTGGGAGGGGAGAGATGGAGGAAAGGACTTTAAGTTATACTCTATATTCTCAAATTGCATAAAATAATATTTTAACTCGTCTTGTGTAACAACATTAAATGTAAGAGTTTTCTATAAACATCTTTTGGAATGTAAAATTAGTTTTCATTAATATTTTATTCGCCTCCTAAATGATTATGGATTTTTATAAAACTGTGAAAGCATTCTTTTCAGAGATGAAAGCTCTATATAAATATATTTCTTAGATGAAAGTGAAATTCTTCCCAACAATTAACATAAATATTTTAATCCACAGAACAAAAATAATGTAGTAAATATCTCATATTTTTAATAAAAATGTATTTAAGAGTATAGTAGTTCTGCATCTGTCTTTATGATTATTGTAGCTGTCTTCTAAATGTGTGTGTGCTTGGTTGTTGCTATTGTTTACTTGCTTATTTGTTTCAAAATTTCTCCTTTTGGATACATTTTCTACATTGCTGATGGAACACATTTGTCAATATGCTGTTAAATTTTCTCCCAACAACTTTACATACTATGTTTCTTAACAATTATTAGACTGTAATCCATATTTATTGATCTTACATGATTACCATCTCCCTTGCATTAATGGTTTATTTTAAAAAATATTTAAGAGTAATAAGCTGCTATATGCTCAGCATTAGACTGAGTCTAAGATAGATATTGGTAATATAAAGATAAATAATTCATAGCTTATAAATTAAAAAAAAATATGTGCAGGAAAGCCGGGCATGGTGGCGCACGCTTGTAATGTCCGCTCATGGGAGGCAGAGACATGAGGATTGTGCAGGATCAAAGCCAGACTCGCTGGATTAAGAGACCCTGTTTTCAAAAATAAAAAAGTATAAAATAGGTCTGGGAGTATATCCCGGAGGTAGAAGGGCTTCCAGGAGCCCCAGTACCACCAAAAAGGAAAAAGAAAACGTGCAGGATAAAAAATTAAAAATGAAATAGATAATTACATAGCAGAGTTGACATCAAATTCATACTAAGCCTCAAATTCATACATAAAAATCTTTGAATTACTTTATCTTAATGTTAATTAATCTCTAATTTTCACTAAAACATTACTAGAAAGATAAAGATAATTAAACATTCTATCAGATGAAAACATATAGAATAATAAAACACTCCCTGGTATAGTACTTACTCTCACTTTAAGAAACAACAAAAATCTTTGCTATGCCTTTCTTCCTCATCTGTATACATCTACATTGAAGCAGAAGAAAGGAACAACATGGTTTCATGATAGTATTTGAAAATTTAGTACTTATTGTTACATATGTTTTGGAAAAAATCTTCTTTCCCATATGGACATGGTTTTCCCTGCTAGAATTTCTAATTAGCTTAGCCAATGATTACCATGTTATTAAATTCTCATGACTGACTCAAGAACAGGTGGTATATTATGGATGGTTCATTTAATTCTAGACTCAAACTATCTTCAGGCTATCACAAATGGACTTTAGGAAAGCCACAAATAAAATCTCTTGAAACAATATGTAAAAAATTGGCAAGGCACTTTGCTTCTGAACAGAAGGGTGCAAAAAAACTGGGCAAGCCATCCACTCAGCCTTGTATTTCCTAACACAAAAGTCACTACACCATTTTCTATTGGCTAATCTAATTTGGTTGGCTAGTTTTCACTAGACTGATTTTGCAAAAGGAGAAACATAAAACCAGTACATCTGGCCGCAGGACATATAGACATAAGTTAAAAAAAGTCACAAAGTGGGTATTTAAGCTTCAAATATAAAATATAAGCTACCAGTTTCTTATGTTCTTGCAACTCTTTGATAGAAAATATAAATATTTTTCATAATTTCGTTTTTTTTGGTTTTTTTTTTTTTTGGTGGTACTGGGATTCCCGGAAACCCAGAGCTACACTCCCAGACCTATTTTTTATATTTTTATTTGGAAACAGGGTTTCTTACGCCAGCGTGGCTGGCTTCAAACCTGCGTGATCCTCCTGTCTCCGCCTCCCAAGCGCGGGGATTACAAACGTGCTCCACCACCCCCGGGGGGTTCTTTTATACACTATAATTTCTTTTTTATAATTCTTTATTGATGCATTGTAGTCATAAGTACTAATGGGGTACAAGATGGTAGAGGCATATATGCACACATGACTAATTTAATTATCCTCCAATTTCCACCCTTCTCTTCCTCCTCCCTTTGTATCAAGTTTGAATTAATAACTTTGATATGTTTATGAATGTACATCATGTAAATTAGAAAATTTCCCTCTTTCTCCCTCCCATTCCCCTCAGGTCACTTTATTTGCTCATCAATGGTTTCTCCTTCTTCAATTAGAGTTACTCCTATGACCCTTTCTCCCTAGCTTCTGTATATAAGAAAGAACATCAACATGTTTTTCCTTTGTTGTGACTAATTCATTTAGCATAATGTTCTTCTGTTATATCCACTTTACCACAAATGACATAATATTGTTCTTTATAGCTAAGTAAAATTTTATTGTGTACATATCCCATAGTTTTGTAAACCATCTGTTGATGAACATTTTGGTTGGATCCATAATTTAGCACTTTTGAACTGTGGGACTATGAACATAGATGGGCATGCATTAATCTGGTAGATTGTTTTTTTTTTGGTGGGGGAGATACTCAGAAATAGTATTGCTGGATCTCATGGTAGTTTTGTTCCCATTCTTTTAAGAATTCTCTATAATTTTTTCCAAAGTGGTTGCAACAAATTACAATCCCACCAACAACGTATTAGAGTTTCCATTTCTTCACTCCCTCAACAGCATTTGTTGCTGTTTGTGGTTTGAATGATTGCCATTCTAATTGAAGTAAGGTGAAATATTAGGATAGTTTTTATTAGCATCTAATTGCTAATGATTTGGGCATTTATTCATACATATATTTGTCATTTTAATTTCTTTTTTCATTGGGTGTCTAGTCCATTTGCCTATTTTTGATTGGGTTTTTTCTTAGCAGTGAATTTCTTGAGTTCTATTCTGTTGGCTCTCTATTGAGGGTCTTTATAGATTCGTTTCCTGTGTGTGAAAGAAGCTCTTTAATTTAATGCAATTCCACATATTGATCTTCATTTTAATTTCTTGTGCCTTTAGGGTACTGTTGAGAAAGTTTTTACCTGTGCCCATATGTTAAAGTATTAGACCTATTTCTCTTTTTTTTTTTTTTTTTTTTTTGGAGGTGGTACTGGGGTTTCTGGAAACCCTTCTACCTCCGGGCTACACTCTCAGAGCTATTTTTATATATTTTTTTAAATTTGGAAAGAGGGTCTTTTAAACCAGCAAGGCTGGCTCTGAACCTGAGTGATCCTCTTGTCTCCGCCTCCAATGTGCGAGGATTACAAGCGTGCGCCACCATGCCCGGCAGATCTATGTTCTCTTTAAAGAGTTACATGCTAATCTGATTTCCAAGTCTTTGATCTATCTTGAATTGACTCTTGTGCAGGGTGAGAAAGTGGGGTTTATTTCCATTATTTGCAGTTGGTTGACAAGTTTTGTCAACACCATTTGTTAAAGAGGCTTTTTTTTCCAGTATATATTGTTGTCTCCTTTGTCAAAAAGCAATCAACTGTAAGTGCGCAGATTTGTTTCTGAGTCTTCTATTCTGCTCCATCGGTCAATGTGTCTGTACATTGCTGTTTTTATTATGATGGTTTTGTAGTATAGTTTGAAGTCAGATATTATGATACCTCCTATATAGTTCTTGTTGCTGAGAAAAACTTTTGCTGTTTTGGG
Source organism: Muscardinus avellanarius (assembly GCF_963383645.1). Taxonomy (NCBI): domain Eukaryota; kingdom Metazoa; phylum Chordata; class Mammalia; order Rodentia; family Gliridae; genus Muscardinus; species Muscardinus avellanarius. Next base: position 159,528,621 of record NC_137787.1, read on the forward strand.
TATTTTGTTTTTCCAAGCAAATTAAGGACTAATTTTTCGATGTCTATGAGGAATGATTTTGGTAAATTAGTGTATATTGTGCTTAATCTGTAGATCACTTTTGAAAAAATGTCAATTTTGATGATATTTATTCTATCTAAAAACAAAAAAAAATTTCATCACTTAAGGCCTATTTTGATTTCTTTACTCAATGTTTTATAATTTTCTTTGTAGAGGTCTTTTACTTACTTGGGTAGGTATATTACTGAGTGTGTGTGTGTGTGTGTGTGTGTGTGTGTGTGTGTGTGTGTGTGTGTGATATCCTAAGTGAAAGTATTTTCTAGATTTCTTTTTAAGTGAATTTGTGGTTGACATACAAAAAAGCTTCTGATTTCATTTAAGATTGATTTTGTATCCTTACACTTTGTTAAATTTGTTGATCAGTTCTATAAACCTTTTGGTTGAGTTTATTGTGTCTTCTAAGTATAGCATCATGTCATTTACAAATAGTGATAGTTTGAGTCCTTCTTTTCTTATTTTTACTCCTTTGATTTGCTTTTCTTGCCTTATTGCTCTGGCTAAAGTCTTAAGTACTATAATGAAAAGAAGTGGTGATAAAGGGCATTCTTGTTTTGTTCCTATTTTCAGGGGTAATTGTTACAGGTTTTTTTTTCCATTTTATGTGATGTTTGCTGTGGCCTATTGTATATTGAGGTAGGTTTCTTATATTACAATTCTATGTAGCACCTTTAAATGGGTGTTGGATTGTATCAAATGATTTTTCATGTGATTTTTATCTTTGGTTCAGTTTATGTGGTGAATTACATTGATTGATTTTTTATGTTGAAACAGCTTGCATCCCTGCAGGCTACTTGAACATAGTGTATGATTTTCTTAGTGAGAATTTTTTTTCTTTGTCTTGTTTTTGGTTTTGTTTTGTTTTGTTTGTTTTTTGTCTTTTTGTTTTTTACAGTACTGGGGATTGAATCCAGGGGTACTCTACTTCTGAGCTACATCCACAGAATTTTTTTTCTTTATTTTGAAACAGAGTCTCACTCAAGTTTCACTACATTTTACGGCATGTTATATGGTCACTTTATAATTCAAGATATATTGATAATTATTTTAGATTACTGAAATATATTTGACACTGTATAAACTATATGTATATATACTCAAATATTGTCAAATATGTATATATAATTGTATAGATGTGTACAAATTTGAGGGCAAAATATGTGATGTATCTGAGGTTTATCTAAATGCTTCAAAAAGTTTATAAAGTTAGACATATGAATATTATATACATTCTAGATAATCAATAATTGATCTCCTTATGCACTGTATATTGTATCTGATGTACTATTGTATCATTAAGAATTTTCTGTCATTCAATACCTGGTTAAAATCTGCTTTGACATATATTTTTATTCCACATAAATAAAATTGTCCACAAGAGAATAAGCCTGTTTCTAATCATTATGTATATTTTCTTAACTTATAAAATGACTAGAGCTTTACTTTGTTTATTGTCAATGCTCTTAATCTACATAATACTGTAATTATAGTTATCTTTTATTTTGGAAAATATTTTATATTTCTCAAATAGCTTCTGAAATGAAAAACTTAAAAGAACAATTTACCAAGTTGGTGTCCCCTAAACAAAATTGCAAATTGTGATGGCATTTTTTACATTTATATTGGTGTTTCTCTAGATTGTATTATGATCAACTTTACCAGTTATTTAGAGGTCCTCAAAAACTTGAAATTTTAAACTATGCCATTTTGTTGATTAAAAATTAAACATTAATATCTATATTTTAAAATATTTAAACAAGGGGTGGGGAAGAGAGCAAACAAAGAAACACACACACACACACACACACACACACACACAACAAAAACTCAAAACAAAACAACAAACAACAAAATAATACAACCCTAGTAATATATGAATACAATGTAGATTTGGCCCCTGCTAAGATTCAATGACAAAAGCTCTAAAAATATTATCTTAATAAAGATGAAAAATCTTTGTTTAAGACAGTTCTTAGCATATTGTAACCTAAAACAGAAAAAATAAAGACAAAACAAAAAAAATTTGTTTTAAAGAAAACAAGAGAATTGTCTTAAAAACTTAATTTTTTTTTTTACTCTGTGGGCTAATTTTTATAAAATATTATGAAAATCAAATCAGTTTTTTAATAAAACCTAATTGAAATAATTAAAATACAAAACATTAAAAGTGACTTTTAGAAAACACTTTTAAATAATTTATCTTAATTATAACCAACTTATTCCACATATAAATTTTCTTTAAATATCTTATTCTTTGCTGGATGTAGTGGCACATATTTTAATCCCAAATACTTGGAAGGATGAGACAGGATGATCTGGGTTTGCAGCCAGCCTTAGTTCTTATAATTTTCTTAATGTGGTTTTGAATGTGTTTTGCTAGTATTTTGTTTGGCAGTTTTGCATCCAAATTCATCAAAGATATAGGCCTGTATTTTTCTTTCTTGAACTGTCTCTGTTTGGTTTTGGTATTAATGTGATATTGGCTTCATTGAATGTATTTGAGAGAGTTTCTTTTCTTTCTATTTCACAAAATAGATTGAGGAGTATCAGGATTAACTTTTATGTAAAGGTTTTATAAAATTTTCTTGGGAAACCATCTGGTCCTAGGATTTTCTTTAGACCTAGGCTATTTATTACTTTTTCAATCTGTTTTTTTTTTTTTTTTTTTTTTTTTGGTGGTGGTACTGGGGTTCCTGGAAGCCCTTCTACCTCCAGGCTACACTTCCAGACCAATTTTATATTTTTATTTGGAAACAGGGTCTCTTAAGCCAGCATGGCTGGCTTTGAACCTGCGCAATCCTCCTGTCTCCGCCTCCCAAGTGCGGGGATTACGTTTTCTGTATCTTCTTGACTCAGTTTAGGGAGATTGTATTTACCTAGAAAGTTTTTAATTTCTTCCAGATTTTCCATGTTGGTGGAGCATAGTGTTTCAAAGTAGTTTATGATAATCCTCTGGATTTCTACACTGTCAGTGGTAATATCTCTTATTCATCTCTTATCTTTGTTATTTGGGTTGATTTTTGTCTCTCTATTTATTTTTCCTTTAGTTAAATTGTCTAATGGTATCTTGTTAATTTTTTAGAGAAACCAGCATTTGATTTAGTTGTTTTTCTGTATTGCTTATTTATTTTCTACTTCATTGATTTCTGCTCTGATTTTAATAATTTTCCGTCTTCCACTGGCTTTGGGGTTAGATTGTTTCTAATTTTGAAGGTCTTTGAGGTGTGTTTTTAGGTTATTTATTTGTTGATTTTTTTGTTTTTCTTATGCAATAAGAAATATTTCTCTTTGTATTAAGAGAAAAATACAAAGTGTCCCAGAAGTTTTTATATGTTGTATCTCTATTTTCATTTATTTCTAAAATGTTTTAATTTCACCACTTCTTGTATGACCCATTCTATGTTTTTGTTGATTGTTTTTGTTTTTGTTTTTGTTTACTGCCATTAGGCTCACTTTTACCTTAATTATACCTGAACCTATGAAACATTGCAGACTCAGCACAGTGGAGTAATGTACCAAGCCAGCAGACATTGCCACTGGATTCACTTATGGTGTCTTGAAGCTCCAGTACCTCCTTGGTCTGTACTTTATCCTCCACATTTAGGTAGCCCCTAATCATAATGATCAGGTAGCCCCTGATCATGATCAGGGTCTCTTCACAGGGCTGGATACCTAGAAGTCCTGAGGTCCTCACTTTTCTGTGTCTCTGTGTGTAAGTCTTCCTCCACAGATTCCTGGGTCTAAAACCATTGAAGTCTGCCTCACTCAGAGTGACCTCATCTACTTTTATTTTTTTTTTCTCCATAGAGAATCTCAGCAGGTGGTAAACATCATGGACCACTGCCTTTAATATTGAACTTCCATTTAGTCATTTTATTTTCATTAACGACATCACATTTCTGGGCTGCAGTTTTACAGATGACTTTTTGGCCCAACTGCAGTTATATAAAGTTTCTCTACTTTAGGTTTTATTCCCCAAAAAGGAGGATGCTTCCTTATTTAGTAATTTGATATACAATTCACTAGTCTCAAGGGCATATGAATCTACCCATGATCTACAGAAGCACTGAAAACCTAAGAACTTTCAAAATTCTCTTTTTGTGGTTTTAAGAAGCTTTCAGTACTTCCAGAGATTTGTTCTGGATTGAGTTTTCATTTTCCTCACTTATTAGATATTTAAGATATTAACCTCTCTCTCTCTTTTTCAAATTTTAATTTGGTTTTAAAAACTCAGAGGCCCTCTTGACCCAAGAAATTTAGCAATTCTATAGTTAAAACTACCATTTTTTCTTATTTAACTACCTGAGATCAGTAAGTCATTAACCTATTAAATATTTGAGGACAAAGAAAATTTTTTTGAAAACCTCTTCTATGCCTCACCAAACAAGTTTGATGACTCAATAAATATTTGAGGGAGGGCAGTCTGTCAGTTTTGTTGTTTAATAATTGTAAGAGGGTCTTTCCAATCAAAGAAAAATAAGTTCCTGTTTTTCTTAGCTAGGGGATAGACACCAAATGTGTCTTTTAGGTTGATGATCCTAAACCACTTATGGTTCAGTAAAATTTTACCAAGAAGGGTGTAGAAATTTAGGAGCACAGAATATTAAATCTTGCACAAGGTAGAAGGATCCATCCAACTTCTTTATATGCAAGATTGGGGTGTTAAATGAAGACTTTCAGGGTTCAAGTAGATAATTTTTACTAAGGTTCTGTGACAGATTTAAAATTAATCCTTCTAGGGAAATAGAATACTGTTTTTCAACTGTCTCTTCTTTGTTTTAATGTCATTCTGAATAGAAAAAATTTAATTTATCTCTATTATTTTTCTTTGTTCAAACCTCGGGACACATCATTTTCTCCTCTTTTGTAGTCAAGAGGTTAAGGAATTTTTTTCATGGTGATGTTAAGTCCTGTTCTTAAATACTAAATACAATCCCTGGAGATTAGTTTTATGTAAGAAATAAAAATATATTATACTTTGCCTGTCTGTCTCAGTATTTAACTTAGTTTTTTAAATAAAGGAATAGTAAATTATTCTCCCTTTACTTCTGAGATTAGAAGATTGACTTGTGATAGATGTAATCCATAAAGATGTTTATATTAGAGAAGAACAAGCAGTCCCTGAGATTACTAAGAAAACTAGTTCCTCTTTTTTGGTTTTTAATTTTAAGTTTTTTAAGCTTATTAGTACCTATAGTTGAAAAAGAGCCCCCGAATTCTTTACTTTCCTCCTTAAAGGTATTAACCTTTATTTCACCTTTAACTCAGGATATTTTTATTAAAATAACTTTTTAATTTATTTCTACCTATCTCATTTATTTCCTCCTCTAGGCTGGCCTCTTTTTTTTTTTTTTTTTTTTTTTTTTTAGAACTCAAATTTCTGGGTTTTGCCTGGCCCTTATTTATTTGTTCTATTGTAAAGAGTATTATCTTAATCCTTTGGGTTTTGTTTTGTTTTTGTCCATTTAATCAGACTATCATTATAAACTAATATAATTTTAAATGGATATCCTGGCGTAAATGTTTAATAACATTTTTACTTTTACTATACTAAACTTAGATAAACTTGTTTGTTAAAGATTTATAAGTCACATGAACTAAAAGTTATTTCAGTCCATTTTCTAAATTTATGAATGCACATTCATCTAATTAATATATCCAATTCTCAGCAGGGTGTGGTGGTACACTCTTGTAATCCCCACACTTGGGAGGTGGAGACAGGAGGATTGCACTGGTTCCAAGCCAGCCCTGCTGGCTTAAGAGACCCTGTTTCCAAAAATAAAAAATTATAAAATTGGTCTGGGAGTGTAGCCCGGAGGTAGAAGGGCTTCCAGGAACCCCAGTACCAATATATATATATATATATATATATATATATATATATATATATATATATATATATATATATATATCCAATTCTCATTTGGCCTGAACTTCTTCAAAAAATATAGTTAATATTAATATGAGTTCATGGGTTCAAATGAAATAATAATATTAAATTATCTTTTGTTTCTCTTTGCTCTAAATCCTCTGGATATCCCCTCAGTATTTAAACATTAACCTAGGAAAGTGTCTGAGAAAAAAAATGCCTCTGATGGCAAAAAAGCTTATTTTCACCAGTCAGAAATCTGGAAGGGTTCAATACGCCTTGGATGAGTTTGCTAAAGACACCAACCAATGTCCATAAAGTCTGTGAAGACACTAAGCTTTCTATGAGCAGTGTGCTGAGCTTTTCCTAAGGCAAAATCTGCCCATGTGCATGATTCCAGTCCAGAAACCTCCAGTCATAGTCTTCTTGCTGACTGAAGATCTGTGCAATTCCAAATTGGTCTGTGCCCAGGCCAACTGCTGAGTCTCTTCTTTAATTTTGGACTTGATTCATTATTTCCTACTCTCTGTATGTTTGTTTAGTGCTATTACCAAGTATTTAAAGTACTATAAATATATGGAATTTGTGTGTTGCCTAGCACATTTTTTTCAGCCTAAGTTCTTAGATTTGCTAGTAATAAGTGTACTTTTTGATGCTCATTCATTGCTGATTGTCTCTGGCTAAGTGGCCACCCAGCATTCAATGTTTCTTCACATTACTTAGGAATTAACATCCTGATAATTCCTGTATGTTTTAACCTTTGTGTGTTAAATAAAGCTTATGATATTATGGAAAGACCTAAGTTATATGTGATATGATTTAATGGTCATAGAATCTTATATCCCACCACTGTTTAGGTTATACTGCTTGAAGTTGTGCATCTGTAATGCTGACAGACAACAATTACAAAGATATAATATAAAAAATACAAATAAAAACTTTTAGGAACAAAACACATCCAATTTTTATAATAGTTGTGACACTATTTGATGATATAAACAAATTCCCATTAAAATCTATATGTATATCCCAAAATAGTACCCAATTTTAATCAGAGTGTCATGGTTTAAAATGCCAAGTGTTCAGTGTATTTTATAGTCTGCAGAAGGTCAAGAATTTTTGTCCTCTATGAGTCCAAGCTTTGCTTATGCTCATTTTATGCTCTTTTTCCCACAGTTCCCATGGGTTTGGAAGTGAGACAGGACCTCTATGTTTCTTCTATACCAATGCTACACAAAATGAGTAAATAAAAACTGGATTTCTACCCACATCCATTTTTTTTCAAAGCCTATTGGGTAGCTATTTTTTAATTTAATCATTAAAATTGTTAATAGTTCTGTACTAAGAAGAATAAAGTGAAAAACAATTACACAGTGGACATAGAAGTCATTATTTTGTGATTCATGATACCATGACTTTCCAAAGTAGACTTTTAATTATCTATATGCACTTCCCTGAAAATGGTAGTTTTATATTTATTGGTTATATAATTAAAATTAGGCTATTTTTCTCAATAATGTAAACATAAACAAAATTAATGATCATAAAAATTCTCTCCATATTGACCCCTTCTATTATATAATTTTTTGTTAATTTATATGTCTATTTGGTTACCTCATTTGATTTTAACTTCAGGATTTACAAATAAATTAAAATCATGATTTATTTGATAACACTTCCCTTTATAATATTATTTAATACAAAGCTATCATAATCGGTTTTGCTTAAAAAATAAAAAGGACATTTGGTTATTTTTTTTTTCCCTCTTCTGGCTCCTTAGAGTCAAAACTGACTAAAAAAAAAAGGAACACTTTGCATAAATTAATCCTGTCACATTCAAGTTGACCCTCACATTGAACTCCATTCTGCATAGAATTAGCATTTAAACAATTCAACACATCATGCAAGGTCCTTCACAAGCCACCTTAATGTGCTTTTTGTATCATCTTTCAGTTTTTCTCTGCATTCTTTATCATCTGTTGTGCTGCCACTTCTTGAACATGTGCTACTATATTATTTTATGAATGAATTTTATACATTCTGTTATCATGTTCATGCCTGTATATTTTTTATACTTATGCCAGAAGAATATATGCTTATTGCTTAACATACAAATTAAAAGTTATAAAGGAACTTTGGGGCTATGTAAAATAATACTTAATTCTCTTTGTTTTTTTTTTTACTTTTAGTTTTTATTTTTTTTATTTAAACAATTTTTTTATTGAACGTAAATAGTATACATTTACACTATATTTGATGCCCTCCCCCCCGCCCCCGTTTTCCTTTCCCCCCTCCCACCAATGGCTGTCAGGGTTAACCATGACTTATTCATAATTTTACACATGTTCAGGTGTAGACCCTCATTAATCAAGACCGACCTTCCTCCTCTCCTATCTTACCATCCAAACTTAGCTAGTATTTCCCCTTCAATAACTGGAGTCCCACTGGTATTCTTTGTGTTTCCTAGTTTGGGCATATTAGAGGAAACATATGTATCTTCTTCTTTTGTGCTTGGCTGATCTCACTTAACATAATGTTCTCCAGGGTTTTCCATCTCCTTGCAAATGACATAATTTTGTTCTTCTTTATGGCTGAATATAATTCCATTGTGTGTATTTCCCACAGTTTTGCTATCCATTCATCTGTTGATGGTGATCTGGGTTGGTTCCATATTTTGGCTATTACATATTGTGCTGCTATGAACATAGGTATGCATATGTTGCTGTATTTCTCTGAATTCAACCCCTTTGGAAAGATACCCAGGAGTGGTATAGCTGGATCATATGGTGGATCTATTCCCACCTTTCTTAGGAATCTCCACACAGATCTCCATAGTGGTTGAACTAGTTTGCATTCCCACCAACAGTGTAAAAGTGTTCCTCTTTCCCCACATCCTCGCCAGCATTTGTTGTTGTTTGATTTCTTTATGCTTGCTACTCTGACTGGGGTTAGATGGAATCTCAGTGTAGTTTTGATTTGCATCTCCCTGATGGCCAGTGATGAAGAACATCTTTTCATGTATCTATTAGCCCTTTGTATCTCTTCTTTTGTGAAGTGTCTATTTAGTTCATTTGCCCATTTCTTGATTGGGTTGTTTGTTTTGCCAGTGTAGAGTCTTTTGAGCTCTTTGTATACTCTGGATATTAGCCCCCTATCAGAATGGTGGCTGGTAAAGATCCTTTCCCATTCTGTGGGCTTCCTCTTAAGGTTATTGATAGTTTCCTTTGATGAGAAGAAACTTTTTAGTTTGATGTTATCCCACTTGTTTATTCTTGCTTTAATTTCCTGAGCTTTGGGGGTTTTGTTGAAAAAGTTACTGCCTGTGCCAATATGTTGTAGTGTTGAACCTATGCTCTCCTCTATTAACTTCACAGTCTCAGGTCTAATTTCTAAGTCTTTGATCCATCTTGAGTTGATTCCTGTGTTTGGTGAGATATAGGGGTTTAGAATCATCTTTTTACAAATGGTTAGCCAGTTCTCCCAGCACCACTTGTTGAAAAGGCTGTCTTTTCTCCAGCGTGTTTGGCCCCTTTGTCAAAGATTAATTGACTAAAGATGTGTGGGTTTGTTTCTGTATCTTCTATTCTAATCCACTGGTCAGTATATCTGTTTTTGTGCCAGTACCATGCTGTTTTTACTACTATTGCTCTATAGTATAGTTTGAAGTCTGGGATTGTAATGCCTCCTGCGTGTTTCTTGTTATTGAGAATTGCTTTGGCTATTCTAGGTCTTTTCTTTCTCCATATGAAGTTCATGATTGATTTTTCTAGGTCTCTGAAGAATGTCACTGGTATTTTAATGGGAATTGCATTGAACCTATAGATCAGTTTTGGCAGAATGGCCATTTTGATGATATTTATTCTGCCTATCCATGAGCACGGGAGATCTTTCCATCTTCCAAGGTCTTCTTCAATTTCTTTCTTTCTTTCTTTCTTTTTTTTTCTTTTTTGGTGGTACTGGGGTTCCTGGAAGCCCTTTTACCTCCGGGCTACACTCCCAGACCTATTTTATATTTTTGAAACAGGGTCTCTTACGCCAGCATGGCTGGCTTCAAACCTGCGTGATCCTCCTGTCTCCGCCTCCCAAGCGCGGGGATTACAAGCGTGCACCACCACGCCCGGCCAATTTTTTTCTTTAATGTTTTATAGTTTTTGTTGTAGAGGTCTTTTACATCTTTGGTTAGGTTTATTCCTGGGCATCCATTTGCCCAGGGTACATCTTGGGACCACACTGGCTAACCCAGCTGGAATTTCCAGAGACACAGGAAAATCCATCGGGCCACAATATCTGCACAGGACCTCAGGGGGAGGTTCTAATTATACCTTGGTCATTCTCCACCACTGTTGTAGGGAAGCACAGGCTGGAGACTAGGGTGGTGAGTGCAGAGGTGCTGACCACAGGTTAGAATTTCGCAGAACCTGTGAACTGTACAGAATCAAATAAAAGTGAAACCAGACATCCGGATACATAAACCTAAAGCAGCTACAGGAGAGAAGGTGTCCAAACACCCAGAGTGACCTAAGAAGATAAAAATAGAGTATAAAGAAAACTAAGAGACATTGGATGGTATTTTGAAAGTTACCAAAGCAATCAGATACACACATTATATGGACCTGACCCCATATGCGTAAATAAGGAGGACTGTTTGTTTTACTTTTAATGTGGATGTTTTGTTTTATTTTGCTTTTATAGTACTTTTGTTTTGGTATGGTTATTGCTGTTTTATTTTTTTTTTCTTTTAACCCACACTTCTCTTACTTTAACTTGTTTTTTTTTTTATATATATATTGGATAGTTTGCCTTATCTTTTTACTTAATTCTCTTTGAAATCAGCACTTTGCAAACATGCAATGTTGTTTTTATTACACTGATTTTTAAGTGGAATATTTACAAATCCAAGTTAACTCATGGAATGGAATATTCTAAATTGGAAAAAACAAATTATCATCCGCATTTTTATTTATTTATTTATTTATTTATTTATTTATTTATTTATTTATTTATTTTGCGGTCCAGAGGCTAGAATTCTGGGGCATTCTACCTCCGAACTACACCCTCAGCCCTATTTTTTTATTCTTATTTTGAAACCATGTCTCATGAGTTTCAAAGGGCCTCACTAAGTAGCAGAGGTTTTTTGCGAACTGTGATCCTCCTGTTTTAGCCTCGCGACTGCTGGGATTATAACCATGCACCACCACACCGGCTATCATCCTCTTTTATTACTATAATTTATTTATTAACAAGGTTTTAGAATAAAATAGCTCACACACAAATATACCCAGACTTTACAACCCAAGTGATGAATGCCAGAAGAGACTGATATAATGTAATCCAGACCCTGGAAGAAAACATTTTTCAACCAAAACAGCTATATCCAGCAAGGTTACTATTCAGAATTGATGGAGAAATAAGACTGTTTCAAGATCTCAAAAATTTTCTGAATATACCCCGGGCATGGTGGCACACACTAGTAATCCCCGTGCTTGGGAGGCGGAGACAGGAGGATCACGCAGGTTCAAAGTCAGCCACACTGACTTTAGAGACTCTGTTTCCAAATTTAAAAAGTATAAAATAGGTCTGGGAGTGTAGCCTGTAGGTAGAAGGGCTTCCAGGAACCCCAGTACCACACACACACATACACACACACACACACACACAAAAAAAAAAAAAAAAAAAAAAATTCCTGAATACAAAGCCATCACTAGAGAAAATACTTGAAGAAATAAACCATAAAGAGTAAAGAAGAGGCAAATATCAGAACAAGAGAACCAGAGAAGAAATGAAGAATTTCAATTTCATAACTAAACATAAAATGAAATTGATCAGCAGGGCAACTAAGCATGTTAAATAAGCAAATTAAAAATAACATTATATCAAACAGAAGATTAAAACACAAAATGACAGAAATAAAAAATCATATTTCAGTTATAACCCTTAATGTCAAAGTACTTAACTCACCAATAAGAGACATAGTCTGGTAATGTGGATTAAAAAACATAATCCAAATATATGCTGCTTGCAAGAAACTCACCTTAAACCAAAGACATTCATAGTCTGAAAGTGAATGGATAGAAAAAGATATATCATGCTAATGGAGACCAAAATCGGGCACAGGTAGCAACTCTGAAATCCAACAAACAGACTTCAACTAAAACACATCAGAAGAGACAAATCAGGCACTTCATTATTTAAAGGAACAGTCCACCAAGAAGTAGAATGATAGTAAATGTTTATGCCTCAAATATGGGTGCACCCACTTTTGTAAAACAAACCCTTCAGGACATCAGATCTCAAATACACCCAAATATAATAGTATTAGGAGACTTCAACACACCTCTAACAACACTAGATTGATCTTCAAGGCAGACGATGAGTAAAGACTCTTCAGAACTAAAGAAAACTATAAACCAAATGGACCTAATAGACATATATAGAGAATATTTCAACCAGGAACAGCAGAATACACATTTTTCTCAGTATCCCATGGAACCTACTCCCAAATAAATCACTTCCTGGCCCACAAAGTAAGCACTAGCAAATTCAAAAGATGTAATATAATTCCCTGCATCTTTTCAGACCTCAATGGAATAAAAGTAGAAATTACCAAGAAGACCAAAAGAAACTATTTAAATACACGGAGACTGAATGATAACACTATTGAATGATTAGTGGGTAAGATCAGAAATAAGAAGAGAAATAAAGCAATTTCTGAAATTCAATAAAAATAGAGACACAACTTACCAAAATCTATTGGATACACTGAATGTGGTGTTAAGGAAAAATGTATACCATTGAGTGCCCACATAAGAATAACATAGAATCGCCAAGTAAACAACCTAATGACACCTCAAAAACATAGAAAAACTGCAACAGTCTAATTCCAAAGCCAGAAGAAGGCAGGAAATAATTAAAATCAGAGCAAAAATAGAGAATTAAAAAAACAATTCAAAGAATCAACAAAACAAAAAAATTGGTTCTTTGAGAAGATTGATGATATTGATGCCGGACGTGGTGGTGCACGCTTGTAATCCCCGCGCTTGGGAGGCAGAGACAGGAGGATCACGCAGGTTCTAAGCCAGCCACGTGCTCTGGCTTAGGAGACCCTGTTTCCAAAAAAAAATTTAAATATAGTTCTGGGAGTGTAGCCCGGAGACAGAAGGGCTTCCAGGAACCCCAGTACCACCAAAAGAAAAAGAAAAAAGGAAAAAGAAAAGAAAAGAAAAGATGAATAAGATTGAAAACCCCTAGCCAAACTAATCAAAATAGAGAATAAACTCAAATCATTATAATCAGAAATGAAAAAGGAGACATCACCACAGACAGTGGAGAAATTTAAAGAATTATCAGAAAATATTTTGAAAATTAATACTCCAATAGACTGGAAAACGTTGAAGAAATTAATAGATTTCTAAACACATATAACCTACCTAAATTGAACCAAGAGAACATAGCAAAGAGGCAAGCAAAGAAGTTGAAATAGCAATAAAAATTCTGCCATTAAAGAAAAGTCCAGTCCCTGATGTGTTTCCAGATAAATTATACAGAATTTTACAATGAAGAATTAATCCCAATACTTCACAACTTTTTCAGGGAAATCAAAACAGATAAGATTCTCACAATCTCGTTGTACAAGGTCAGGATCACATTAACCCCAACACCAAATAAAGATACCTCGAGAAAGGAAAATTACAGACCAATGTCCTTGATGAACATAGATGAAAAAATTCTAAACAAAATACTAGCTATACACATTCAAAACCATATCAGGAGAATTTTAATCATGACCAAGTTGGTTTCATCCCAGAAAAGCAAGCCTGGTTCAACATATACAAATCCATACACATTATTTACCACATAAATAGAACTGAGAACAAAAACCACATGATTATTTCAATAGATGCTGAAAAAGCATTTGACAAATGTTAACACCCATTCATGTTAAAAAAAAAACATTATAGTAAATTGAAATAGAAGAAACATATCTCAACATCATTAAGGCAATATACAATAAACTCAAAGCCAAAATCACACTGAATGGGGAAAAACTGCAAAATTTCCTCTAAAATCTGGAACAAGATAAGAATGTGCACTATCACCACACCTTTTCAATAAGTCCTCGAGACTTTTGCCATAGCACTAAGACAACTGAAGGATATTGAATGAATTCAAATAGGAAGAGAGGATTTAAAACTATCCTTATTTGCAGATGACATGATCCTTTACCTAGAAGACCCAAAGAACTTAACCAAAAGACTACTGGAGCTGATTAACCAATTCAGCAAAGTTGCAGGATACAAAATCAACCTAAAGAAATCAGTTGCTTTCCTGTATGCCAACAATGAATCCACAATGAAAGAAATAAAGAAAACAACTCCATTCACAATAACCTCCAAACCAATAAAAATCAGTCATGATTTTTATATGGAGAAAGAAAAGACCCAGAATAACAAAAGCAATTCTCAGCAATAAGAACCATGCAGGATTTATCACAATCCCTGACTTCAAATTATGCTACAGAGCAATAGTAATAAAAACAGCATGGTATTGGTACAACAATAGGCACACAGACCAATGGAACAGAATAGAAGATACAGAAACAAACCCACACTCCTATAGTCAATTGATGGAGAAAAGACAGCCTTTTCCAATAAACGATGCTGGGAGAACTGGCTATCTAGTTGTAGAAAGATGAAACTGAAATATATCTATAAAGAAATTAAAGGACACTGAAGAAAGAAATTAAAGAAGACCTTAGAAGATAAAGAGACATTTCACATTCTTGGATATGAAGAGTAAATATCATCAACATGGGCCTTACTGCCAAAATCAATCTACAGATTGATTGCAGTGTTGATAGAATGCCAATGTTATTTTTCATAGAACTATACAAAATGGTCTTGAAATTGACATGGAAGAAGAAAAGACCCAGAATAGCCAAAGAAATTCTGAGCAATAAGAAAACTGAAGGCATCAGAGTATCTAACTTTGAATTATAGTTTAAAAAATGTTTAAAGAATTATTAATTTTCCAACATCAGCTTTGACATGAATAAAACCTAGAATGTCATCTCCCCATTAAAATAAAACTGTTTTAACAAACTGAAAATCAAAGAGCTAGAACCAGCAAAACGTGTGGCCATGATGAGAAGATAATGAGAACATTTGTAGAACAGAAGAATCAAAATAATTATTGTGATAAAAATATTTTAAATCTAAAAGTATTGTCTTAAGAATTTAAATGTTTTTCTTGATTTGAGAGGAAACTGAAGACAGTACCCTTGATTCCCCTTTGCTATCTAATCTATTTTTCCTTTTCTTACTATACTTTTAGCTCGCTTTGCTTAAGGGTTTAAGACCACTCAAACAAGGGAGCAAAAGATGGCAATCTCATCCACCCTTGCAAAACTGCAAGATAACTTATCTTCTAAAGCATTTCTAACAAAATGCTCTACTCCTTTGCCAGAGACAGTCATTGATTTAATAACCTAATCTTGATATTACAAACCTGTAATAAAAGGAAGAGCTGAGTTTTGCTTGGGAAGTTTGGCTCTTGCCTTCTCCCATCTCACTTCTTTGAGTCCAGGAATAAGGTCTAAGAGCATTTTTTTTTTTTTTTATCATGTTGTCCTACGCCCTGCTCATACAGAACCTGACAAATCATATCTAAGATAGGCTTAGAGGAGCAAGAACTGCTGAAGCCAGAAAATGCTAAGAATATTTTAATGGTAATTGTCATTAATTGCTAATATATTAATGTAGAAAAGCATGGGAGTCAGAGACTCTTCATGGGACTCTCACACTTTCATTGATTTTACTACTAGAAGAACACATCCCAAATTAATATGGTGAATATATGAGAAGAAAAAATGTTTTTCCTCCAGAATACTCAGAGAAGAGTAATCAGGATAAAATACACTGAAGGTGCTCTCTATTGAAAGCCTATTCACCAGAAAAAAAAGAAAGAAAAAAAAAAAAGACTTGAGCAGAGTTGCATCCCACTTGGAGGAAGGGCACTTTTCCTATTTCTATCCCTGGAGACTTCCTATCTCATCTAAGTGGAAGAAATATACTGAGAAACACTTGTGGACATTACATCTCAGGGACACAGGCACACTCTAAGAGTGAAATTTAATCATAAGATTATAGAATACTTCCTTCCACATGTACCTTACCAACAGAGAAAAAGGGCTTGAGAACAGTAATAGTGGATTACAACAGAAAAAAAAAAAAAAAACCCTGCAAAACTGCAACTCTCAGAGGTACACTTAAGCAACCCCAGAATCAATAGAAGAGATGAAAACAAGGACACTAGAGAAAATATGAAGCCTCTGGCACCTACACATATACCAAACACTAAACATAACAAAACTTCAGTCAGATTAATATAAACTCACCACTAAAGGACCATGTCATTTTCTGTTATTCAGTGTATCGTGTCAGTATTTCAAGTAATTAAAATACTGGCTAAAGAGATACACACATGCAGAGAAGAATTTTTTTTTTTTTTTACAAAAGAAAACTATTCATGCAAGACAGATTTTTTAAAACAGAAAATTCAAATTTTGATATTTAAAATAATGAGGGCTAATATGTTGAGACTTTAGTGAAAGTAGACAACATGCAAACAGAGGGGCAATTTAAGTAGAGATGAAAACCATTAAAAAAAGAAAATGTTAGTATCTAAAACTACAGAAATGAAAATAAAATTCTTTGGTAAGATTAATAGTAGAGGATGATTGAGAAAGATCTAGCAAATAAATAAAAGGTTGAATATGTGAAAATGAAATATGAGGAATATTCTTTAAATCCAAATTCAAATATATAAAGATAAATATAATAGTTAAAATGTAAATGCACTCAATAGGAAGATCAGCAAATTAGATACTGTAACAGAAAGTATTACAAATTTGTAGTAGATCCACACACACTACAAAATAAAACTACTACTACTAATACTACTACTAATAATAATGATAATAATAATGACAAAAATAACAAAAAGCATTACCTGACAGGAATAGGATCATAATATCCTAAGGCAAAAAAATATATTTAAAGATATAATCGAGGTAATCCATATGTCCTGAAGCATGTAAACTCAAGATTAAATGAATTAAATGAAATTCAAGTACAAGAAATGCTGAGAAATCTACTAAAATCCATTTTAATAAAAATGTTAAAAACCTGATATTAAAAATAAAATCTTGCCGGGCGTGGTGGCGCACGCTTGTAATCCCGGCGCTTGGGAGGCAGAGACAGGAGGATCGCGCAGGTTCGAAGCCAGCCTCGTGGACTGGCTTAAGAGACCCTGTTTCCAAATAAAAATGTAAAAATAGGTCTGGGAGTGTAGTCTGGAGATAGAAGGGCTTCCAGGAACCCCAGTACCACCAAAAAATAAAAAAATAAAATAAAATAAAATTTTAATATCAGATGAAGATAGTAAAAATATACAGCAGGAACAAATGTAAACAGTGCAACATGTTGTAAGTCAGTACAAACAATATAAGATCTATAACAATGGAGCAACAAGCTTACATATTAAGAGAACAATAAACACACAATTTGTCAACCTAGAATCTATGTGCAGAGAAAATACATACAATAAATAAAATGAAAAAATACTCATTCAAATGAAAATAACTAAACATCACCAATAGTTCTAGTCTTCGAAGAATGCTTCAGGCAGAAGGCAAATAACTTCAAATGAAAATCTATGTATACAAAAAAAAGTGCATACTAAGTGTGTAAATCTATTTTTACTATTTTGACAGTTTCAATTTTTATAGATAAAAACTCTATATATTGTTGATTTTATAATGCATTTATGCATTTAAAATGAACAATATTACATCAATAAAATAAATTCTAAGAGATTTAAATCAATAGTTGTTTTAAGTGCAAACACTCTAAGCAATATAAAAATCAAAGACTTTAAAATTGAACTAAATTTATGGAGTACAATATGTAGTGCCTGAAATAGCCACTGTAATTCTAATTTAAAAAATTATATGCCATTATATGAGAGTCCTAAACAGAATATACATTTTTTAAATTTTATTATGAGATAGAATTTAAGAAAAGTTTACTACATATAGGAAGTATAGATAGAAAATTAGAAAATCTTTCTTTATCTCAAGATGTTTATTTTTCTTTACTTTCTTACTTTGAGTCTTGGCTTATTACATTTGAGTTTTTAAAGTCCCACCCACTATATCCTATCTTATATGTTTAGAGTCAGATATTTTTAACTCAGTTTCATCCCACAGACATACTAATATGTATTGTCTTCATACTGGCCATTTTGGATAACTCTATGTGGTTCTGTGTGTCTGTGCAAGTTAGGACCTTATTTTGACAAAAAAAAAAAGTGTTAGAAAGAGTTAAGTCCACATTTTAAATTATATAATTTAATGATTTGTTTGAAAAATAACAAAAATAAAGTACAACATAAAATATGGCATAATATTTAAACTTTCTAACTAATTCTTTTCTATCCTTGCACAAGTAGGACTAAAATAAGATATTCTATTTTATTTCAAGTCTACTTTGCATGTCCTTATCTTCTTTCATTTAGACACAATTGTCTTTATTTTTATTTTATTTTTTAAATTTTTATTGGTGCACATTATAATGTGGTTCATAGTGATGTTGACGTACATGCACATAGCACTTGGTGAACTTCCTCAGAGCTTCCTCCACACTCCCATTTTTTTCCATATAAGATAGTAAAATCGACATTGGCATTTTCACATATGTACAGAATGCCAATGCATGTGTTCCTTTCATTAATGCTCTCTCATCTTCCTTCTAATCCCCCCAAGACCACCTCTTTCAACCCACTGGAATTTTTTCCTTCATTATCTAAAGTCTCATTGTATCTCAATTACTTCCTAGCTTCCACATATGGACAAAAACATATGACCCTTTACTTTCTGTAACTGGCTAATCTCTCTTAACATAAGGTTCTCTGGGTCCATTTATTTTTCTGCAAATTATGTACTTTGTTCTTTATTGCTGAGTAGAATTCTATTGTGTTCATTTCCCACAATTTTGTAATCCATTCATCTGTTGATGGAAATGTGGATTGATTCCATAACATAGCTTTTACGAATTATACTGCTTTAAACATAGCTATGCCTGTATTATTAAAAAATATTCTAATTTCAGTACCTTGGAAAGATATCCAGGAGTTGTATAGCTAGATAATAGTGGATACATTCTCAGTTTTCTGAGGAATCTCCACACTGATTTTCATAGAGGCTATAGTAATTTGCAATCCTATAAATAGTGTAGAAGAGTTTCTATTTCCCCATATCCTCTCTGGCATTTATTAAATGCTATTTTATCAAAATTTGTAAAATTGATAAACATAATTTATGTCTCATTTGCATATCTTTGGGGATTCTTTTTAAATTTAGATTGAAAAGAAAATTTTACTGCTAAGGACTATTATTTTTTTCCTGAATATATACTCTAGGATGCTGACTATAACTCCTCAATGAAATAAAGATATCTGTGTAAGTGAATGTTGTTACTCTAATTAACAAACTCAGCAGTGTATTATCTGAAGATGTATTCATATGTGATAAATCCATTTTGTCCTCTATGATATTAAAGAGTGAGGAAAGTTTTATTTTCTTCCTTTACATGTAGAAAATAAATTTAAGTCTGACTTAGAAAAGATTTAAGAGCTAGATGTGTAGCTCAGTGATAGAGAAGTTGTTTAGCTTAGGGAAGGCCCTGGGTTCAATCTTCTTGACTACAAAAAATAAAAATAGATTATTCATTTTTTGTTTAAATAGTTATTGGGGAATATAGTATGTATAAATATTTCTCTTATAACCAAAATTAAACATGCTAATATGCTACTTTAAGGAAACAAATTGAAAACAGAACAAACATGGGCTACCTTTAACAAACAATAATTATCTGTGAATAATTTATCAAATTTTTGTAAAGTGAAATCACGAATGTTTTGTTTAGGATCAGGTAATGATTGTTTGATAATGGTTAATCATTTAGAGTTCAAAGGAGAGATAAAGGCCAATTAGAGATGGGAAAGACTCTGAAACACTCCTAACCATCTTAAAACCAAGAAGCAGGTAATTAGCTTTATAATATATATTATAACTTACTTAATTTTATAAAAATGTGTTAATGTACATTATTTATACTATTATCCCTCATTTTGGGGGCAGGCAGTTTGGGTGTGGGTATGTAGTATAGGAGATTAAACCCAGGGTATTTATTATACCTCCTAGCTACACCCCTAGCCCTTTTTAAATTTTTGATTTTTTTTGTTTTG
This sequence comes from Muscardinus avellanarius, assembly GCF_963383645.1. NCBI lineage: Eukaryota > Metazoa > Chordata > Mammalia > Rodentia > Gliridae > Muscardinus > Muscardinus avellanarius. The sequence continues at coordinate 159,548,851 of NC_137787.1, forward strand.
TTTTGTTTTGAAACAGGGTCTTGCTAGGTTGCTGAAAGTCTCATTTCATTGCTGAGCCTGTCCTTGTACTTGAGATTTTTCTGTCTCAGCCTCATAGTACTGGCGTTGCAGGCATGCCCACTATGCCTGGCTATTATCTCTGTCTTCTAAAAAGCAGAAGGTTCTCTGAATTATTGATCATCCAGAGTATTTATTTATTTATTTATTTTTTGTGGTACTGGGGTTCCTGGAAGCCCTGCTACCTCTGGGCTATACTCCCAGACCTATTTTATACTTTTTTATTTGGAAACAGGGTCTCTTAAGCCAGCACGCAGGGCTGGCTTTGAACCTGCGCGATCCTCCTGTCTCTGCCTCCCAAGCGCGGGGATTACAAGGGTGTGCCACCACGCCTGGCTTCATCCAGAGTATTTTTATGTTTGCCTACAAAGTCACTGTGAACTCATTTAAAATATTTAACAATATTATTTTTGTGTAATATCTACAACATTTCCAGCTGTCATATATAATTTTATACTGACTTCATCCTGAGCTTTTAGAGTACCATGAGCTAAGTTTAAAAAGTTGCCTTGTTGTGTTTTTTTTAAAATGCCTATTTTATAAAAGTCTTTTCTGAGGTATCATACTGATAATAGTTTGTATTATATATCAATAAAATTTCTGACATTTCCACTATAGTTTGTAGCAATTAACAGGTAAGTTTAATGTGTTAATAAAATTTTAATTTGTAAAAAATTGTTTTTAAAGTTGATAAGTGATGATATAGAAGTTGATATGTTTTTAGCTTTTATTTTATTTTTAAATTTTCCCCTCCAGAAGAAATAAATAAAGAACAAAGATAAAGTTATACAATTCAATAATACATATTGCCTCACATAGTACATAAATATATATGTTTTTAAACATATATAGCATTTTAATATATAAAAGTCTGTGTAACAATCTATATCATACTTCACATATGTAATGACATTTTTTTTTTGGTACTGAGGTTTGAACCCAGGAGCATTTTAATATTTTAACTCTAAGCTATGACGCCAGCCATTTTTATTTTTTATTTTTATTTTGAAGCAGGATCTTCCTAAGTTTCTGAGAGCCTTGCTAAAATTCGGAGGCTAGCCTTGAACCTGTGATCTTTCTATCTCAGCCTCCGAATACTGATATCACAGTCTTGTGAAAGCACATCTGGTTTATAATGACATGAATTTAAAGGTGGAAATATTCCTTTATGGATTGCAAATGGCTGAGATTTTGTCTCATGATTTTATTTTTATATGACTATTAGCATAGTCCTTAATTATGTTTTATGTTCTTTTTCCTTACACTAAAATAGCCAAGCCTAGATTATTAAATAAGTTTATCTTACATCTAAGCTTTTAGTGCAGTAGCCATTTAATGAGTTAGAAACCAGGGCAGATAATATTTTTGAAAGTGTGTTCAAATATTTTTCTCAACAGAAAAGACAACACAGCACTTAGTGTGCATATTTTTAATATGAAATCAGGAAGATATAAACCTGTGGTAAACTATTTTTTAAATTATTTCATTACCTAAACACATTTTTTTTTGTAGAAAACCTGTGGATTATGAGTTGCAATGTTTTTCCTAAAACTATATACTAAAATCTAAACCCACAGTATTTTGGAATGTGAAATTATTTAAACATAGGGTTTTAATAATATAATTATTTAAGATAACTAGTTAAAATGAGGTCATGTAGGAGTAAGATGGTCATAATTCAATGTGACTGGTGTCCTTACAAGAACAAGAAAGGAAGGTCTGATGGAAGAACTCATTGTGACAAGCCAAGTAATGTCAACAATTAATGACTGCTACCAGAGGCCAAAGAGATTCAAGAAAGGATTCTCCTCTTCAGAGATCCAGAGGAGAGACATCCCTGTAGTAACTTTGATTTCAGACTTCTAGCTCCCAGACTTGTAAAGCAATAAATGTTTGTTATTTTAAGCCATCTAGTTTGTGGTACAGTAAGCCTTTGATATCCAGAGAGAACTGATTCTAGGATCTCTACAGATACCATTTATCCATGAGATCTCAAGCTCCTATTCAAAATCCATAATGGGTTCATATATGCTAGCCACAATCTCTTGTATAACTTAAATCATCTCGAGATTGCCTATAATACCTAATGCAATGTAAATGCATCCTGAAATGTGTTATACTACATTACTTAGAGAATAATGACAAGAAAAAATTTAAAGCCCCAGTGTTGAAAAGGCAAACAGGGAGAAATGACGAGAATATGTTACAGTAGTACTAAGAATCAAGTAAAATATTATCTTTTTCCTGTAGCATCTACAGAAAAAATATACTTATATATTAAGATATTTTTATATGTTTGTTATGTAGTTGCTTGAACCAGAGATTCACACACACACACACACACACACACACACACACACACACACTTAACACATACATTCTCATGTATATATAGTTTCATGCATATGTGTATATGAAATTATGAAATTATAAATATATGCATGTCTATGCATAAGTACACACATATGTTTATTTATGCATACATTTGTATATATGTATTCTTATACCTTATTGATTCAAAATTTCTAATTGAAGCCCAATATTCTGTATATTTTCTCTAAAGTGCCTAAGATGATTCTAATCCAAGAATATTTTATAATGACTATTCTGTAATACTGATCTATTAAAAATATTGCTAATGAATCTAATATTATTATTTCTGTAGAAATAGATACTCTTGTGAGTTGCTTAATTCATTGTTCTGTACGGAAATATTGAGCAATTTAAAGTATGTAGTCCATTTTGGTTAATGTATCTTTTTCTTTGATGCTCATGATATATACTAGCAATAATATAGGAGGATAAAATTATAAACTATAATTAAGAATTCATCTCTCCAATTTTTTTTATATCCCAGGCCTTCTACCAATTGAGTAAAAACTATCTACTGTTACCTAAATTATTTGTCTTCTTTTGACTGAAGAGAGAAAATGATCTCCAAAAAATTCCATTTAGTTTTATAGCTAAACAGATGGAAAACAAAGTTCTCTTAATTTACAGTAGCTGTTGTCTTTTTTTCTGAGCAAAAGAAAAAGCTTACGACACTATAAGGCACAAAACAAAAGATCTATATATAAAATATAAAATTTATATCTGAAAAAGGAAGATAAAAAATCTGTGACTACAAAAGCACCAGTTTCTCCTCTGAAGTTGACCACCTGGTGAATAAGAGATAAAATCACTCAACTATTAGGATGACTAAAACAACAACAACAACAAAACTACTGGCAATGACAAATGATGGGAGAAAATGTGGAGAAACTGGATTTCTCGTATATTGGTGGTACAAATCCAAAAAAAACATTTTAAAAAAATCATTGGCATTTTTAAATGAAATTACTCACTTGTGGCCAAGTGATCGCACTCCTTAGCTTTTATTCTAAAAAACTAGAAACTCATGTGCACAGAAATAGTCTTATTAAATAACAGAAAATTAAAAAGATAGTCCCTCAAAAGGTGAATTATTCAACAACGTAATACATCCAAACCATGAAAATCTATCAATAAGAAGAAACAATAGTGAAACACAAAACTTAGACATAAAGGATATTATGCTGAAATAAAACACATCTTAAAGGATTTTCTAGGCATAATCAAATTTACATAAAAGTCTTAAAATTGATAGAATTTGGAAAATGGAAAAAATCATTTTTTTAGTAATTGTGAATGTGGAGAAAGTTAGTAGGAATGTAAAAGGAAGTATAATAAGATGAATTTTTTATGCTGATACAGTTAAGCATCTCATTTTTTTGAGTGGTTGCTTTATAAATCAACTCATATGATAAAATTTCATTAAATTCCATAGTTTAGTTAGTAATATTTGCCTAAATCAATGTCCTGGTTATATATTACACAGCCTATGTAAAATGTTTACACTGGGGTAATCTGCATACAGTTTGTCTCTGTACTATATTTGAAGAGTGTATTTCCATAATTATGTCAAAGGGAAAAAGAAAGGGAAAAATGCAAGCACCAAACATTTTACCTGTATATTATGCACATATGATCTTAGAGTTAATATATTCCTTAAATATAGATTTTATAATTAATAGAGAAATTATATCAAACTTTCTAGTTAATTTTTAAAAAGTACTGTGATGAACACAATTTGATGTTGCATATGTCTTTAAATAGGCACTACCCTATATCTCACTCTGTGATATCTACTTTATGAGTGAAGAAATGATTAAGAAAAAAAAAACCTGGCTAACTTTTGGTACAATTTGAAAGTGAGCCTTGATATCCAGAACACAATCAATGTTCAAATTAGAGAAAGGAAATTTAACACTTCAGATTCCTAAATCAGGGAATGGAAAAAAACATCTAAAATTTTCCCTTTCCCAAAATGAATATTGAGCATGAACCATACAATTTTGAACCAATGAGAGGGCAGACTATGAGCTCTGAGGCTGACTTAGCATATGTAGAGGCCTGTGGGAGTTATGTGGGCCAGGTTTCAATACAGTAAAACTATCCTTTTATATACATGCACAGACGGTACATAAAAACAAAACCACAGAAGGTGGTTGTGTTTAGGAAGAGAAGAAAAGGAAATGTGTACCTTCTTTCCAAGGGCTAGCATTATTTTAGTTATTATTTCACTGGAAAAAGTAAACATACTTCAAGCTCAGAATCAGTTATAAGTAATGTAAACTTGAAGGAAGAGCAGAAATAAAATATTAGGAAAATACTGGGAATCATTGGATTGGGTGTGGTGGTATACATCTGTAATCCCAGGATTTAATAGCCTTAGACAGGAGGATCTCAGACTTGAGGCCAGCCTCAACAATTTAGGGACACCCTTTTTCAAAATAAAGAATGGCTGAGAGTCTATATTAGAGGTACAACTCCCCTGAGTTCAAATCACATTGCCAAAACATCATAATAATAGTGGCCATTAAACTATTTGTTTGCCATATTTATTCACTGTAATCACTTGAGTTACTATTTTACCATTTTACATCATATGGAACACTTAGAATGATAACTAGATTTAGCTTCACATTTGTACTGTTATACATTGGAGTTCTGTATTGGCTATAAATTGCACAATATGTGGTTATTAGTAATAATCTAGCAGTGTTAAATAAAAAATAGTATTAACTTAGATATTTATCTTCTTTTGTGGTCCTAATTCCTTCTGGAATCTAGATATCCATCTATAATCATTTCCCTTGAGTACAAAGAACTCCATGCTACATTGTTTATAGGGTGAATTTGCTGGTCTTTATTATCACCTTTGTGTGTCTGAAAATGTCTTTTATTTTGGACTCATTTTGAAAAGTGTATTTTCTCAGAATTATTTAACCACTGATGCTCCTGTCTCATGGTACACATGAAATTCTGTAATATGCCATAAAATACCTCTGGTCATCTTCTGAGTGTCAGAATGCATTGGGAGTCAAGGGGAGGATAGGCTGCTTCAGCTCAAGAACTGCTTATGTTGTCATGTTTCATGAAAAAAGAAAATAAATGATGAAACAGTCTTGTTGCCGGGCGTGGTGGCACACGCTTGTAATCCCTGCGCTTGGGAGATGGAGGCAGGAGGATCACACAGGTTTGTAGCCAGGCTCGCTGACTTAGGAGACCCTGTTTCCAAAAAAAAGAAACAGTCTTGTTAGTTATTGCTAAGTATATTCAGATTTTATACATTCAACTACACTAAAATTCAGTAAGACATCTATTATTATTATTCAACCTTCAGAAACATTTTCTCCTTCAATAACTGAATTATAGCTAGATCAACCTAGCCAGTTAATAAATATTATCCTTTTTCTTCGAAAATAGCTATTTTCAGGACATTCTTAAAGGTCTTTTACAATGTGTTTTTTATTTTATTAATTTTCAAATCATATTTGATATCCAGCAGTGAATAAAACCAATGTTTATGCTAGTTTTTTTGATAAAAAGTATTTTTATTCTCAGTTTGACTATTTTTTTATCATGTATACAATGATATCTGTCTTGGTAATGTTGTCAGAACATAGAGTAAAGAGGGACTTATTTTGCAAGGTTAAATGTTTTGATACTTGTGATATTTAATTTTATGTGTAACATTAGATGATAGAATATGATACCCAGTTGTTTGGTCAAACACAAGTTTAAGTATTGCTGTATATATCTTTGCTTTTGATTTTTTAGATATGATAAACATTTTAATGTCAATTTTGAGTAAAAGAGACTACCCTCCATAATGGGGGTGGTAAACCTCATCCAATCAGTTGAAGGCTTTAAAAACATTACCGAAGTATCCTAAAAAAAAAAGAAATTCTGAAGATTGCAAGAAGGGAACTCTGCTGAACATCACAACATCACATTGCCAAAATCTAATAATACAAACAGTTTCAAATATAAGGCAGAAAAATAGATACATATTTTAAGAAATCTATAAATAAAAATATATATTTCTCTTCTTGATTTATATTTTAATTCATTCTACTTCTTTTGCTTTAAGTATCTCTTATAATTTGACAAGTCTCAAACATATACACTAAGCAAAAAAAATATATACATTATCATCATAACCCTTCTAAAAACTGACTTCTGGAAATCTCCCCTGAGGTATACTATAAGTTTTTGGACAGAATTTCAAACTAAACTTCTCATTTGCTTCTCCCAATAGAATATTCTACTTTTGCCCAAGTTGTTATTACCATTGTCCATACAGATGCCTAGAATAACATCAAGATTTTTAGGCTCTCTATCAACACCATTCAAAGGATGATTAATATTCTTCTTTCAGTCTCATCATTTTACTTTCTCTCCAATAATATTTTTCATTAGATTCTTCCTGCCAATACTCTAGATCAAATATTATTCTTCTTTGACCATGAAATTCATGATATAAAAATCTCATAAACCCTAGTATTGTAATCTCAGCCTCCAAACTTTGTATTGTTGTCCCAGTTAACTTTCTGATATATAAAATCAGTCCTGTCACTACTTTAATTAAAATATTTCAATATCCCATAGTTGTGTATTCTATATAGGTTAACTCTGACAAGCCAAATAGTGGTAAGCAACATGTTTCCTTGACAGTAACACTTTTTTGTTGTTCATTTAATTACTATCTTAATGTCTTTTGGCCTATCACACTGCCAGTGGCTAGCATTTCTGTTCCCCTTACATTATGATTCTAATATTTATGCTATTTGCTTATCTCTTTAATATTGAGTTTGTGTGAGCACACACACACAATAAAGTATACAGTATTAAACATCTGCACAATTTATAGTCCTCCATGCTCTGATATCTGCTTATTTTTCTGTGTGGCCACCCTTCCGTCCTTTGCCATTGTTCCATAAGAGCCTTGAAGTCTCAGTAATGCTATTTAGTAGAGCCTGTTTATTATTACCTGCTATTCTTCCCAACTGGAATTATACCCTTCTATGACACTTCATCTTCTCAGTGAAATTTCTCTTAATAGAATTGCCTTTGCAGAAAGTGTCAGTTCTCAAAAACATTTGTTTGGCTTATGTGCCTTCTAAAATATGCAAGGTGCAAAAACGTAATCATATAATCTTTACTCACAGGCCCTAATTATTGTTATAAAAATTAGACACTTTGTTTAAATGGCTTTTCATTATAACTGATAGGGAAAAAGCCAGATGTTGCTTAACAAATATACAAAGTAATTGCTTTCTTTATTGGGACCACATTGACCTCTCTTTAGTCATTACCTATAATATATCCATTGTCTAGACAAAATAAAACTTTCTATGAATTTAAAAGTTCATTTTACTTTATGTAATAATTATATGAGAATTTTGTAACATTATCCTCTTCTCTCTCAGAACTTACTATATTTGTCTCTAACAAATTTCAAAAAGATGCACTCATACATATGTACTTCCACACACACATATATAAAGTAGAATTGAAATATAAAATTATTAATTTAAGCAACATTAAGATATTCCATTGACAATAAAAATAGGGAGCAGTGTCATGTTAACTAAAACAAACCGAGAGAAAAAAATAGTAAATTAAGCCAAAACAATGACATTTTGCTTGTAATCCCAGTACTTGGGAAGCTAAGACAAGATGATTGCAGGTTTGGGGCTGGCCTTAGCAACATAGTGAGACCTTGTTTCAGTACAAAATTAGAAAAGTCTGAGGGTGTAACCGGGAAGTAGAGTGTTTCTGGGTTCAACCTCCCACACAAATAAATTAAGGAATGAATGAATAAATAAATAAAAATTGTAAATTATAGAGAGGTGGTTTTTATTTTCTGTCATTTTGAGTTATATTTCCTATTTGAACAATATTAGTATACCCATATACTGAGAAAATGTATTCTTCAGAACACAGCAGGCAAATGAATGTGAATATGGCCCAAGTTCAGTTAGTTAATGAAAAATTGAAATCTACTAACCAATAATCTTCAAGGAATATGGAACGGCACTGAGAACAGTTAATTTACCTTCTGACTAGAGAGTCAAAAAGAAACCTTTCTAATCTAAAGATGCAACAACATCAAACAGGTGTTGAAGATGTTAAGGTCAGTGGTTAAGATGCTTGAAAACAACAGCATTCACTACCCTGACTGATAGGAATCTTTCAATTACTGTGGTATTTTAAAAAGAAAGTGGAGATTAGAGTCAGACAAAATTTAGTATAATTTTGATATCTATTTGTTCCTTTGCTTAGTTTTTTTTTAACTTTGTGCTAGTCAAATTTGTTTTTGCTATAATTTAAAAAAATAGCATGAAGAAGAAAAGAATTGTTTTGACTCTCAGTTTCAGAAGCTTCGGAACTTTATTGGCTATCTCCATTGCTTCGGCTATAGGAAAGTCAGATCACCATGGCAAAAGCATTTGAGAAAGGGAAGCGTCCTGCCTCCTGCTAGCAGGGAGTAGAGGATGGGGATGAGAAAGGAGAAAAAGAAAGTGATGCACCCAAACATGAGGGACAAGAGTCATCTTTTACAAGAGCATGACCCCATTTACTCTTTACATCATGTTAGATTCTACCTCCTATGATTTTTGCCTTCTCTCAGCAGTCCATTAAGCTATAAATCCCTCAATGGATTCATCCACAGAGGGGTCGGAGTCCTCATAATACAGTCTTGTGCCAAAAGCCCCATTTCTTAACATTGCTACAGTGGGACGAAGCCTTTAACACATGAGCCTTTGAGATGAGCCTTTGGGAGGTATTTCTTATCCAAACCTCAGCAGATCTCTATCAATTTTCATCACTGATATTAAGTGACAGAACACTTATTTTGGTAAATGGTGATGAAGATTAGGTGTTGAAACTTTTCTAAAACATCATTCATCAAGAGTGTATAACAATAAAAAATGAACTCCATAATCAAATACAATGACTTGACCTTTATATATTAAGAATCATCTAAAATCCAGGCCTTACCGGTGCTGGGGCCAGCGGCAGACATGGGAGCCTTCCGTGAGGCTAGGTCGCTATTGAGGCCTCCGAGGCCGGTATCGGTGCCTGCCTTGAGGCTAGGCCGGTGCTGGGGCTAGCGAGGCCAGGATCAGAGCCAGATGAGGGGTTAGGCCAGTGTCAGGGCCAGCAAGACCAGAATTGGGGCCTCCCATGAGGCAAGGCCGCTGCTTGAGCCAGCAAGGTCTGGATCAGTCCACCGGGTAGCCGGGCCACTACTGGGGCCGTCAAGAGTGGGATCGGTACTTGCAACGCGGCATGCACAGAGAAATATCGCAGAAAATAAAAATCAGATGCTTCCCCTAATCAGCAAAAAACTAGGAGGAAAGGGGCAACAAGAAGAGGTTGAGCTATAGCAAGGGCCCTATAGTGAAGCAACTAATGTGACCAATCAGAGGGTATGGAATAGGGGAGGATGGAGCCTCTTTAAAATGCAGGAGGTACATAAACATATGTATCAAAGTTAATCACCAAACAAACATGGGATGGAGGGAGGGGGAGGGAATGGGATGGGGGCTGGATGAGGGCTAATTGGATGATGTGTGCTTATATATCCTCTCAATTCTTATATTCCAATGTGATATATAATTACAATGCACCAATAAAAAAATAAAAATAAAAAAAAATAAAAAATAAAATCCAGGCCCTATTTTAGGCATTAGAAATTTACAATGTACATATTATGGGATCAGGCCTACAGATGAATTTATATTCTAGAAAGGAATACAAACCTACAAATCAATGGGAGATAGACATATCAAAACAAAGAAATAGAACACATACTTTACAGTGACTTAAGGAGTAAAAAACATTAAAAATTGATCAGAAACTTGGAATAAGGTATAGAAATGCATGATACGGGACTTAAGAAGAAATATAGGGAAAACTGCTTATTAACATGGAAAGTCTACATATATTTAGATTGTGAAAGGGAAGAGCTAATATGATATATATGAAAATACATGCTAAAATATATAGGGTTTTCTATATGGAAATTTAAAAATCTTCACCTACCTAAAAATGTATTCCTCACTAATCTCTGATTGTGTTTGAAATTCTCACCAACTTTGGTTATTTTTATGTCAATGCATTACTTTCCATTATAGTTCTATTAAAGAACCCTGTGGAGTGTTAATATAAGAAGTTTAGAAGTTCTTACCAAGAATGCAAGGATTGAGAATATTATATCACTATTTTCAGAGGCTTTAAACCTAAGAAGGTAAAGGTAGTTTTTTTCTGTTGTTGGTTTTGGGGTGTGTGTGTGTTTGCTTTATGTAAGGGAAAGAGTGGTTATATTAAACTATTTTCAAAAGGTAAATGAAGTTACTGGTAAAACCTAAAGCTGAATGACCCCAAAGCATTTAATAAGTATAACTATACCTCTTTTTTTTAGGTACTAGGGATTGAATGCTCAGAGGCATTCTACCTCTGAGCTATACCCAGCCCTATTTTTTTATTCTTTATTTTGAAACAGCCTCACTAAGTAGCTGAGGCTGCCTGTGAACTTGCAATACTCCTATTTAACCTCCTAAATACTGGGATTACAAGTGTGTGCCACCATGCCTGTCTTATACCTCTTCTTAAACTACATAAGTGAGATGGGATAGAAATAGATGCTTTGGTTCAGAGACATACCCTTGGTTTACTCTGACTCTTGAAGCTCATGAAACATACAGTGCTGTGTTCTAACTTGTAATTCTTCAATGAATGGTACAGGGAGAAATTATTGATTATCTTAGAATGGCATATTTATTTCTTGACTTGCGCTGTGAATAAAAGAGCTAAGACTGCTCTTTTGAAACAAACATAAATGGAATAGAAGATGTTTTTTGGCTCACAGAATGTAATGTAACCATCAACAATCCACTTTTCTTAGCACTTCACATACATGCCTGTGCTCAAAATTACTAAATTAACTTTATAACAGGAAGTCAGAAGAGCCCTTAAGTTTGTATTATATCCCAGTACAGAGAGACATTAAACTGCCATATGTTTACTTTTAATAAAACAATGTAAAGTCTATGAAGTCCAACAGAGTCCTAGAAAGCTGTGTCATTGTACTTTTTTCTCAGTTTTGTCCCTGCTTCCCATGAGTACAGAAGAAATTATTCTATTATATCATTAATTTCTGTAATATCCCAAAGTAATTATAAACATGTCAATCTCCTTTCCCTCTGAAAAATAACATGTCTTCCATCCTCTTGTTTCATATCTGTGCTTGCCTTTAGCAAGTGAACACTGAAGGGGGAATTTGAGAGCTCTAATAGCTTCTGTAGTGTTCTTATAATAGTAATGATTTAGCTTCACTATAGTTAAGGACTTGTCAGCACTTATAAACCCCTACTTTAGTGAAATTTCACTTGGCATATAAGCTTTCAACCAAGGAGCAATTTCCATTTTAAGCTTTAAAACCATCTCTTAGGATATTTGTGATTGTGTGGTTAAAACTTAAAACAAAAGCTTACTGTTCTCTGATGATTCCAAATCCCCTCCAGAATTGCTCTTTGCAGATTTCTTTCCTCAATAAAATCAATTAGCTCATAATAGCTAAGGAGAGTGGGAAGTTTTTAACAGATATAATGATGGGTGAAATAGTTTTTCACATGAAAATTACATAAATTTAAAGTATCAGAACCCAAAATGTTAGTAAATAAGAATTGTGGATACCTCAGTATTTAACAAATATCACTAAACAGTTTTTGATGATACCTAAAGCAGGAATTTGAAATATTTTCAATAAGAGCCTTGATTTAATCTTAAATTATCACACCCAATGTTCAAAGGAATATTTAAAAATTTATATTTTAAATATTTAGCAAATTAAAGAATCTGAGCTCATTGACTCATCTCTCACTTTCTCAGATTATTCTTCTTTAAGTTTTTTTCTGGCTTTTTATTTTCTATCATAATTCTAAATGATAGTGTCCTAAGATACTTCTCTCAATTTATGCTTCTCTATAGGCCTTTTCATTTAATCACATAACTTTAAATATATCTATTCTGAGCCGGGTGTGGTGGCGCATGGTTGTAATCCCTGAGCTTGGGAGGCTGAGACAGGAGGATCACACAAGTTCAAAACCAGTCTCAGCTACTTAGTGAGGCTTTCAGCAACTTAGTGGGACCCTGTTTCCAAATAAAATATAAAAAAGGTCTGGGAGTATAGCCTGGTGGTAGAAAGCCTATGGGTTCCACCCCCAGTACCACCAAATAAATAAATAAATGAAAGAAAGAAAGAAAGAAAGATATCTATTCTGAAAAATTTAAATTTATATTGTTACTCTGAAAATCTCTAGAGTCTCAGAGCACAACTTGGTATATTTTACAGGCATTAGAAATTTAAAATATAGAAAATATAAATATAAAAATATCTTCTTAGTTATATTTAGATAATACTTATAAGGCAACTCATAGGTTTGAAAATTGTAAATGTAGGAAGAGAAGTAAATATTTATTCAGACATTTTAGGCAAATTATTTTTAGTATAAAATTATCCAGCTAATAATTGAAGTTTGTGTGATAAAAATTATAACCACTAAAACCATTATGGATCATCAAGGATTACTCTGAAATATTCCACCAAAAGAAAGAAGTTCATGTATTTGAGGTTTTTGGTAAAAATGCAACTGCATTGAAATATTCATGATGAAATTCAAAGTGTAAATCAAATTAGGTCTGACTACTATTATTTCAGATGATATCGGCACATTCAGGGTGGTACGGCTGTAGACAATTTCAGGAATACCAGAAAAAGAGAAATATAAAAGACATAATAGAGATATAATCAGAAAACCACTGTCTTTTAAAACATTAGATCATAAACTGGTATGTATATTATATAACAAAGCAATTTGGTTTGACTCATGGGTACTATTAAATGTATAAAATACATGTTGAAATCTCTGGCCAGTGGTAGGCATTTAATTGTTCAAACACATGATTAAATATATAAACTGGGGCTAAAGTGCAGTGAATCGTCTTTGAGGTAACAGAATCCAGCTTGTGTATATCAGTGATAGACAAGACCTCAGCTTCCTGAAACAGAAAGTGACAGGACCAAAACTTACTTTTGGAATATGTCAAAGCTTCAGTATTCTGTAATGCACTTTAAGATAAAAAAGAGAAATTGAAGCAGCAATTTGAAGGTGGAAACTCTGATTTGGGTAAATTTTCTTATTTGTTTTTTTTTACACACATATCTGTGAAAATGAATGCCTCTGATGAATATTCATTTAGAACATTAAAAAATTATTTTACAAAATTTCTTATGATGAAAAATGATTGGTACAGAAATTCTGCTTAAGACCATCCTGTAAGTTTTGGTTATTATAGCAAGAGTGCTTCTCTTGATGTAATTCATCATAGTAAATAGCAATGAACACAAAAGAATACATTTTCCTAAGTGCATTTGCAATGTTTGGCTAAATACCATTTATTAAAATGGATTTTTCTAAAATAAAATTTTAAAACTACAAAGTGATGTTTTGCGTCATTAGAGACCAGCTATTATTGCTTCATAGCAATATCATTTTCAAAATATAAGTGCCTATAAATGAAAAGTTTTCAAGTATAATAAAAACATTTTATTTCTCTAAATCATTTCAGCATTGCTTTAATATATTAGGTATCTTGAAAAATCTGAGTTCAATAGAATAAAACTCAAATTTAAAGTAAAATAGATATTAATGTTCTTACATGATTTTTGTTATTAATTGCTGTACAATTCAAATGCCTTGATTTAATAAATAGAATGGCCCTTTCTCTTCATCAGAGCAATTATATTAATATATAGCATGCTTAATGAGTCATAGAATATTTAAACATAAAGCTTTCTTTTATGTCATATGTAAATTCTTAACACCCTGACTCAAATAAATTATCTAACATGTTTGGAAATATGTAGTGGAAGTAACATATTTGAAAATATACGAAACAAATACACAAATATTTGTTTTCTTCTTAATAAATTTTAGTGACCAAATGAAAGCCAATAAGTAGCACAGCCTAGGCACTGAGACCACAGTCTCTTCTCTAGTGTGATAATCACTACAGGTGGGACTTAGTCTTACTTTTCAATGTAGTCTTAGCTTCACCACTGGAAAAGTCATTTTGAAATATAATGGAGAAGTTATTTACTCATCAAATTATCACTATGTAATAACTGCTTAATATTTTCCAAAGAATAGGCTTTGTATTTTTTTAAAGAGAGAGACGATAACTTTTTTATAAGCTGTTACTCTTAGAAGTTTGTTGTAGTATTGGAACAAAGAATAAGCGCTTGAAATAGACCTACAATATAAACAATAGAGAAGGAGTCAGAGGGAGAAGGAGTTTCCAGGGCACTAGCTAGTGAGTACTTGTGTAAGCTCTCATGCATGCATATGCACATGACACAAAAAATATGACCCCCAATTTTTTTTCTACTTAAAGTGACGGCAAAATTCTTGCACTTTTGAAATTTAAAAAACTCAGAATGTATAGATTATATGGAGAAAGCTTGTTTACACACCCATTCAAGACTAATTTTGGAATAGTCTGTAATATTAATGTGCTGTGTGATTATTACAGTAATTTGAAACTACTAATAATCTACTTTAAATTACTTTACAGTGGACTTTTTCATTTTCTTTTATAATTTTGGAAAAAATATGATTCTTTTTTTAATTTTATCAAGATGTATTTATCATTGTACTTTTATCCCAGGAAGTTTAGAAGTTTTACTTTTTTTTGGTTTAGTATGCTAAAATTATTATAGTTGCCAGTCATTTTAAAAACAGCATTTGCTATTAAGCAACTTGCCAAACATTATAACCTGAATACAAAAGATTCTGAGCAAAAATGTCCAAGCAATGACTTTTAATAAGATAAATCCATTTAAAAAGTTTGTATAAGCCAGGTGTGGTAGCGCATGCTTGTAATCCCAGCATTTGAGAGGCTGAGACGAGAGTATCACTGTTCACAGACAGCCTCAGATACTTAGTGAGGCCCTCTGGAACTTAGTGAGACTCTGTTTCAAAATAAAGAATAAAAAATAGGGCAGGGGGTATAGCTTGGAGTTTGAATGTTCCTGGGTTCCATCCCCAGACCCGCAAAAAAAAAAAAAAAAGAAAGAAAGAAAGAAAGAAAGAAAGAAAGAAAGAAAGAAAGAAAGAAGGAAAGAAAGAAAAAGTTGTATATAGTTAAATAATTCAACAAACACTTCTGTAGAAATTTTAAATAAGGTAAATGTTTGGCATACTTATAGTTAGAGGGCAGCAATTTAACTTAATGATCATTTCCCCTACAGAAAGTTTGTAGAAAGCAGCAGGAAGAAGCAAAATTTAATTGGTGATTAGGCGTGAAACATTCTTTTTCTGTTCTTTTGGTATTCCTTCCATTTTATTTACAATAAATAGGAATAGAAGAGATGGAAAATAAAATACACACAATCAATTAAGCCCTTTATTTACACCCATTTACAAGATCAGGTGGAAAAGTGACTGATATTCTTATTTTGGCTAAATATCTCCATTTAATCTACCCTTATGAGTATATACTATTTGGATTCCAAAGCATTTTGACTGGGAAGTTTGGAGAGTAAATGTGCACATTGCTGTAGATTTTTAGTTCTTACTTTATGGGACAAAATCAACTTCATGAATTTAACAATGTCGTATTTTCTCACACAATTTAAGCTATCATTTCTCTTCAAATATAAGCTGCTTATTATATTACACTCCTGTCATTATCTTTCCGTTTATTGTTAACTTTTTATTTTTAGTTTGGAAGGACTAGATTTTAAATTTTATTAAAAGAATGGAAAATGGAAACATGCATATACATGTACTTCTTTTTCTCTATTCTTTTGAACTATGTTCACTATTGGGTAGCCTATTATAATTCTCAAATGTGAAGACTCCATTTAACTAATACTGCCTACATATTTTGTAATGGGTGTTTGGAGATTATATGCTGCGGTCTCCCAGACAGCGTATTCTTCTTTTAGAATTATTTTTTTCCTATACATAATTGACAAACTTTGGAGCTAACCTGGGTGTCCTTCAGCAGATGAACAGATAAACAGAATAGAATTCTAGTCATAAAGATGATCAAAATTATGTTATTTGTAGAAAAATGGATGAAACTAGAGAAGATCGTGCTAAATGAGATCAGCAAGATTCAAAACGTTAAAGACCACATGTTTTCTCTATTATAGAAACTAGAGAGAAAAGAGTAAAGAAAAGGAACCTTATGAAAATGAGGGGAGAGACCAGTAGACTAAAAAAAGGGTTGGGGGAGGGAGGAAAAAAGGAGAAATAAGAGACAATTTATCTTTTAAATCTATATTTAATTTTGTTTTTTAATATTATTATTTTTATTGGTTCATTGTAGTCATACATCTTAATTGTATACAAGATGTTAGAGGCACACATGCACACATCACTCATTTAGTGCTTCTCCAATTCCCACCCCACTTTCAGCATTGACCTCTTTTATTTTTTTAATATGAAAAGCAAAGAAATATAAATAAAGGTGGTTATTTGTGGGAAAGTTCTTAAAATATGCTAGGCATCTGTACAGAACATTATTGAATCAAAAACTATTCATTATGACATGATTGAGTCAGAGGCAATAGGCAGACTAGTTTATTACTGAGACACAGGGCACTAGACCACCTTGACCAAACCTGATTCAACCACTGACTGCCCATGTAAATATTAGGTAATTTATTAACTTATCCGAGTCTCAGTTTTCTCTTCAGTTAAATGCCTTTAATTATTTTATTTTCTAAATTGCTATGAGAATTATAAGTATTAATGCACATAATATTTTTGGAGTACTCCGTGACACAGGGTAAAAAATGCATTATTATTGGTTAATATAAGTATTATAAAATTATTTGTAGTCATATAAAATGTCTAAGTCAAATTCATTAAAGAAAATGTTATTAACTCAATTTAAATATAGTTTTACTAGCAGAGGCTTTGTCAAAAAACAAATAGAGCAGGGCATGGTGGCGCACATTTGTAATCCCAGCATTAGGGAGGCTGAGACCGAAGGATCAAGGTTCGCTGATAGCCTCAGCTACTTAGTGAGGCCCTCTGTAATTTAGCAAGACCCTGTTTAAAAAAAAAAAGAATAAAAAAACAGGGAAGGGGGTGTAGCTCAGATGTTGAATGCTCCTGGGTTCCATCTCCAGACCTGCAAAAAAAAAAAAAAAATTAGATAGGTAGATAATTACTTTAAAAATTAAAATACAGATCATTGAATTAAGTTCTAGAAAATCATCTCTTATCTCTTGTCTTGAAAAGAGTTTAAAGTATTAGAAGATATATTTCTTACCAGTTTAATTTTATAACCCATTTCTTAAAAAATTCTGTCATATAGGAAAATAAAACCTGAAATTCCCAGGCAAGTAATTTCTTGTCAGTTGAAGTAATATTTAACTTCTGGAGTCTTATTCTTCCAACCTAAGTCACTTTTGCCTGATCAGTGAAGCTCATAAACTCAGAACACTGGGGAATTATATTCCGTATTATTCTATCACCGCTACAGCACTAACTTCCACCTTCATTGTGTAACATACAGCCATGGGGACAACATGGCTCATTAATATTTTCATATATTATGCACAGACATAGCCCACCTTATTATTTCCTACTTATATAAGACCTCAGTGGCTTCTCTCACTGAAGTCAAAACAAAATATTTGCACTTTATTTTAATATACTTGGAATATATCTCCAGTTTATAAACCCAAAGAGCTTTAGTGTATGCTCACTGTATATTACACGATGCAGCAAAGCTCTTCTATTTTCTCTGGCTGGTATTTCTTAGATTTATACTAAGATCAACATTTTCGAGAGTACATAAAAGAATACACAGGCTATCCTCATCTGAAACTAGCAAAATGGTTTGCTTCACTGTGTCTTTGATCTATTTACTTTTGATATAGTGCAGTTATTTTCAATTGCTCCCTATGTTATAGAAATTTTTAAAAATATAAAGTATATATTTTATCTTTGAGATGTTTCTTTTCATAGAAAATATGATATTGACATCTAAATATAGCATTACATATTTGATAATTGTTAGAATAAGCAGCCCAGTCATGCCAAAGATGGCGCCTCTCCGGCTTCTCTTCCGGATTGTGCTGGTTACCTCATAGCTTGCCAAAGGGGCCATGGGATGCCCAAAAACCAGTCCCCTGATAATACACTCACCGGGGTATGAACCACCCAATCAGTAAATGCCCCGTACTTCGTGCGCTCTTCTGCTGTGAGTGGAAGCCCCCTCCTTTTAAAAAAATCCCCAGCTGCCTGATATAAAAGGGAGCTGGGCTGTCTTAATAAAGCTTGTGCTTGCTTGCTTGCTTATCTTATCTCCAACGGCTAGCCTTGGGTCTTTCCTGCACTGACCCCCCTTCAATAATAATGCAAAACAAGTTTTTATTTTTCCAAATATGTGATTTTATGTAGAAAATTTTTTAGAAATGGAATTCCTGTTACTGAAGTAGTAGTAGCTACTCTTTTTTCTTTTGTGTTACTGGGTTATTGAACCCACGGGCATTTTACTTGTGAGGTATCCCCTTAGTCTTAGTTTTTATTCCTTATTTTTTAAAACAAGTTTTCACTAAGTTGAGGAGGGCCTCACTAAGTCGCTAAACCTGGCACAAACGTGTAATCTTCCTTTCTCAGCCTCCCAAGTACTAGGACTATAAGCATGTGCCACTATTCCAGGTTGTAATAGCTACTTTAATACCCTCCATAATGTTTGTTGTTTTTTATGAGTATTATTTAATAACATAAGAAAATAGGATTAATTTAATTTAAATATGATTTGAGACACATGCCATTTTAGGATAAAGGCTACCAAGTGTTTCCATTTTAGGATAAAGGCTACCAAGTGTTTATTGCTATTATTATCAGTAGAAATAAAATTTCAATGATGGTCACTTTTAGAAGCACAAGGACATTCAAATTTTATGGAATATATGAAGAAAGTAAACCTCCTGGTAAATATGTAGAGAGAGTAGATAATACATAGTAGATGGGAAGATTCCTTTCATAAGTATTTCAAATATTCCTTTCATAAGTACTTTTACACCAAATTTATATTTCTTTCCATTTAGTAAGAAAAAAATTAGCCAGTCCCGTGAAAAAAATGTATGATGTAAAAAGGTTTGAAGAAAAATTAATACAGCTCTATAATATATATATATATATATATATATATATATATAGAGAGAGAGAGAGAGAGAGAGAGAGAGAGAGAGAGTAACAAGGTACATTTTAGACATAAAATGTATTAGGTACTTTATTAATTTCTACTGTTTAGAATTGATAAAAATAACAATTTAATTACACCTAAAATTCTTTGACATAGGCACAATAAAGTTAGAAATTTAGCAGGATTGATCGAGACTTGGTTATGCAACATATTTGTCAAGTTTGCTGTAGTTTTATTGTTTTCCTTCATTTTTATTCTCTATAGTCCATTATTTCACCAGACAAGTGAATAGGAAGAATGATTAAACACATCTATATCAAGTGCATTTCAACAGAAAATTGCCATAAAATGTTTGGTTCCCATCTTGATCATGTAAATAGCAGCCTTTTCTGAATCCTAATATAGTGAAGAATATTCTAGTTGCAGTACAAATATTTATGCTTTTATGTGTCTTGTTTTTATATAGGAAGTGGAGCAGTAGTGTAGAAGTAGGGGTTCTCAGTTAATTGCTGTGTGATTATTCTATTTTTTTGTTTTTCAATATTGTAAAAGCTTTTATATGCTAATTTTTCTGAAGTTGTGAATTGCTCATAATCATAAATGAATAAATGAATATTTTTAGAAATGGAAGTATTACAAGCATTTCAAGCAAATTTTATGGTGAATGTAAAAATAATCAATTGGATTCAAATGTAGATGGTTGTGAAATTATATTTAAATATCCTGTGGTGCAGTTAAATAAGAATTACTTTCTGGTTGCAAGTTTTTGGTTTTATTTTTTTCTTTTTTTGGCTGGCTGAGCTAAGGTCAGATTCTGCTTATATGAGCAGCTACTCCTATAATCTTCAGGTTCTTTTTAAGTTAAAAAAAGTTTATGTAAAAGTTCATTTTTTATTACTATTAGTCAGAAGAGCTCCTTTCAATATGGGAGACACTGTGAGGTGAAGAGAGAGTTAAGATAATGGTAAGACTTAACTTCCCATTTTGGTAATGGATTTGACTCTTTGTGTTTGCATGGATGAATTTAGTAAGTTGAGTCCACTGCTCAAGAGATGCTCCAGGCACAACCATGAAAAAGTTTGATAAGCCGGGCATGATGGCTCACACTTGTAATCTCAGTGCTTGGAAGACTGAAACAGGAGGACAGGTTTGCAACCAGCCTCAGCTACTTAGTGAGGCCCTCTGTAATTTAGCAAGACCCTGTTTCAAAATAAAGAATAAAGAATAGGGCTGGGGGTATAGCTTGAAGGTAGAAAGCCCCTGGGTTTTGAATGGCAAAAAATAAAAATAAAAGACAAAGGGTGAGAGTAGAAGCCTTCTCAAGTCTCAAATTAATGCAAGTGCTGTACAGATTATCCCCCCCCCCCCGTTTTACTTTTTGTCCCTGGAAACTTTATGTGAAAATTTTGGATATTATACACAAAAGGATGGACCCAGGAAACTTCTACCTCTGAGCTACACCTCCAGACCTATTTAAATTTTGTTTTTTAAATATAGTTGTGCAAAGTTGATGGGGGCCTCACTAACTGGCTAAGGCTGATCTCTAATTTGTAATACTCCTATCTCAGCCTCCTACGTATTGGGATTAAAAGGCATTCTCCACCATGCCAAGCTAGATATGTGGTTTCTTAACATCTTCTGGAATGTCCCACCCACCATTTGCTTAAATACCAGTATCATCATGACTATAAAAGATAGTAACAAAATTTCCCTATGTTATTCTAATATAAATAGAAAAGAAAGTAGAAACAGTCATTACCCCGTGAGTGCAACTGATGCAGTTGTTTCTGATGCGCATACACAATTGCAGAGAAGAAAATAAAATATTTGAGAATTTAGAGAGATGTGTAGTCCTGCTACAAAAATAAAAGTTTTCTAACAGAAGATATCTGGGGTCCAATTCTTAGTTTTACTGTTACAAGGAGGATAGCTATGTCAGTGAGAAAGAATGAGAAGAAGTGGGAAACCAGTTTTAATTAATCAATGTTTTACCTTAATTTGCAATCTTTTGTCATAAATTATTCAAAATTCATAGGTGTTTGCCATTCTTCAATAAATTTCTCTGAAAAATTGAAATAAAAAACAAATCAGTATAGAATGGGACAGCATCAACATCCATATTTTACTAATAATGTTGGCAGTGTGAACCAAGAGACCTGTCAGGGATAAGGATTAAGAATTTACACAAGTGAGAGAAAAAAAGGACATTACATAGGAAAATAGCACTTATCTAAAAGTCACTGGAAACTTCACGTGAAAAGCTTGAATATTATACACAAATTCCTGCCTAGAGATACTCCTAACCTAAAAGATTCTTATTTTACACTGTTCTTGTCAGTAAGCTAATTTTATCAGATATATAAAGCATATAACTTGGGATCCATTCCATTTCACTATGACTTATTTCATGAGAGGCCTGTTTTTCATCAAAACTTTTGGGTGATGGTTCCTCTTCACACATTCTTCCTACTCTCTCCTCTAATGCAGCCCAAAAGTAAAGTTTGAATATTTTATATGAACTTACCCTCAGATCGGAGTGATGGGCCCAAGGATGGGCAATCATTATACCTGTTAGTTCTGGTTAGTGTAAGTTTTGGCCACATGGGCTAGTATATGTAGAATCCTTCTATGGATTCTTAGACTCATGGATGTTAGAAGAGGCTAATTTGTGTATAATGCTCAATCTAAGAGTCAACTGTCAGAGACCATGTCCTTGGCAAGAAGGAGAAAGTCTTTCTCTGATGGGTAAGGAAAACTGAAGTTGGATTTCTAGTTCCAATCTATTCTGAGGCTGGCTTCAGTTTTGTTATTCCTAGAGATGGTCACAAAAATGAATATATTTTATTTTTTGTATAAGTTATATTGGGTTAACTTTAATCCCTTTGGAAAAGTCATATTGCAAAGATCACAGCATGGGTCATGAATTTTTATGTTTCTTAACCAATAAGAGAGAAAATGATATAAGAAGAAATTGAAGTGTATGAATATAAAGACAATTACAAGTGAATACTTTAAAAACATTTAAAGCCTATATTTTAACTTTTAAGTTTTATATGCCTTAATTTTGTTAAATTATTTCCATGGTTGATTAATATATTCTTTCTATTTAATTCAGCCCATTTTCAGTCCACTTTATTTGTTCTATATATTAATTGTTATAGCCAGTGTGCATACCTTTTTTCTTTTATCCAATGAACAATCTTATTGAAAATGCAACAAAACATAATTTACACTTGCTATCCACTGAAGAGTTGAAATGAAAGTGTTTTTGTAAAGCAAAGATAACACAATCAATGTAAACACATTGATTTGGAAGTAAAATAAAAATAATAAAATAAGCAAAGTTTTTGAAAAATTAATACTATGAAACAGAAAGATCAAATGAGGGCACTATTTCTCATTGATTTCCTACTTCTTATTGTGAGATTAAAAATATCTAACTGGCAAGTTCTGTTGTAAAAGTTTGCTGAATTTCTCTAAATTCTAAATTCTGCATCTATATTTTTTAAAAATGCTATTAAAATCATAGCCTTCAAATGAAACAAAGTACTTTTTATAATACATGGCAAATGTATGCTGCTCTCATGATTGGTAAAGGGTTATTTATGCCTGTAACTTCAGCAACAGTATTCATATTAGTGACTTACAAATAAAAGAAAAAGTGTGTAACATTAGACCTAAAATATTTTTAAAGATTGCAAAAGCTTGTCATGTATGTAGTAAGTGGAATGTAATTTGTAATCTAACATAGATAATTTTTATTGCAATACCAAATACATAATTCATAGACATTCACATAGAGGCTGCTATAATTAGATAATTCTCTTAAACATTCTCAATATTTATGCTACAATCTATATACTTTCAAATTATTTTTCTTTTATTTTTCAGGCAAAGCATTTTTCTTATATTTACACAACTGGAAAGTTTTGTCAAAAGCTAATAGATATATTGAGTTACCACTTAAATTTTCTCCGAAGGGAAAACACTGCTAGAGAGAAAATGGGTCATAGGAGAAACTCTAGATGAAGAAGAAACTATAGATGAGCAAATAAGGTGACCTAAATGAAAGAACTGGGAGGAGAAAAGAGGGAAATGATCTAATGTACATGATGTACATTCACAAACATATCAAAGTCAATCACTAAGCCAAATGAGAAGGAGAGGGGGGGAGAAAATGGGGCAGAAATCGGGGAAGGGCTAATTGGGTGATATGTGCATGTATGCTTATAGCCAATAAATATGAGATTAAGTATAGGGGCCACTTTGTTTTGAATACTGTTAATAAATTGATGAGTTTTACCGCATATAATAATGCCATGAGACAGAAAAATCTTTTTAGTAGACATTATATATAAAAATAATTTTATATTTTAAAAAATCAAGTCAAGCAAGTAGAATTTTAGTAATAAATAACAAAATAAAGATACTGTCTATGAAGCATTTACATAGATATTTTAATATATAAAATTTTAAATCACCAGCTACTGAAAGCATATGCCTATAATCCTAGTACTTGAGAGTCTGAGACAAGAATCACCCGTTCAAGGCTAGCTTAGGCAAATTTATGAGATTCTGCTTCACAATAAAAAATAAAAATGTCTGGGCGTATATCTCTGAAGTAAAATGCACCTGGGTTTAATCTCTAGTACAAGAGAATAAATAAACAAAACTATAAGTACCAGCTATTTAAGCCCATTTAACTTAAAACTGAAATAACAGGAGGCATTGGATACAGAAAGAAAATTTAAAACTGCATAAATTAGAAAAACATGAGCTTTGATTTGTAATTTTTCTACTGTTCTTATGTACAATTTGCCTCAAATTTACTTGATCTGAAAATGTGTGCATGTATGCTTTCACCATCTTGTACTCATTAAGATAGATGACTACCAAGCACCAATAAAAAATTTTAAATAAAGATTTGATCATTATTTTCTACTCTAAAAATTGCTTATTGGAACATAATAATACATTATATATTCAGCAATATAAATAAATAAGAAAAAAGATAAACTTTTATCCATAAATCTGATATAATGACTTTTGGAAAATAATTTTAACAGAATTTTATGATAAATGAACTTGGTGATAATAATAATGCTAATGATAATAGCAGCCTTTTGATTCTTTATTATAAGCAAGACACTATAATAAGCATTTCACATATACTATTATTTTAAATATCTTTAAATGTGCTCTGAAGCATATGTGGCTGTTCTCCTTTTCAAGGCAATAAAGCTAGCCTCAGAAAAGTAAATCCCAGGTTTCTTAGCAAATAGCAGAAAATTCAAGAACTAAATTTAGGGGTGTATGTTTTCAAAACACATGTACTAAACTGGCTTCATTATACAATTCTCAATGCAATGTGTTATAGTGAGGCTGGTTATTATTACTTCCTTATTAATTATAGGGAGGTCTTTCTGTAAGTAATCTGTCTAAATGGCAAAATGCTAATTCATGGAGAGTTATCATAATAAGAGATTTCAAGTGGAAAACTAGTAGTGGCTATGAAGAATTTATGATATATAAAAGACACTGTGTCATATTTCTACAACACGCATTCCTCTTTCCTAATGCAATGATTTAAATTTCACCAACACTAGCATACTGTTCCCCATAGCTTTCTTGAAAGTAAAAACGAACATTTAAATTACCCATATAGAACTGCCAGCTTCTAATGCCAATACTTGTATATGTTTTGTGCCATAGTCAGTTAAGAATAATTTTTATGAATTGGATAAATTGTAAGCCAATGACAGTATTAAGTTTTTAAGATCAAACTGAAAACTGACTTCTAGTTGTCATAAACATTATTCATCTAAGGAAGCTAATTTATTTATTTTATTTTATTTATTTATTTGTGTGTGTGTGTGTGTGTGTGTGTGTGTGTGTGTGTGTGTGTGTGGTACTGGGGGTGGAACCCAGAGGCTTTCTACCTCCAGGCTACACTCCCAGACCTTTTTTTTAAATATTTTTTTATTTGGAAACAGGGTCTCACTAAGTTGCTGGAAGCCTCACTGAGTAGCTGAAGCTGGCTTCAAACCCGTGTGATCCTCCTCTTTCAGCCTCCCAAGTGCAGGGATTACAAGCGTGCGCCACCACGCCCAGCTTAAGGAAGCTAATTTAACATCTATGTTGACTATCAGAAATCTTCCAAACCTTTATCCATTTTTCAGAATAAATGTATGCTATAATTTTATAGATTTCCTTTCTCCATCATATAATTTTAAATTATCAAAGATATCTAGTAGAAGAGTAAAAAATGACCAAGTCCAGGTACTGCTTTTTGATTAACTGGAAATGATGATATATATCTAGGTGTAGAAATAAATATACATATCTGTATTTCAGTGGAGCAGATCCATATTTTTTCATATTCACTTAAAGTCCACAAAATTGAAGGTATTATAAGTCTGTCTTCCTTCTCTAATATACATATACTATATATATATATATCATACACACACACACACACATATACTATGATATATGGAGAGCCAAGCTTTGCATGAAAAGAGTTCTCTGGATAGAAAAATACACAGTGTGAAAAATGAGAACTCAAATCAAATTTTGAAATAGTATCTCATCAATTTTCATTGTATTTATTGCTGATACATTTATTAAAAATATCAATATTCTTATTTAAAGGCAGTCTTTATACCAACATTATGAAATAACTAAATTACTCAATGAAATATTTATTGATTTCAACTTGATATTATTTATAGTTATTCTGATAATAAGTACAGTTAGTAATAAATATTAATTCTATTTCATAGATGATTAGTATATGATACCTCTGTGAGACAATTTTCTTTCTTCCATAATTATTAATTGCTTGGGGGTACAGTTAGGCCTCTGATTCACTGTAATGCATAACATACAACACAGCCAATGACCTTGCTGCCAATAGATTATTGTGGAACTTTTTCATCTTAACTAGAACACTTTTCTGCATCTTGAATCACTCCTTAGGGGAATATGGCTTCACCTTAATGCAGGTCAAACCCCTCCACTGAGACTGATGGGGGGCTCCTTCTGTAACCACAGTAATCTCTGGCTGTCAGGAGATTCCTACCATCCCTCCTGTGCTTCCAGTAGCATCTAAAGCTTCAAGCTGATATGCATCTATCTGTGGTCTTTGTGGCTAGCCCTTGGAACCCTTTTCTTCTTTCAGTAGTGACTTGCCTACTGAGGTAATAATGTTTCCCATCTCCTATTAAGAAACAGAAATCTTTCAGGGACTCATTTTTCCCCCTGTGTTCCTTTCCAAATGGATATTTAAAGAATAAAGAAATTTAAAAAAATTTTTTATGTGTCATCTCTGCTCATGGTAGACATCTCTAGGGGTCCATGCTCACATGGCCCACACCTTGGGTTTAAGCTATAATTTCTTATGTACTGACTTGATTCTTTCTGGCTCATGCCCAGATATAACCAATTGCCACCTCTTTCTTCTTGCTGCATAATCAGAAAATTTATCTCTAGTACTAAATATATTTTAACAAATATTTTCTACTTGCCTTTCTTTACTGAAGCCTAGCTTCCCTGAAAAATACATTTTTAATCCAGTAAAGTATGTAAGTCTTACACCCAAAGTTCCTGTTTTGGTTTCTCCCTGTGCCAATTTCAAGCCATTCCTCAGTTTTAATCATTTGAAAATCCATGCTGCCTTGGAGTTCAGTGTAATTCTTTTCTCTATACTTCTTGAACTCTAGAAAACTTTTAGCCACTTATCCAATACCGCTAAGTACCTTGTCTAGATTTTTTCTTTACCCCAATTCTGATCACCACTTGCAATGCCTTTTGACTCACATAGAATAGGCTTCCAAAATAGCAGTGTCAATACCTAATCTCTTTTTAATCTCCAGCCCCTAGTCTATTAGCAATTTGCTAATTTATGCCTATAGGAAAACAAAGGATGTGGAAGATATCTGAATTCTGACACTCAGACATTCCATTTTTATGTCAAAGTTGTTGTTCCTCATTCCAGAAACCAGTTATTTAACTTCATCTAGATTTTCAGTCTTTTTTCTTTTCCAATTTCAATATATGTGTTACTCTTTTTCTAGTTTTCTAACTTAGATATCATCATCCAGCATTATGATAAATCCCTTGCAATTATTATTAGACTGTTTCACTCAGCTAAAAAAATAATTTGAAATGTCAGGTTCATATGCATATAAAAGGAAGTATCTGAACATTATTATTGAAAAATTATACAATATAGCAGGATGACTTTACCTAAAAACTGGATTTAAAAATATATATCAATTTATGCTAAACTATCCCTGCTATAATTCTCTTGTAACCTTTACAAAAAGACTCAAAACTCTCGTTTTTCTTGTGATGAACTTTTAAAGACATGTCTTCTGCTACATTTATTCTTGCCTTCCTTTAACACAATTTATTATGTCTAAAAAATTAAGTTTCCTAAACAAATTCTTCATATCTTCATCTATAAACATTTAGTGAACATTTCTTCAATTATTTAGTAAATAGATACATTTAATCACTCCCAAAATATATAATTTGTTTCCAGCTTTTCTGCTGTAGACCTATAATAATTGCCTCAACTTACATGTATCAATCCTAAAAAGAAATACTCTAAATAATCTAAATAAAAAACAAAAAAAGGCTGTGCATCTGAAACTTTTAAAACCTCAATATTTTGATTGTCTTTTTTGAACTTCATGAGCAATAGTTTAGCAATGTTTATTAAAATCCTATCATATCCCATCAAATCCTGCTTTTCAAACACATCAAAACTTATACCTCTCTCTACGACTTTTTTTTTTTTTTTCAATTTGAAAAGTTGCTGTCACCTGTCTCCACCCTATGAATTTCTCCCATTTAAATTTTCTCTTGATCATATTGTGAGAGAACTGTGTGGCAAAGGGAATCACCCTTACAAGTTTTGAGTTGTATAATTTATGTTACCTAATTACACATGAGGAAACATGCATAAACATCTACATTTTTGGAATATAATTCCATTAAATTTTGATGAAAAGATCAGATATATAAGTTCTCTTTTCTTTATGCTTCAGCCTTTTCTTCAGGAGCTTGTGTGTGTGTGTGCGTGTGTGTGTGTGTGTGTGTGTGTGTGTGTGTGTGTGTAAGTGCTTTAAACCTGTACAAATGTACATAATTATTTAAAAAATAAGCCTATATAGTGTTAAATCAAATTTGATTTGAAAATTGCTACTTAACTTCTGAGAATCATATTATAATGCCTTTATTATGGTTAATTTTGTATGTTACCTTTACATATTTCATATATCAATATGCATATAATATTTCATGATTTATAGCCCATATATATTTTGTGAAAATAAACTACTCTTATATTTTAATATTTTTATTTGTGCATATTATTCATAGATCTTAATGTAGTATAAGGTGGTAGAGACATCATGCACACATCACTCATTTAGCCCTTTCCCAATTCTACTTCATTCACTTTTTCTTATCACCTTCTATGTTGGGCTTAATGACTTCAATATGTTTATAAATGCACATCATGTACATTAAGGATATCCATTTTCACCCCTTTTATCTTCCTGAGTTAGGTCACCTTATTTGGCCATCTATTTGTCTAAAGGTCCATTTGATTAATGGTGTTCTTTAGGTCTGAGGCATCTTTACTGACCTTTTGTCTAGAAGATCATTCTAATGTTGTGAGATGGGTGTTGAAGTCTCCTAGTGTTATTGTATTGAGATTTATGTGTGACTCAATGTCACAAAGAGTTTGTTTTATGAAAGTAGCTGCACCTATGTTTGGGGCATAAATGTTGATTATTGTTATATCATCTTGCTGTATTGTTCTTTTAACCAGTAAAAAATGACCTGCTTTGTCTCTTGATAAGCTTGTGCTTAAAGTCTAACTTGTCTGTTATTGTAGGTCTGCTTATCTTGGAGTTCTGTTGACATAGATTACCTTGCTCCAGCCCTTTACCTTAAGTTTGTTACTTTTAAGTTGTGTTTCTTGCAGGATTTTGCTTTTTAATTCATTTTGCCATTTTATGTCTCTTTATTGTGTGTTGAGGCCATTTATATTCAGTATGATTACTGAGAGATGATTTTTAATTCCTAACATATTGTTTGTTCTTCTTTGCTTAGTTGTTTGCTGAATGAAAATTCTTGTTTCTCTGGTTCTGGTGTATAATAATTGTTTCTTCTTTGTAGTTAATCTCTTTGAGTATTTTCTCTTGTGCTGGTTTGGAAGACATAAATTCTTTTAGCTTCTCTTTGTCATGAAATAATTTTATTTCCCTATCAAATTTAAGAGATAGTTTTGCTGGGTAGTAAATTTTGGACTGCAATTTATTTTCTTTCTGAATTTGGAATATACTATTTCAGTACCTTCTAGCTTTCATTAATTGGCTTGGGAAGTCTGGAGTGATTATAATAGGTTTGCCTCTAAATGTCACTGGGTCTTTTGTTTATGTTGTCTTTAAGATTCTCTTCTTGGTTTCTACCTTGGACTATTTGACTATTACATGGCATGGGAATCTTTTCTCTGATCTTGTCTAAAGGGGGTTCTATAAGTTTCCTTTACCTGTGTATTGACATTTTGATCAATGTTTGGAAAATTTTCTGCTATTAATTTTTTGAAAAGATTGTTTATACCTTTGGTTTCACCTTCTTTTTCCCTCCTTTGTTTTAATTATTCTTAGATTACCAGTTTTAAAATGGGCCCATATTTCTTCAATGTCCAATTTGTGCTGTCTAATTGTTTTTTTCTAAGTTATATACTATGTGTTCATTTTTGGAGTGATCATCTTCTAGAAGTAAGATTCTATTCTCCATGTCATCTAATCAATTTTTTATAGTTTGAATTGATGCCTTCACTTCAATTATATCATTTTTTATTTCTTTTCGACTTTTTTCTAAATTTTTTTTCAGAAGTCCTGTATTATTTCTATAGTTACATTTCTGGTTTGACATTCTGGAGAGCTCTGCAATTCTGTGTTGTCAGGTTCTGTTATTGTGGGGTTGTGGGAGCTCATTGCTTCCTTGTCATTCCTCCTTCTCATAATTTCATAAGTTTGTATCTGTTGCTTTTGATAGATTTCTCTCAGTCTCTAAGTGTTACCTTATATATCCAAGAGCGAGTTGCATTGTATTCAACAGTGAAGGTTGAGTGAGGAGGAAAGTGAAGTCATAAAATGAATAATAGGGTAAAGCCTCAGATAGGATCAAGTAGAATGAGATTATTAATTTGGTAAAATTGTAAATACTAGAGATTAGAGATTGTAACAGTGTTGTTGTAGTCTAGTAACCAATGTAGAGTTTCTGGTATAGTGTTATGAAGTGAAATTAATCAAGACAAGGAAGAGAGAATAAGAGAAAAATATCAATAAAGAATAGGGATAGAAGAAAGTAAGTATGTACACGGTAAGAGGCTTGGGACAGGGTTTAGAAAGAGGATAAAAAAAACAGGCATACATACTCATACACATAAAAAAATCAAAACAACACCAACAACAAATTAATGCACTCTACAAATAAGTGATTATTCAGCAGTCACAATAAGCTCCCTGGGTCTGAGACTTTGTGGTTCAACCTGAAGAAGGTGGGATGAACTTTGCTGTTGGATATATCAGATGCTCTGGCAGACTCAGGCTCTGATCAGTGAAAATTGTGAGGGGAGATCTATCCTTAACTCTAGACCCAACTAGTAGTATCTCTGGGATCACCACAGACCACAAATTGTGGTAAACTGGGAGAAGTTAGACCAGCCCAGCCCTAACTGTGCAGAACAGAGACTCTTACATTGAGTTTGGTCTCAGAAGCATATGCCATCTATGGAGGGAGGGAGAGACTGAGACTCCACATATGTAAAAAGGGTGGAGAGTGACCAGCACTTAACACTAGATTTAGCCCCATTGATACTGACCATTTGCATAGATTAAGAAAGACTCAGAGAACTAGGCTTATAGCAGAAGAGATGCCAGTGACACTCAGTACTTGCACAGGAGGACTGCAGAGATGCTTGACTGCTGAATAACCACTTATTTGTAGAGTGCATTAAAACTGAAATAGGCAGTTACAGATTGTCTAATTGTAAGTCATCAGTTCCTCCTGTGCAAGCACTAGCTACAACTTGCAGCAGTGGCAGTGGAGCCCACCATGCTCTCCAGAGATCCACACTGCTGTAAAACAAAATAGTAAGTGAAGCCACTGTCCCCACAGGAGAGTGCCCAACATGGCACCCCCAGGGACTTGTGCAGCTGTGATAAACTCCCTGTGTCTGAGACTTTGCAGTTCAACTCAGCAAAGGAGGGGATAGTGTCCACTACTTGCAGCAGTGACAGCTGAGTTTACCACACCCTCCAAAGATTCAGAGATGTGCTCATTAACACCATAAGTTGCATTTCTCATGGGAGAATGTCCTATGCATGCCTATTTCAGGTCCTTGGATGTTTTCCTGATCTTCCCTGGATCTCTACTCTGGATCTCTGGAGGGTATGGTGAGCTCAGCCACCACTGCCAGAAGTTGTAGCCAGTGTTTGCTCAGGAATAACTAACTGATTGCCTACAACACCAAAGGTCTGCAGCTGCTCACCTCAGTTTCTTGGTTGTTTTTCTTTTTGTCTCTAGAGTTGGGTGTTGTGAGGCAAGATAGCCATGGTGCCTGCCACTGCAAGGCAGGTGAGTATATTTTCTGCTTTCTGATCAGATTTCTAATTTTCTTTTTTCCTGTCCCATGTATCTATCATTTTTTAATTTTTCTACTGATAGTATTTTCTGGTTTTGTAGAATGTTGTTTTTGAGGCAATGGATAACAGGTGTCAGCAGGACTGGTATGTGATTCTTCCCTCAGTTGCTATTTTCCCAGAAATTTGAGTTGTAACTTCTGTTTGAGGTATTGTTTGTTTTTGCTTAATTGTTTGTTTGATGAAAATTGTTTTTTTCTGGTTCTGGTACTTATTTTCTCTTTGAGTGTTTTCTCTAGTGCTGTTTTGGAAGACATAAATTCTTTCAGCTTCTGTTTGTCATGTAAGGTTTTAATTTTTCATTGAGTTTGAGAGATAATTTCACTAGATAGGAAATTTGGGGTTGCAACTTGTTCCCTTTCAGAGTTTAGAATATGTTACTCAAGGCCCTTTCATGACTTGGTTTGGGAAGTCTGGAGTGATTCTAATTGTTTTGCCTCTGGATGTCACTTAGTCTTTTTGTTGTTGTTGTTTTGTCTTTAAGATTCTCTCCTTGGCTTCTACATTGGTCAGTTTGACTATTATATGGTGTGATGAGCCTTTTCTCTGATCTTGTCTAAAGAGGGCTCTATAAGTTTCCTGTATTGGTGTATAAACCATTTTTTGTATGTTAGAATTTTTTTTTTTTTTTTTTGTGGTACTAGGGTTCCTGGAAACCCTCTACCTCTGGGCTACACCTACAGACCTATTTTTATTTGGAAACAGGGTCTCTTAAGCAAATGAGTCTGGCTTCGAACCTGTGCGATCCTCCTGTCTCCACCTCCCAAGCACGGGGATTACAAGCATGCGCCGCCATGCCTGACAGAAAATTTTTTGATATTACTTCTTTGAAAAGATTGTTGATTCTTTGTTTCATCATCTATTCCCTCTTCTATGTATATTATTCTTAGGTTAGCTCTTTTTAAGATGGATTCATATCTCTTCAATGTCCAATTCATGTGGCTTGTTTTCTTTATATTATCTACTATGCATTTATTGGAGTAATAATCTTCTAAGAGTGACTTTCTATTCTCCATGTGGTTTAATTATTTGTCATAGTTTTTAATAATGCCTTCACTTCAGTGATTGTATATTTTATTTTTCAGACTCTCTCTAAATTTTTTTTGAAATAATGAATCATTTATATTGCTAAATTTCTTATTTATCCTTATGGGGATCTCTGCAATTTTGTGTTGCCAGGTTCTGTTTTTTGGGGGGGAGGTTGTGGGAATTTATTGCTTTCTTTTTATTTTTTTTCTTATGACTTCAGGTTTCTTTAATTTGTATCTTTGTTGCTTTTGATAGATTTTTTTCAATCTATAGGTGTCAGCTAGTATGTACAGGGAAAGTTGTGTAGTTTTTAATGGTGACGTTTGAGTGAAGAGGAAAGTGATAAAGTTTTAAGTGCAAGAATAGATTAAAGTCAAAGATAGAATTGAATAGGATGAGAGTATGAGTTTGTGAAGGTATTATATAGTAGAGATTAGAGATAATAAATATGAGTAGGATTCTAATAACAAATGTTCAGTATTCAGTTTAATAATATGAAGTAAGTTTAATAAAAGAAAAAGAAAATAACAGAGAAAAAGGAAAGAAGAGGAGAGAGTGGATATGTATGAAAGCAGAAGCTTGTGAAATACGTGGGGAAGAGAACAAACACATAAGCACACACATACAGAAACATACACACACACACACACACACACACACACACATAAAGAACAAAAATGCAAAACAACAATCTTTATGATTTTTATTAATTTTGAGCCCAACATTTTAATTTCTTTACCTATGTCCATCTTCCTGTTTTTTGATGGATATTAGTCACTGCTTTTTTTCCTCCTACTTTACTATATAGTAATGTTGAAACTATGCATATTTTCTCTAAAAAATCTGTTTATTAATCTAAATTTGTTGATTTAAAAATAAAATTTCCTGTCACTCTAAAAAACTAATCTTTGGTTGAATACAGATAAGAATAAAAATTGATATTAACCATCAAAGATTGTATATATTATAGTAAGATTTTAATTATTAGTATCATTGTTACTAATACTTTTAAAATGAAAAATTATCATTTTCTTCAACAGTGAGATAATCTGGAGTTACACCCAGATTATTTAAAAAATAATAACTATTATTTGCATAAATCAAAACTATTGCTGATTCATTGTAAAATACTTTTCTTATGTTTTCAACTCTTCCTTTGATTTGGAATTAGGTATTGTTGTAATATGTTTATATTATACTTTCCAGCAAAGTTAATACTTAAACCTATGAACACATATTAAGTCTGAAAAAAAATCTGCATTACTACTTCTTTTGCTAAGTAGACAGACTAGTGTTTAAATTATATTTTCTTCAGAATATTGATGTTGTTCTTTCCTTGGCTTCCAGTTTTCTGTATTACAATAAAATCTTATGTCAATCTGACTTATTGCCTTGTTACTTATAACAATGTTACTTAATTTTTATTGCTTTCTTATTTTGTGTGCTATAATATAAATTTAACTACTTTCTCTCCATTCCATGAATTTATACACCATATTACTAATTTTACAATGATATATACTTATTACTAACTCCTTCTGGTATTAACATATTTTAATGAAGACTTTTATAATATTTTGAATATATATTTCTAGTTTATGCAAAAAATAGTTTAAAATTGTTTCAATATTCTTTACTGTTAACTGAATTGTTCCTTTTTTCTGTAGTCATTTGCTTTATTTTTTTTTCTTCTTTTTGATTGTTTTATCATCAAATGTCTTTCAAGTATTGATTATCTAGTTATTACATAAATAAATTACTTTAAATATAGAAATCTAGTGTGAGTTTAAAATCTATATTGTTTGACTACAATACTAAGTTTTATTGAATTAATAATTTTATCAGCCAGGCATGATGGCACACACTTGTAATCCCAGCATTCAGGAGGCTGAGACTGGAGGATCACGGTTTGTGGATAGCCTCAGCTACTTAGCAAGGTTCTTTGCAACTCAGTGAGACCCTGTTTCAAAAGAAAAAAAAAAGAACTAAAAATTAGGGCTGGGGGTATAGCTTGGAGGCAGAATGGCCCTGGGTTCTATGCCTATACTACTACTACTACTACTACTACTACTACTACTACTAATAATAATAATAATAATAATAATGATAATAATAATAAAAATAATTTTTGTCTATATTTCTAAAGTAAATGCTGTTTTCATTGACAAACTTTAAGTTTGAGGGCAAGAATATGAACTACTCATGTTTTTTTGCTTTGCATATTTTCTGACATTTCTTTTTAAACTCTTCTCATTTAATATTTTGTTTCAAAATAATTCTTCATGATTTCTGTTTTACAGATGTGATTTTTTTCTAATGTTAGTGTTTAAAAACTGTTACCAGGGTATTATTTATTTATTTATTTATTTATTTATTTATTTATTTATTTATTATGGGGATGGAGCCCAGGGACATTGTACCTCTGAGCTATACCTCCAGCCCTAATTTTTAGTCTTTTTAAGTTTTTGAAACAAGGTCTCACTGAGTTTTGAAGGGCCTTGCTAAGTAGCTGGTGCTATCTATGAACTGTGATCCTCCAGTTTCTGCCTCCTGAATGCTGGGATTACAAGCGTGTGCCACCATGCCCAGCATGTTACCAGTTATTTTCTTTGAAATTATTGATTTTATTTTCTCTTAGAAATCACAGAAAGTAAGAAACCAGATGCTCTTCCTAATATGCAGATGCTAGGGTAAAATAAGGGTCATAGGAGGAACTCTAGATGAGAAAGGCAAAACCATAGATGAGCAAATAAGGTGACCTAACTAAGGGAGCTGGAAGTGGGAAAGAGAAAAATTTCCTAATGTATATGATGCACATTCACAAACATATCAAAGTCAATAAGTAAGCCAAACATGAGAAGGAGGGGGAAAGGAAATGGGATGGAAATTGGGGAATGGCTAAATAAGTGATGTGTGCACATATGCCTTTACCATCTTGTACTCCATGTTTGACTACATGTTTGACTACAATTCACCAATGAAAATTAAAAAAAAATAAATTGTTTAAATTTGCCCAAAGAAAACAATTGTAATCACATATGACTTTAGAAAATAAAGGGATTTATTGCTCTTAACCCAAGAATTTTTAAATGTTCAAAAATAATATTTTTTTTCCTTTTCATTTCTGATAATCAGTATGTTTCTAAAGTGTTTTCATTTGTGTTCTATTTCTTTGTTGTTACTGAGTTATATGTTAAACATATCTGGAATATGATAATAATATGGCATTAGTAACTGATGGTATAATGACAAGATGAAATACTAATCTATATTTACTCTAAAGACTTTAGTCATTTACCTGTTTTAGTAAGATTTAAGGATTCAAATGAACTTGAAGATAGGTGTCTTAGATATTGTCTTGTTTGACATTTAGCATCACAGCAGCCTTTTGGGGCTCTTTTCTGACGCTGAGGGCATGAACACTTAAAACCATAAGGTGTACATCATCTTGTTGTCGTGATTTAAGTTTAAATATTTCAAAATAAAGTCACTTGTTCAAGATCACAAAGTTACAACAGAAAACAAACCCACAATCCTTTTTGTGTCATGAAAGCAAATACTGGCTAAGGGCAAATAGATTACCAGAGGCTTCTCATCAAGACCAGAAAATCACTGCTTCAATCAGAGAATTATTAGTGGCTTATGACAATAATTTTCTTTATTTTGAGTAAATTTATTTTGTGCTTTTATTGGTACATTATAGTCTCACATTATAATATAAATCATGTTAACAATGACATACATGCACATTGCATATGCTTTTTGTGCCCCCCCACCTATTTTTCTGCAGAGTACCAGAATAACATTGGTATATATTCATATGTATACACAGTCTATTGTATTATTTCCATGGCTCCCCTGAGGTTTCTCCTCATCATCTGGAGTCTTTCTTGCAACCCAATTACTCCCTATCCTGCACATATTAAAGAAAACATATGGACTTGACAATACCTTTTTAAAGCTAAAAATAGGTCTCCCTGACTTTGCTACTTAAGAGTTTTAACAATGTAAGCATGTAATTTATTTTAAGGTTTTCTCTGGAAATATCTTTTTAAAATTTTGCTTTCAGAAAGGCTGACTAATATAATCTCTTAAACTGATTTTATGCCAATTATTTATTTGTTAATCCAAGTGGAACTATAATGCCCTCTCAGTTGTCATAAAGTAAGAAAGAAGGGGAAGATAAATACATATTGATTAAACTTCCAGAGGAAGAGAAAATAATCTGGCTTTCAAAAACATTTCAAAGTCAATCATTAAGCCAAACATGAGCAGGGAAGAGGAAAGGAATAGGGTGGGGACTGGGGAAGGGCTAAACGAGTGATGGGTACATGTATGCCTTTACCATCTTGTATCCCATTAAGATATATGACTACTATGCTCCAATAAGCAACTTGTTCAGTGTAATAAGTACATGCTTTTTGAAGATTGAACCAAAGTACAATAGTTGGGAGACACCATTTTTGAAGGATGGGGTTATATCCTATATAGTGCAGTGTATTCTTTGAATCAGTAAACACTATGGGGTGCAGAATACATCGGTCTGGATATGTTGCCGTAGAAGTGATAGTTTCTCTCCTGATTGCACATAATGTCTCAATCCAGTTTTCTAAATTCATGCTTCTCAGTTTCAGCTATACTATTTTGGTAATCCTGGTTTTTAAGAGCATTATTTTCAGACATGACACAATGTTGTTTCATAAAATTGGAAGCTGTGTCTACTTCTGAGCCCTTAGTTTTCTTCCTTTTGTTAATAATATTGAGCCAGTAGTCAAAGAAAAGGGTTCCTCTATTGTCTGTGTAATTGATTAAAATTACAAATGAAATAGCATTGCTGTTACTCAAGAGGGTGTTTAGGAAGATTATGTCTGGAATTCCTGCAGGGTGCCTTTTTTAGTACTTTAATGTCAAATAGTAAAAATTAATACAAAATCTTAGCAAACAAGGAAAAATCCATAAAGAATCCAGATCCTCCAGAAATAGAAGAATTGAGTTTTTTGTTTTTGTGTTTGTTCATTTGTCATTCAACAGGTAAAGACCTAAACTTGCTGAGTTATTATCAAAGAATGAAAGCAAAGTCCTAGTGATAGAAGATCCATTCTAGATTCATAAGCAGGTATAAGACCAAGAATACTGTTCCACCTTCACACATTTGCCCTGGATTGTTATACATTTTTTTATCTTTATCTATGTATGTATTTATAAGTTTTTTTTTCCTCAAGGATTGTTAGAAGCTATTTTATAATTTAATCTTAGCTAGAAAATATTCAACTGAGATTGTGAATGAAAGCAAAAAACAATTAACAAGCATGAGTATGTATACTGTGACTATCTCCCAAATTTGAATTTGCTGAGTGAATTCATAAATATATAATTTTGGGAAGAGTGTAAGAGTAGTTTTATCTGTATGAAGAAAAATTGTCATTTGTTACCAAAATTATAGCTTGTTTTTGTTGTTAAATATGTGTGAATGCTAGGATGGATACACATCTCCTGGCTTTCACTACTATGCAATAATAAAATTAAAAACATTTAAAATTATTTATTTAAAAAATAAATAAACTGGATTTGGAGTCTGCAAACTGCTACACTAGATTGTTTCATAAAAGACATAGAATGATTTCCAGTGCAGAAAGAAGATGAATAGTGGTAAATAACTATCATAGTATTATCTAAGTTATAAGATTACTTTGGCTATTGTTAAAGGTGCTATATATATTTAAAGGAAAATACCAGTTCAACCTCAATATGTAGTATGAGACTTTTCACCTGGCATTTGATTTTTTTTCCTTCTCTATATCCATAGACTGTTGAAAACAATTTGTTTTACCTTACAGGACTAAACATTTGTGCAACTCACTGCTTCTATTTTGTGGATACACAAACTTTTCAGGTTTGTGCCAAGAGATATTTTGAAAGTGCTTCTCAAGCTCATTTAATAAATATTTTCTAATACTATCAGTTTTGAGTAAAAATGAGAATAAAATAGTTGAGTATAGTAAAAGTTGCTTTTTCAATTGGGACTAAGACCCAATATGCCTAATAATACTCCAAGTTACTGTGACAAATATAGATAATATGTTATGCTTCTGGAAATAAGTATAACTTGGACCTGTTATATAGAAACAATCTTATAATTTCCTGTATACAGAAATAATCTTTTATTTTCTTCTCAAAAGGTAACTATTCTCCTTTAGATAAATAGCCTCCAGTTTTTATTCAACCCTGATAGAAACTGGAAGTACATCCAATGATAATTGAAATTCTGTAAAAAGACAGAAATGTTATATAAAGTCTCTGGAATTCTCCTGTAATGAATGTTCAACACAGATATATAGGCTTTGTAAACTCAATTTATATCTTCCACTGATAACTATTGCCCTTTTGAGAAGGGGTCGGGGCTGTTTCTACGCAACTTTTTTTTTTCCCTCTATAAGCCTAATATTTTTAAAAAAGCAATCTATTATGCAAGCTGACCTACACATTATAGCTGACCTACACATTATAAAGTGACTATCATCATTTCTAGCAAAATCTAGGCTAGTGATCAATGAGAATCACTATATTCTCTCTCTCTCTCTCTCTCTCTCTCTCTCTCTCTCTCTCTCTCTCCATATATATATTATTCTGTAGTAAATATGATACATAAAAGATCAGGCTTGGGCAATTTTGGAAGACAAATTATATTCCAAGAGTTGGTACTTTATTGATACCAAACCCTCTGACATTGCCTATCTTTTCTAAGTATGCTATAGCCTGTTGACCAAGGATAAAATTATTTTTACTTGTTTATTGGCACTCTATATAATATGCTAGTTTCAAATAATAAGTAGTAGAGGTGATGTGCATCCTAACACAGAAGTGCTGGTGAAGGCCAATAGGGTTAAGATACGCTTTTTCAGTGGGTAGATAGTCAAGCTGTACATTTTTTTTTTTTCACTTGGTCTGAGTAACTAAGGATTGAAATTGAATTGTGAGTATTTTTTCACAGTCTGTAAAAATGATCAAAGACTTGGAAATACAGGCTCAGAAGTGGTCTAAGAAATAAATATTTGGATAAAATTCCAGGAATGTCTAGAGATTGTCAAGACATTTTTATTTTCTTAGTATATTCATCAAATATCTGCAGAAAATGTTTTTAAGAATCAGATAGGTAAAATGACACATACTGAGTCTGTGATTTAATCTCTTTTTAGTCACTTTTTGCTTAAATAATAGAACCATCTAAGAATAACCATGATGATAATGATGTGTCAAACTTTCCATCAACAGACTTAACTGGCCATTGCTATATTAAATATCTAAGCTGTCAACAGCAGAAAAATAATTGTTCTCCATGTGAAACCATTTTCTGGTGAGATAAAACAATTTTGTCATAGAAGATGCAGTAATTTTCCTATTGGGAACAGAAACATAATGTATATATGCACTTGCCTTTCTAAACATGACACTTCTAGGCCTACAATCCATGAACATACCAACTCCTATATTCACCATCAACTGCTATGTTCACGTTCACAATTATTCAGCACATAGTTGTTTTAAAATTGTTTTTAATAACAGAACTGATTTCCCAGCATAAGTGGTACAGCAAAAGGATCGTGACTCAAGAATTCATAGATCTTGACACATACCCCATTAGCTATAAGCAACTTGTTCAGTGTAATAAGTACATGCTTTTTGAAGATTGAACCAAAGTACAATAGTTGGGAGACACCATTTTTGAAGGATGGGGTTATATCCTATATAGTGCAGTGTATTCTTTGAATCAGTAAACACTATGGGGTGCAGAATACATCGGTCTGGATATGTTGCCGTAGAAGTGATAGTTTCTCTCCTGATTGCACATAATGTCTCAATCCAGTTTTCTAAATTCATGCTTCTCAGTTTCAGCTATACTATTTTGGTAATCCTGGTTTTTAAGAGCATTATTTTCAGACATGACACAATGTTGTTTCATAAAATTGGAAGCTGTGTCTACTTCTGAGCCCTTAGTTTTCTTCCTTTTGTTAATAATATTGAGCCAGTAGTCAAAGAAAAGGGTTCCTCTATTGTCTGTGTAATTGATTAAAATTACAAATGAAATAGCATTGCTGTTACTCAAGAGGGTGTTTAGGAAGATTATGTCTGGAATTCCTGCAGGGTGCCTTTTTTAGTACTTTAATGTCAAATAGTAAAAATTAATACAAAATCTTAGCAAACAAGGAAAAATCCATAAAGAATCCAGATCCTCCAGAAATAGAAGAATTGAGTTTTTTGTTTTTGTGTTTGTTCATTTGTCATTCAACAGGTAAAGACCTAAACTTGCTGAGTTATTATCAAAGAATGAAAGCAAAGTCCTAGTGATAGAAGATCCATTCTAGATTCATAAGCAGGTATAAGACCAAGAATACTGTTCCACCTTCACACATTTGCCCTGGATTGTTATACATTTTTTTTATCTTTATCTATGTATGTATTTATAAGTTTTTTTTCCTCAAGGATTGTTAGAAGCTATTTTATAATTTAATCTTAGCTAGAAAATATTCAACTGAGATTGTGAATGAAAGCAAAAAACAATTAACAAGCATGAGTATGTATACTGTGACTATCTCCCAAATTTGAATTTGCTGAGTGAATTCATAAATATATAATTTTGGGAAGAGTGTAAGAGTAGTTTTATCTGTATGAAGAAAAATTGTCATTTGTTACCAAAATTATAGCTTGTTTTTGTTGTTAAATATGTGTGAATGCTAGGATGGATACACATCTCCTGGCTTTCACCTTCAAATTCACTCTATTATATTCTAGCTATGTTGGTGATGGAACTCAGTAAATGACATTTCTACTGTATTAGCTCCTGAATCACATTTACACTCTCCCAATACAAGGTTATAGGGAGAGAAAGGAAGAAAGGACTTTCTTCCTATGATGGCTTTCACCTTGCCAGTTACAGTTAATATCAGTAAATATAGTTGATTTCAATTTTAAGGTATCTATCTGACTCCATCAGAATCAATGTGTCCTGTCTGCATCTCCTCAGAGACTCCAGGATAGCTGTCTGGCTCGCAGGCCTCAGAGCACTGTGTATCAGCTCCATGGGGCCTTTCTCAGTTTACAGAGTCGCATTGATTCCCATTTGGTTACAGATTCATGATTGGTTACTGTTCTGTACAATTATTAACTCTACAATACCCCATATTCATCACAGGTCATTTTTCATTTCTGAAGTCTTGGTTAATTATATTTGTACCAAATAATTAAAATAATTTATATGACTTCTGCTTGTCTGGACTCTAACTGTAATGAATAGTGTATAAAGTATTGAAAGATTAATTAATGAGGCAAAGCTTCTACCCATGTGGTTACCAAAAAGAAGAGAGGGGAAAAGTAAATAAGAAACTGCAGTAGTGTGTAGGCAAATCTATTTTTGTAAAACCCCAAGGGCAATAAAAACTATACTGAAATGCATTCAATATTTTCAGAGTTACACTGTGTCTCTGGCTAGATCATTTAATTCATTCATATAATTGATATTTATTTTGTATCCATTATATTTTTACATTACTATTGGGGATAAAATTTTAGTCAAAAATAAGTAAAAAGAGAAAAATAAATATGTTCCTGCTGTTATATAGCTAATTATCTATAGTAGCTGACAGGTATTAAACAAACAATAAAATTTCTAATTATATACTCTGATATGATAAATGCTCTGAGGAAAAAAAATAATCATGGATCTAGGTGAAAGTACAGAAAAATATTTTATTCTGGCAAGTTAAGATCTTTCTCTTGGATGAAGTGATACCTGATATGAAATTATAGGCTTTAAAGAAAGTTAATTATGGTGATAAACAAAATATATAAAATGAAAATAAATAAGAGAAAATTATTTCAAGCTTGAGGAAAACCTTGTACAAAGCTCATAATTGAAAAAAAGGACAAAAATAATTTCTGGAATGAAAAAAAAAGCTATCAGTACTTACATTTTTCAGCTATCTTTTACTTAAAATCATATATTTATATTTTTCTAGGTTTATTGAGGTACCATTGGTAAGTGATTACATAATTAGAACATACTATTTGGTGAGCTTGGAAATTTATATAAATTTTTGCCATTACTGTAATCAAGGTAATAAACATATCACCAAAAATATCTTTGTGCCCTTTTTTTTGTCAGTCTTAGATTTTGTTTTGACTTGTTTTTTTCTGAGATAAGAATATTTCACATGAGTTCTACTCTCTTAAACATTTTTTTTTTCCTTTTTTGCTGTATTAGGAATAGTACCTAGGGGCATTCTACCTCCCAGCTATACCCTCAGCCCTATTTTTTATTCTTTATTTTAAAACAGGGTCTCACTGAGTTGAGAAAGGCCTAAGTAACTGAGATTGTGTGTCTATAAACTGTTATCCTCCTGTCTCAACCTTCCAAATGCTGGGATGACAAGTATGGGTCACCACACCTGGCTTATTCTTTTAAAATTTTAAAATGTATAGTAACAACATTAAAATGGAGTTTGTGTTGCACAATACATTTTTAGAACTTAACTGAATATTTAAAATCCATTAAAAATCACACATTTCATTTCTTCTACATCATGACAACCACCATTCTACTTTCTTTGACTATGTAGATAAATTATGTAGAATGAATCATGCAGGACACATCTTTCTGTGACTTTGCATTATAGTTCCCAAATACTTCATGTAGTCACAAAAATGCCATTTCTTTCTTGTTTTAGACTGAGAAATGTTCCATTTTATGTATACATACTTCACTTATTTATCCATTTATCAGTTGGTGTATATTTGGATAGCATGACTTTTATGAGTAATATTGAAATGCATAAAGATAGGTCTTCAAATATCTTATCTCAATTATTTTGGATATAAATAAAAAGGGACTCCCAGGTTGTGACATATCTTGATTTTAAGTTTTTGAGGAATCTCTATACTTTTTTTCATTATGGCTACTCAGTTTACATTTCTTTATTTTTAAAAAATTTTTATAGGTACATTGTATTCATACATCATAATGAGATGCAAGATGGTGGAGACATATATGTACACATCACCCAATTAGCCCTTACCCAGTTCTCACCCTATTCACTCCCTCTTCCTGCTCCTCATGTTTGACTTAGTGATTGACATTAATATGTTTGTTAAAGTACATAATATACGTTAGAGAAATTTTCTCGTCCACCCTTCCCATCCCTTCAGTTAGGT
Source organism: Muscardinus avellanarius (assembly GCF_963383645.1). NCBI lineage: Eukaryota > Metazoa > Chordata > Mammalia > Rodentia > Gliridae > Muscardinus > Muscardinus avellanarius. Next base: position 159,593,475 of record NC_137787.1, read on the forward strand.
TGCCTAATTTGCTTATCTATAAAATCTCCTCCCTCATCTAGAGTTTTTCCTATAACCCATTTTCTCCCTAGCTTCTTCATATTAGGGAGAGCACCAAATTTCTTATTTTTTGTAACTCTCTAATCTCACTTGGCATAATATCCGCCAGTTCCATCCATTTCTCTGTAAATAATATAATCATGTTTTTTCTTTATAGCTAAGTAAAATTCCATTGTGTACATATCCCACAGTTTTGTAATCCATTCATCTGTTGATGGATATCTTGGCTAGTTCCATAGTTTGGCAATGGTGAATTGTAAAACTATGAACATACATATGCATGAATGCATTAGTTTGCAAGTTTGGTTTCTTTTCTTTTGGGTAGATATCAAGATGTGGTATTGCTGGATCACATACTAAGTTCATTCCCATTCTTCTGAGGATCCTCCATACCATTTTCCAAAGTGGTTGCACTAAATTGCAAACCACCAACAGTGTTTTAAAGTTCCCTCTTTTCCACACCTTGCCAACATTTGTTTTTGCTTGTGTTTTGAACGATTGCCATTCTAGATGGAGATAGGTGAAATTTCAGGGTAGTTTTGATTTGGATTTTTCAGATTACTAAAAATGTTGAGCATTTTTTCATGCATTTATTGTACATTTGAGTTTCTTCATAAAATGTATATTTAGTTTATGTGTTCTTTTTTTATTGGTTTGTTTTCTTGGGGCTGAGTTTCTTGAGTTCTCTGTATATTTTAGATATTGGTCCTCTATCAGAGGAGTAGTTGGCCAAATTTTTCTTCCATTCTCTTGGCTCTCAATTAAGGTTCTCCATAATTTCTTTTGCTGTACAGAAGGTCTTTAGTTCAATGCAATCTCACCTATCAATTCACCTTTAGTTTCTTGTGCCTTTGGGGTCTTGTTGAGAAAGTTTTTATCTTGTTGAGAAAGTGTTACAGCATTGGACCTATGCCCTTTTCAAAAAGCCTCAAGGTCTCAGGTCTAATTTCCAAGTGTTTGGTTCATCTTGAAATGACTCTTGTGAACATTGAAAAGTGGGGTTTATTTTCATTTTTCTGCATATGGTCAACCGGTTTTGACAACACCATTTGTTGATCAGGCTACCTTTTTCTAGTGTATGTTTTGGCCCCTTTGTCAAAAATCAATTGGCTATAACTGTATCGATTTATTTCTGACTCTTCTGCTTCATTGTTCTATGTATATGTTTAGTGCCAGTATTATGCTGTTTTATTACTATGACATTGTAATATAGTTTAAAGTCAGGTATTGTAATTCTTACTGCATGGTTTTTGGTGCAGAGATTACTTTGGCTATTCTGGGTTTTATTTATTTATTTATTTATTTATTTATTTATTTATTTATTTTGTTGTTCCAAACAAACTTAAGGACTAATTTTTCTATGTCTGTGAGGAATTATCTTGATAATTTAATGGGTATTGCATTGAATCTGTGGATCACTTTTGGAAGTATGGCCATTTTGATGATATTTATTCTTCTTATCCATGAACATGAAAGATATTTCAATCTTCTAAGGTCTTCTTTGATTTCTTTTTTCAGCATTTTATAATTTTCTTTATAGAGGTCTTTTACTTCTGTGCTTAAGTTTATTTCTAAGTTATTTTCTTGTGGAAAATCCTAAGTGGTAGTGTTTTCTGGATTTCTTTTTTCTTTTTCAGTAGATTAGTGGTTGGTATACAGAAAAGCTTCTGATTTTTTAGATTGATTTTGTATCCAGATACTTTGCTGAATTTGTTGATCAGTTCTATAAGCCTTCCGATTGAGTTTGTTGGATCTTAAAAGTATAATACCATGTCAACTGCAAAGAATGAAAGTTTGAGTTTTTCTTTTTCTATTTGTACTCCTTTTCTTTCCTTTTCTTTCCTTATTGCCCTGGGTATAGTCTCAAGTACTATGTTGAAAAGAAGTGTTGATAAGTGATATCCTTGTCTTGTTTCTGTTTTTTTGGGAAAATTCTTGAAGTTGTCCTCCATTTAATATGATGTTGGCTGTGGGCCTATTGTTGATTGCCTTTATGATGTTGAGATATATTTCTTCTATTCTGATTCTCTGTAGTCATAGCATAAATGAAATTTGGACTTTGTCAATGTGTTTTAAGTGTCTATTGAAATAATCATGGTATCTTTGTCTTTGGTTCTGTTTATATGATGAATTACATTAATTGATTTTTGTATGTTGAACCAGCCTTGCATCACTGGGATCAACCCTACCTGGTCATGGTGTATGATTTTTCTTGATGTGGTTTTGAATGTGTGTTGCCAGTATTTGTTTAGCAGATTTGCATCAAAGTTGCATATAGGCCTTTAGTTTTTTTTTTTTCTTGAGCTATTTTTATTTAGTTTTAGTATTAATGTGATGTTGGCTTCATAGAATATATTTGGGAGAGTCCTGTTATTTTCTATTTCACAAAATAGATTGAGGAGTATTAGGATTAGCTCTTCTAAAAAGGTTTTATAAAATTCATTTGGGAAACAATCAGGTCCTGGACTTTTCTTTGATGGTAGGCTCCTTATTGGTCTTTCAATCTCTTTGAGTATGATTGGTTGGTTTAAATTTTCTATATCTTCTTACCTCAGTTTAGGCAGGTTCTATTTATCTAGAAAGTTGTCAGTTTCTTCCAGATTTTGCATTTTGTTGACGTATTGTTTTTTAAAGTAGTTTATGATAATCCTCTGGATTTACTTTATTTATTTATTTTTCTGGTGGTACTGGGGTTCGCGGAAACCATTCTACCTCCGGACAATACTCCCAGACCTATTTTTATATTTTTATTTAGAAAAAGGGTCTCTTAACCCAGCGAGGCTGGCTTCAAACCAGTGTGATCCTCTTGTCTTCACCTCCCAAGCATGGGGATTACAAGCTTGTGCCACCACTCCCAGAAATCCTCTAGATTTCTATACTTTCAGTACTAATATCTCCTTTTTCATCTCTTATCTTCATAGTTAGTATTTGTTAATATTCTGTATTGATTTTATTCTCTACTCACACACACACAAAAGAACAAAACCAAAACAACACCAACAACAAATTAATTCAACCCTACACATATATACTGAGGAGACTGGACCACTGCAGTCCCTCTCTGCTCAGATACCAAGTACCACTGGCAATTTTTTTTTTTTTTTCTGCATGTCTGGTTTTCTGAGTCTTTCTCAGTCTATAGAGCTAGCCAGTATCAATGGGGCTGGATCAAGTGTTAAGTGCAGATCACTCTCCACACTTTACAAAATTTGGAGTCTCATACTCTCCCTTCCTCCATAGGTGGTAGATGCCTCTGACAGAAAACTCAATGTAAGTCTCTGTTCTCCACAGCTAGGCTTGGGCTGTTCTGACTTCTCCTCATTTACCACGATTGGGTTGTCTGTCTTGATCCTGGAAATCCTACTAGAGGGGTCTAGAATTAAGTATAGGTCTCCCCCACATACTGTGCACTGGTGCAGAGGCTGAGTTTGTCTGAGCCTCTGCTGTGTCCCTGAGTAAACTCCATCCCTACCTTCTCTGGGTTGAACCACAAAGTCTCAGGCCTAGAAAGTTTATCACAGCTGTATGAGTCCCTGGGGGCACCTCTCTGGTATTTCTCCTTAGGTACCTCTGCTTCACTTATGGTATTATTGAGCACTGCTCTGAATCTCTGGAGAGTGTGGTAAGCTCAGTTACCACTGCTGCAATTTGTAGGCTCCATCCCCACCTTCCCTGAGATGAACCACAAAGTTCACCCAGGGAGTTAATCCTGGCTGTGTGAATCCCTGAGGGCATCATGCTGGGCATTCTTCTGCAGGTACCATGGCTTGACTTATGATCTTGTTGATTGCTGTTCTGGATCTCTTAAGGGGCTAGTGAGCTCAGACATTGCTGCTGGAAGTTTTAGCGCTGATTCTGTGCAGAAGAAACTAATGGCTTACAATTCTGATGATCTGCAGCTACTTACTTCAGGTCCTTGTTTGTTTTCCTGTTTGTCTCTGAAGTTGGGTGCAATGAGCAAGATGGTATTGCTATGGTGGCTGCAAACCCAAGGCAAGCAGGTTTCTTTTCTGCTGTTGATGCCACTCTGGATTCCTGGAAGGCATGTTGAGCTCGGGAGCCAGTGCTGAAAGTTGTAGCATGTGTTTTCACAGAAAGAATTGATGGCTTACAACTTCAGTGATCTGGATGTTCTGCAATTGCTCCCAGTTTACATTTCTGACAGTAGTAGACAAAAGTTTTGGTTGAGCTATTTAATCAACAGTATTATTATTAATTATTATTATTTTTTTGGTGGTACTGGGGTACCACCTCTGGGGTACCACTTCTACCTCTGGGGTACCACTTCTACCTCTGGGCTACACTCCCAGACCTATTTTATACTTTTTTAATTTGGAAACAGGGTCTCTTTAGCCAGTGAGGCTGGCTTCGATCCTGCGTGATCCTTCTGTCTCTGCCTCCCAAGCCAAGGGATTACAAGTGTGCGCCACCATGCCCAGAAATAAACAAAATTTTTAATAACCATCTTAATAATCATGAGGAGACATTTCATTGTGGCCTTAGTTTGTATTTCTGTGATAATTTGTGATGTTTAATATTTTGTACATATATGTTTAACATTTTAGCATATTAATCATTTAAATGTTTTCTTTCAAGCCCATTTTTATGCATTTCGAGTTCCTTGAATATTTATTTACTTGCTGTTGAATAATAAGAGTTACTTATATTCCTTGAAAATTAGGCTGCTATCCGTTATGTGATGTGCAAATATGTTTTCTATTTTATAGATTGCCTTTTTACACTTTTGTTTTCTTTGAGTTTTTAAATTATAACTTATTTATATTTTCTTGCCTGGGCTTTTTCTGTCATATTCAAGAAATTATTCCCAATGTTTAATATAATTTTAAACATTCTAAGATTGATATGAAATTAAAAAAGAATTCCAAATGGCCAAATCAATTTTGTGAATGAAAAATAAAGCTAGAGACATAACACTTCCTTATTTCAAAATAAATTTTTAATCTATAATGATCAAAACAGTGTTGTACTGACATAAATTAAGATATACAGACTAGTGGACCAGAATATGAATCCTAGAAATAAACCCATGCATACATGGTCAAGTAACCTTTGATAGAGGTGCCAGAAATACATTCAGTCCCTTCAGTGATGTTGGGCCAACTAGACACATGAAAAAAAAAATGAAATTTGATCCTGATTTCATATTATATAAAAAATCAACATCAAAATGATTAAAATTTTAAATGTAGTATTCAAAACTAAAATTTCTTGAAGAAAACAGGGGGAATTCTACTTGGCACTGGTCTTGGCAGTAATTTTTTTTTTTTTCTGGTACTGCAGATGAAACCCAGGAGCTTTCTACCCTCAAGCTACACTCTCACACCTATTTTATATTTTATTTAGAAACAGGGTCTCACTAAGTTGCTGAGAGACTTACTAAGTAGCTGAGACTGGCTTCAAATCTGTACAGTCCTCCTGTCTCAGCATCCCAAGTGGTGGGATGACAAGCATGGGCCACCATGCCTGTCAGGCAGTGATTTTTTAAGTGATACCCACATAATCAACAAAAACAAAAATAAACATGCCTGGATATATAAAACCATAAAGATTCTTCTTAACAAAAGAAGCAATCTGTAAAAAGCAAAAACTACAGATAGAAAAATATTGCAAATAGTATATCTGATGAGGTTAATATCTAAAATTAAGTAAATTATACAAATCTATAGCAAAAATAATCCAGTTATAACATGGACAAAATAACTAAATAAACATTTTTCACAGAATGATATGCCACTAGCCAATAGGAAAATGAAAAGAGTTCAATATTAATATATATCAGTATTATCAGTAAGACAAATCAAAATCACAGTGAGATATTACCTCATATCTTTCAAGATGGTTAACAAATGATAAAAATGTTGATAATCAATAAAGATGTAGAGAAAAAGTAAACATTAAACTACATTTATGCAGGTATAAATTGGTACAACCAGTGTATAAAATAGAGAAATTCTTCAAATATTTATAAGTTCAATTACCCTGAGATCTAGCAATCTCATTTTGGCATATATATCCAAAGAAAATAAAGTTAAGTATCTCATGTGCATTGTATTATTATTCTCAATACAGATAATTGAATGTGAAAAAATTGGCATTGAGAGATGAATGAATAAAAAATGTGATACATGTACAAACACAAAATGGAATACTATTCAGTCTTAAAATCAACAAAGCAAATACTATCATTTGCAACAATACAGATAAACCTGGAATTCATTTTGGTCAGTAAAATAGGAAAGAGAATGATAAATACTATGTGACAACATTGTATGTGAAATCTTAAAAACTCAAAACAGAAACTCATAAATATAGACTTCAGAATGAAGCTTTCCAGGGCCTGGAGGTTGGGAAAAATGGAGACATGTTGGTCAAAGGGTAGGTACTTTAACTATAATGCTCACAGGCTCTGAGGTGTTAATGTACAGTATGATTGTCTTAAGTAACACTGCAGTCTGCATCTTATACTTGAACTTTGCTCAGAGAAGCCATCTTATACATTCTCACACATAAAACACAAAAGTAAACACAGTCATAGTTATGTTAATTAACATGTTTATTGTAATAATTCCACAACTACATGTATATTAAGTCATCTTATTCTACATTTTAAACATACACATTTTATTTATCAATAATATTTTACTAAAGCAGGATAAAAACAAGAAAAAAGTAGTAAGCATGATCAATATGTAAAGATCCTTTTTTTAAACTAATACCAACTTCCAAACTAGAGGGTAAAAATTAAAGGTATATTGCATATTAAAAGTAAATTTTTATAAGATCAAAATAAATTAGGAACCAATGTTGAAAAGCTTAATTCCTATATATATTTCTAGTTTTATGGTTTCAGGTTTTACATTTAACTCTTTATTCCATTTTGAATTACTATTTGTGTGTGGTATAACAAAAGAGTCCAATGTGAAATATGAATATATATTTTACCCCAAATTATAGTGTTTTGGGTAAATTATAAGAAGAGACTAGTGTTTCCCAATTTGAGTATTCTCGACTCTCTCACTGAAGATCTGTTGATTCTTTTTGTGTGTGTATAAAACCAATATCATCCTGATACCAAAGCCAAACAAGGACATTGTAGGAAAAAATTAAAATATTCTGATAATATTAGTAAAAATATTAAATAAATATTAGCAACTGAATTCAACAATCTATTACAAGGATAATAAATTGCAACTAAAACGGCTTTGTTGCTGGAATGCATAGTTGATTCAACATATTCATGCTATTCAGTATGACACTCCACCTTTACAAATTGAATGGCAAATGCATGATTACTTCAATAACTGCAGAAAAAGCATTTGACAATATACTAAATTCATTCATTATAAATTCTTCAATAAGTTAGGTATAGGAAAAATTACCAGAACAAAATTAAACTCATATATAGAATGCTAACAGTTAACTTCATAATCAATGAAGAAAATCTGAAAGCTTTTACTTTAAGACATAGAACAAAGCAAGCATGCCTGCTCTTTAAGTGGACATGACTGAAGTAGGTCCAAGCAATACTGAAAGTTCAAGCCAGAGCAATTAGTCAATGATTAAAAAAAAAGTGAAAGAAAGAAACAGAAAAATGAGGAAAGAAGAAAGGGAATAAAGGAAGGAATAAATCTGAATCAGAAAGGTAAAGATAACATCTATGTTTGCAAATAACATGATCTTATACATAGACAGTACTGAATACCAAAAGAACTCAGAACTAGTAAATTTACTGAATAAATGTCAGTAGAGTTGCAAGATACAAAAATCCACATAAAACTATTTATATATCAATAATTAACTGTCAGAGAAGCAAATGAAAATAATTGCACTTATAATACCATTCCAAATAAATACCTTTTATTATTACCCTCTTATGTCAGACAAATGGATTCTTTCCAATTGCTCTTTTGCTCTAAAGGAGAGAATGAGAGACATAAGTGATATGAGAAAACAAAATAAAAGTTGATAAGTGATTGTCTTCCTGATTTTTATTCTCTAACAGCATGTACATTTCAACTGAAGAGGGAGAATGGATCTAGGAAAAATTTTATGAATTAACTGGCTTCTAATCTGTCATACTTTTCTTGATATCTGAAGTTTTTTCATTAATAATTTTATAATAAATTCAGCCAAACATGAAAACAAGTAAAAATATCTTATGGCATGCTAAGTATTCTCTGTAATATTCCATAACATTAGGCCATTACCAGGTAACTGGACAGCTGTACTATGAATTCTATAATGTGATAATGCAGTTTTACAAGGAAAATTTCTGTCTTGTTTATATTCTGATAGCACATGTGTTTAGATTGATGCATTTCATGATCAGAAGTAAAGGGCCATTTGTGAAAATGTAAAATCAAAATATCAAGTACTTTTTAAAAACTGTTAAAGTAGTTCAGAAGCATTTAAGATAATTAAAAATTATCATTACTGTATTACATGATAATCTTGATTAAATCTCTTAAATTCTTATAGTGGCATCTAAACTACAAAAAGTAGTATTACTAGTTGTAAGGTTGGAAAAGATCAACAGTATTAAAAGTTATTATATTAGAAACAATAGCCTTCTTTGTATTTTTGAAGAACAAGGAGATATTATTAATACTCTTAAATCTCTAGAACTTAACACACAAATAAATGATGAATAGAAGCAAAAGTGAGGTGAAAATAATATTTGCCTGATGTACAATAATGATAAGAGTAATATTGTAAAATGCTTTCAAAACATTTCTTCTGAGTTAGTTAATAAGAATTAGTCTGAATCTAGACATGGTGGTATAGGCTTGTAATTCCAGCATTTGGGAGGCTGAGACAGGAGGATTGTGGTTTGTACTCAGCCTTAACTACTTAGTGAGGCCCTTTTCAACTCAGTGATGCCCTGTTACAAAATAAAGGATAAAAAATAGGACTGAGTGTATAGCTTGGAGGTAGAGTGCCCCTGAGTTCTTTCCCCAGAACCACACACACAAAAAAGAATGACTTTGACACCACAATAATCCTTAATATTGTTATTGTTATTTATGCTTTTTTTCTATGAGCTCCCATTAGGATTTTATCCAATACTCCATAAAAGTGTATGTAAGAAGAGTTGATGCTTTAAATTTCTGAAGAGTTTAAATAGTCTTTAATTTCTTCATTAAAATAGATACTTTTAATGAACATAATATAGCAGGTAAGTAATTAAGAACTGAATATACAGAGAGTAAAATATAGACCTAATTCATGATTCATAGAACTTATAACCTAATATGAAAAATATATATGGAAGTAAATAATTAAGCATGGGAATAAATATGTAAATGTAACAGATGGTACCACATTCTGATACTTAGAAATTAACAGTGACAAGATTTTTAAATGTTGGGAGTTAGGTATTATTTAGATAGAGCACTTATTGAAGGCTTTCTGTGAAGAAGAAATTGAAGTTAAGGATTAGACTATAACAGAAACAAATGATAGGATGTATAAAAACCGAGGTATGTCAATTAAAAGGGTAATATATAAAGGAAAGTTCTACTCAGGAATCTGAAATGGAGTTTTTGTGTGACCAAATCTTGTAAGCAGTAGAAGTCAAAATGAAGCAAGTGAAATAGGCAGGCTTAACCATGCAAGATTATTTTCCACCTGCAATTAAGAGTTTTAGTTTTAGTAAAAGGCGAAAGATTTATACGATCTGAAGAGAAACCAGAGAGCATCATGTTAAGTGAGATCAGCCAAGCACAGAAGGAGAAGGTACACATGTTTCCTCTAATATGCCCAAACTAGGAAACACAGAGGATACCAGCGGGACTCCAGATAATGGAAGCGGAATACCAGCAAAGTTTGAATGGAAAGATAGGAGAGGAGGAAGGCTGATCCTGATTAATGAGGGTCTACATCTGAACATGTGTAAAATTACGAATAAGACATGGTTAGCCTGGACAACCATTGGTGGGAGGGGGGAAGGGAAAATGGGGGCGGGGGGGGGAGGGCACCAAATATAGTTTAAATGTATACTATTTATGTTCAATAAAAAATTGTTAAAAGAAAAAAAAATAAAAAATAAAATGTACTAACATAAAAAAGAGTTTTAGTTTTGAAAGAATATTTTATTTGTTACATACTAGAAAAATTTTAAGAATCCCATAACCAGGTATAATATAATGTATTTTATTTTGAAATACTCTGTACTACTTTGTGCAAACTAACTTGTCAGTATTTATATTGATGATACATGATAAGGCAATGGTCCAGGAATCGGGAAATAATGAAAGGACTTATGTGATAACAAAGGAGAAAAGAAATAAAGAAACAGTTAAACTCTTTTATAAAATAACAGATTTAGTAACGAAAGATCTGGGAGAAAACACCAATCATAGCAAGAACTGTAACCTGAGCGGGTAGCATAATGATGACTCCGCTCAATCAGACAGTAAAAACATTTAGGGAAAGTCATAATATATATTTGGAACCTATTAGGATTGCATTGTCTTTGATAAAGTGCTATTATATAATTATATACTTAGGAAAGTGGCTTGTAATTTCTTAGCATACTTTATGTAATGTGAAGACATTTCGATGATGTAGCGATTATATAATTAAAGAATACAGGGAGCAGGACATGGTGGTGCACGCTTGTAATCCCAGCATTTGAGAAGCTGAGACAGGAGGATTGCGGTTTGTGGACAATCTCAGTTACTTAGTGAGACCCTCTGCAACTCAGTGAGACTCTGTTTGAAAATAAAAAACAAAATACAGGGCTTGGGGTGTAGCTCAGAGGTAGAATGTCCCTGGGTCCCATCCCTAGTGACACACACACACAAAAGAATACAGGTATATAAAGGAGAGGGAAAAGTTGAATAGAAGAGGAGGGATGATTGAAGAACTTTGACAAGGAAAGCTCAGAAATGTAGAAGAAAATTCCAGAGTTCATGTGGAATAATTCAATTAATGGTAAGAATATATCTTCAGAATGATGACTTGGTCCTTCTATAACATTAACTTCAAGGACTCTATAACGTAAGTCCACTAAGGTTCCATTGGACTCAATAAAATGAAAGTCATTATTGGTGTTTTAAGAATTATCGTGACCACGTGGAGTGCAGTAGACTGTCATGACTTGAGGAATAAAACTGAGCTTTGAGGTAGTGGGTATGTCTTTAGGCATCTCTTCAAAAACATAGATTCTAAATGTTTGGAAATAAATTGGCTTCATCCTGGAAGAGAATGAGAGGTCAGAGGAGTTATTTTTAAGAAAGGACATGATGAAAGAAAGAAAGAAGCTAAGTACTGTCAAAGAGAAACAATGGATGACGAAATACAGATTAGAAGAGAAGAGGAGTAGTCCATGGTTTCTAACAGTAGAGTAGAAGATGAAATGGATAGAGCTATGTTTTGAGAACTGGTTGTCACTTAATTCCTTTTTTTCCTCTCTTTCTTTCTTTCTTTCTTTCTTTCTTTCTTTCTTTCTTTCTTTCTTTCTTTCTTTCTTTCTTTCTTTCTTTCTTTTTTGTGGGCTAGGGATTGAACCCAGGGGCATCATACCTCCAAGCTACTCTGTCAGCTCTATTTTTTGTTCTTTATTTTGAAACAGGGTCTCATTGAGTTGCAAAGTGCCTCGCTAAGTAGCTGAGGCTGTCCAGGAACCAAGATCCTCCTGCCTCAGCAAACCTAATGCTGAGATTACAAGTGTGTGCCACCACACCTGACTCATAATTTCTATTTTTAATATAATTTTATTTGAGTTATGAGTCATAGTGAATTTCAAACTGATAAAAACATACATGCACACTGCACTTGGTATAATTCCCTCTGGATTCTACTTCCCTCACCCCCTCACCCCATACATGTTAATGAGATTGATATTGATACCTTCATATATAGACATAACCATTATTTTCTTTATTTATTTCTTTATGAACTGTTTTCTTTATTAAGTTTTCTTTTTCCCATCCCAATTCCCTCCTCCAATATCCTTTCATTATTTTACTGGTCTCTCTCCTCACTTATCTGAAATGTCTTTTGTATCCTGTTATCTCTCTAGCTTCCACATATGGGAAAAATACAACCCTTGACTGTCTGAGATTGCCTTATCTCATTTAGCATTGAACTCTATAGTCCCGTTTATTTTTCAGCAAATCACATAATTATGTTCTTCATGTCTGAATAGAATTTTATTTTGTGTACATGCCACATTTTCTTCATCCATTCATCTGTAGATTAGTAAAACAGAAACCTTTTATAATCTGGCAATTGTGAGTTCTATTGCTACAAACATGGATATGAATGTAGCATTCTAGTATTCTGACTTTAATTCTTTTGGAAGGATACTGTGGAGTAGTACAGGTGGATCATATGGTGGTTCCATTCCTAATTTTTTGAGGAAACTTTATACTCGTTTACATACTGAGTTGTATCAATTTGCAATCCCAACAAAAATGTATCAGAGTTCCTGTTTCCCTGCATCCTGTCAGGATTTACTATTTTGAGTTTTTAATGAATATATAAAGCTTAATCCACTGAACATTGCCTATGAAAGAAATGGTAATTTTGTCAGAAGAAAAGATGAAAGCTGTCATTTTGGGAAGTAGTAAGCACTGAGAGTAAAATAAACATTCTATTTATGATTGCTAAGCAAGATTGAAGAGCTATTTGAAGTTTGAATTATTAAAGTATAGCCAGTTTGTATATCCAGAAAATGAACAGTTCAATTAAACTATCAATATCGTGTTGCCAGATGAATATATTAAAAAGAGTTATACATTTAACAAAGTATTGATAATTACTCATGATAATAATGTATCATTAGCAGGGCAAGTAAGACTAGAACACAAAAAGAAGCTGAAAAAAGTTAGATGCTTGCTGGGCGTGGTGGCGCACGCTTGTAATCCCCGCAGTTGGGAGGAGGAGACAGGAGGATTGCGCATGTTGGAAGCCAGCCATGCTGGCTTAAGAGACCCTGTTTCCAAATAAAAAAGTATCAAAATAGGTCGGGGAGTGTAGCCCAGAGGTAGAAGGGTTTCCAGGTACCCCAGTACCACCAAAAAAAAAAAAAATTAGATGCTGTTAAGACTAATGGATATCCATTATAAGGTTAAGTAACTGGTGTAAAAAGGTTTATTAGTAAGGTACATCTGTATTGCAGTGGTTTATGGTAAGAAAAGGAAATTATGTAATTCAGAAATAACAAAGTTTTGCTGATGATAAGTTTCAGAAGAATGGTTAGAGACACAGATGGCTTTGAGGAAGTAAATGTAAAGGTCATTGATAATGAGAAATCGAGAAAAATTCTATGTCATAGTGTTTAGATGAATTATCTATATGATGCTCACGGGATAATGATAGTGGGTATTAAGTTGGAGTATAAATATGAACTCATATCTGAATCCTCTATAAAAAAAGAGTGTCCAAGAAGTCAGAAATGGTAATGCCAAGAGTAGTAAACTTGAGTAGATCATTAGGACACTAAAATATAAAATTTAAAGAAGATATAATGTAGGAGAGGAATATAGCATTCAGATATTCTGTGAACAGATAGAAGAAACAAAGATAACATCACCATAGACCTTCTCTCCTACTTAATATTCAAGATATAATTATAATCTTAGAAACAAAGACATTCTGCATCTACTATGTATGAATACAGTGCTAGCTGACTGAGTGTATTGTTCAACTGAATCATCACAATGAGAAAAGTAAACTGTTATTATTCATTGCAAATGAGGACCCTGAGTGAAAATTAGTGATGTAAAGTGATGTAAACTAGTGATGTAAAGTGAAAACTCGTGATGTAAACCAGGGCTTAGAAAATTGAAATTTTTCAAAAAGATGAAAAATGTGATCATGAAGCCTGTTCTTAAAGATTTGGTCTAAGATAGTTCAGATAGAGTGACCATCACTCCATTTCAAAGTAAAGGCAGTGTTATTCTGGTGAAGAAGAGACTGCTGAGAACCTAGTGCTGTCTCTTTGACCTTGACGGTTATGTAATCTGGAAAGCAGTGGGAAGAGTGGCTTGAAGAGGATGACTTTGTTACAGAGGGCCTCTGCGGGATCAGATTTGGAGGCATCAGACAAGAATGGTACAGAACGACGTACACCAAAGTTCTCACTCTCAGCAGGACTAACATTTTTTATTGTGAAAGACTGTTTTGTGCTTTGTAGGATGTTTAGCAGGATCCCATCCCCTGTTATAACAATCAAAATATCTCTGAACAATGTTGCTTTTCCCAGGATGTAGGGACAAAAATCACCCAAACATGATAACCCTTGATAAAAATGCAAGAAATGTTTGTGAACATATATGTGGAAAACATAAAGAGGACAATGAAAAGCCAAAAGTTATTTGGTAATAATTAGTGGTATGGTTATGGTAGTGTAGGTAGAAAGACAGAGTAAATGAGGTTTAGGCATTTATTTTAATTATCTAATAGTAATATAATGTTTGAAATAGATACTATTTTAGATTTGTGCTGTGTTCAACCTGGTAGTGTTTGGTTTGCTATGCCATAGTAGGAAAGTGCTTCAGTTAAAATTATCTATTTCAGAATTGGTTATTCCAAACTAGAATCCCCTTTCTTGTGGTCTAATAGATTGTACCAATAACACAGGCTTCTCTGTGGTTTGAATAAAAACAAAAAATTGAAACAAGTTAAACTGAAAAAAATAAAAAGCTATATAGTGTTTATCATGGTTCAGGTATTTTTCTAAGTGTGCAATATATATTAGTGCATACACCTTGCAGCACCAGTTGGAAGTGGACATTGATAGAACATTTTAAAATGAATAACAATCAGAGAATAAAAAATAAGATTAGTAGAAATGACTAGGGGACATACTGAACAGTAAATACAAAGGACTAAAGGCTTAAGATAATAGGACACGATTGCAAATTAACATGCATATGTTTTAATAAGACTCATCTGTTTTCTTCATGATAAGGTGCTTAAAATTATTTAAATTTTTTCAAATGTCTTAACTTCTTAGTCAATAAACTAATATTTATAAGGAAAACACATAATATTTTAATTAAAATATCTCCACTTGTTAGTGAAGTTCAATATTAAAAATTTTTCTAAAATATTTTTCCAAAACTCAGGGAAAATTTATACCACAAATGAAACAAATATATGATAATTTGGGTTAATGTTATTAAATTGTAATTCATAAACATGAATATTATTTTTCTCTTAGGAAAGAACGATATATTTACTCATGTTTTGAGGAAGAAAATTTTACTACTCTTTATTTCAAATAGGACTATCTGGGATATTTCAGTTAAGTAAAGCTAATTTTATAAAAAATAATAACTCTGTATATGAATGAGGATCACTCATCATTTCTGATTTTCCTATTTCACTATTACCAAAACTGATATTAAAAGGCACCAAAAATTGTGTGTGTCTTTTAGATTTCAAATACTTGAGAAAAAAATATATATCATTTACTCAGCAAACAGTCTATAAATTGGACATTGACAGAAGTATAAGTTCATTAGCTATTCTTTCATAAGTCAATTTTATGCTTCCTAAATTAGATCTAGAGCTGGGCTATTTTGAGAAGGCGGGCTGGGAATAATATACAGATCCTGTGAAATCAGGTTTAGCACATTTTCAACTAAATCATATTCAATTCAGTAACAACCACAGAAAACAAAGAAGAGTCAATAAAAATAAGTTGCAGAAAACTCCTTTGTAGATATTACAATTAAATTCCAAAAGTTTTAGACTGTGAAGTTAGAGATAATCATAATTGATCAAACTTTGCCTCCAGAACTTTTCACACTAAAGAAAATCAATGGAATTGTGTGTGTGTGTGTGTGTGTGTGTGTGTGTGTGTGTGTGAAGGGGGGGTGTCTGAGCACATGTGTAATACTGGGGATTGAAGCCAGGGGCATTCTCCCTTCAACCTACAACCCCAACACTATTTTATTTTTTATTTTGAAACAGGCCTTCCCTATGGTGCCAAGGCTGGTCTTGAACCTGCAATACTCCTGTCTCAGCCTCCCAAGTACTGAGATTACATGTGTCTACTACCACCACACTAGGGTACTTACTTTTAAGATCATATTTTCTTCAATCATTATAGGCACAAAACTATGACCATTTTAATGTTTACTTTCTGTATTTTAAGAAATAAAAAGAAAATTGTTTATTTTATATTTCATGCTAAAAAAAAAACATATAACAGGTGTTCTCATTCTAACTGATTACTTCCATGTTTTGAAATAATGCTGTTTTAACCCACTTTAATAAAATTCTTTTGTCCTGGGGACTTATTTTGCAAGATATTTATTATGCTTAAGGTCAGTACTCCTGATGTCTGCTACATGACAAAGTAGTGTTTATTAATGTAGATAGGTCTCCTATAATTATAAGATTGTTTATATTACTACTTTACATTGAAAATAGAGAAAAACTATTCCATATGTAATATTTTCTAAAACTATGATGCAAGAGAAAAACAAGACAATTAAATGATGTCAGTCTGAGTTAATAAAAAGAAATCTTTTTTAAAATTACCATTAAATTGCTAAATATTTTATGCTGAATTCAGTTCTAGAAAAAGAGTTATGTTGAGTCATAACAAGGAACTGGGCAAAAGTATTCAGCAATATTTATAAATATCAGCCCTACCTCCGAGGTCGGGATCGGAGCCTGCTGACGGGTTAGGCCGGTGCCAGGGCCAGCGGCCGGCATCGGAGCTTTCCATGAGGCAAGGCCGCTATTGAGGCCTCCGAGGCTGGGATCGGAGCCTGCTGAGGGGTTAGGCCGGTGCTGGGGCCAGCGAGGCAGGCATCAGAGCCTGCCGTGAGGCAAGGCTGGTGCTGGGGCTTCCGAGGTCAGGATCGGAGCTTGCCGAGGGGTCAGGCCAGTGCCGGGGCCAGCGTGGCTAGGATCAGAGCCTTCTGTGAGGCAAGGTCGCTATTGAGGCCTCCAAGGCCAGGATCGGAGCCTGCTGAGGGTTTAGGCCGGTGTTGGGGCCAGCGAGGCCAGCATTGGAACCTGCCGTGAGGCAAGGCCTGTGCTGGGGCCTCCGAGGCCAGGATTGGAGCCTGCCGAGGGGATAGGCCGGTGCCAGTACCAGCGGCTTGCATTGGAGCCTGCCGCAAGGCAAGGCCGGTACTGTGGCCTCCGAGACTGGGATCGGAGTCTGCCAAGGGGTTAGGCCAGTGCCGGGACCAGCGGCCAGCTTCGGAGCCTTCCATGAGGCAAGGCTGTAATTGAGGCCTCCAAGGCCAGTCTCGAAGCCTGCATTGGAGCCTGTCGCAAGGCAAGGCCGGTGCTAGGCCCTCCAAGGCCGGGATCAGAGTCTGCCGAGTGGTTAGGCCAGTGCCGGGACCAGCAGCCAGCATTGGAGCCTTCTGTGAGGCAAGGCCGTTATTGAGGCCTCCGAGGCCAGGATCGGAGCCTGCTGAGGGGTTAGGCCAATGCCGGGATCATCGGCAAGCATCGGAGCCTTCCATGAAACAAGGCCGCTACTAAGGCCTCCAAGGCCTGGATGGGAGCCTGCTGAGGGGTTAGGCCGATGCCAGGGCCATCTGCAAGCATTGGAGCCTGCCATGAGAAAGGCTGGTGCTGGGACCTCCGAGGCCAGGATCGGAGCCAGATGAGGGGTTAGGCCAGTGTCGAGGCCAGCAAGACCAGAACCGGGGCCTCCTATGAGGCAAGGCTGCTGCTTGAGTCAGCGAAGTCTGGATGAGTCCACCGGGTAGCCAGGCCACAACTGGGGCCATCAAGAGTGGTATCGGTATTTGCAATGTGGCATGCACAGAGAAATTTTGCAGAAAATAAAACCCAGATGCTTCCCCTAATCAGCAATAACTAGGAGGAAAGGGGCAACAGGAAGTGGTCGAGCTATAGAAAGGGCCCTATAGTGAAGCAATTAAGGTGACCAATCGGAGGGTATGGAATAGGGAGGATGGAGCCTCTTTAAAACGCAGGAGGTATATAAACAAATGTATCAAAGTTATTCACCAAACAAGCATAGGATGGTGGGAAGGGGAGGGAATGGGATGGGGGCTGGATGAGGGCTAATTGGATGATGTGTGCTTGTATATCCTCTCAAGTCTGGTATTCCAATGTGATGTATGATTACCGTGTACCAATAAAAAAAAATATCAGCCCTAGATAAATTCTTTTAATTAGAAAATAACCAACTACTAAAAATGATTTGTGTTTGGAGGATCGCAGAGACCGTAGTGAGAATCTCACATACAAAATACACCATATACCAGCTCTCATCATCCTCCAAGTGACTACATATAGCTCTATCCCACTATAGTTAAGGTATGACTGAGGGTTTCATTGTTGTTGCTTTTTGTTTGTGTATGTATTTATTTATATATTTATTTCCTAACTAAATATGCTTAAACTGGAACATAGTCTGAATTTCATCATATCCATCCCTTTAGAGAAGAGGAGGGTACAAGGAATTTCGAGGGCATGAGGTCAATAGAAGGCATTGACTGTGACACTGACTAAGACCAATGGGGCCTAGGAAAGGTGAACACAGAGAAACTGAAATAATAGGGTGTGAACACCTGGGAGCAAGATTACAATATCCACTGAACACCTGTCATATTGCATCAAAAGCAGAAAAGGAACAGTAAAATAATGGGAACTAAGAAGGAGGGCAAGTGTCAGAAAACAATTTATTACCATCTTGTGAACACTACCCACTACAATTGCAAAAATAAACACAAACCACCCACATGATAATAACAATTAATGATTGTTAAGATACTTGAGGTACTTCTATGTGAACTATTTATAATGACATATCTAAATTTATAGAACTTCTGTCTACCTACTTAGAGAATGAAACATAGAACAGAGATTATTTAACAAATAATTGTATAAATATATAAAATATTTTTAAAGAAAGAAAAACATAGATTTTTACATTAGATCAAAATTATAGATTTAAATCCGATATGAATATAATGCATACTTCAAAATTTTTGAAGGAAGAGAAGCATATTTTTGCCCAATACTGTTATAGTGACTTAACTTTCTTTGCAAATATGTTGTGTGGTTTTGTGAAATGCTCACCCCAAAGTGAACTTCCCCCCAAAATAAATATTTAGGAAGAAACAAACATTTATAAAGAGCTGCCTGTACATCCGTAATTAAAAAATAACTAGCTCTTGACTAATGGGCAGCCCACCTTTGGGGTATCATAAAAACATAAACTATAGGTACATGTTAAATAATTCTTTGACTCCCGTCCTCAATATAGATTTTCCATTCATTATATTTAATGTGCTTAGTATTTCTTAAGCTACTTCTTCACTGGTACTCATGTAGTTTTTATTTCTATCTTTATTGTCTATGGAAGTATAGAAAAAAGCTAAAATAAAATTAATTAATGCTATCTTTGTTTTACAATAGCTTTAAATTCCTTATTGTAGGTCTCACAAGTCATAAAATGAGTCAACATAGGAAGAATGAGTGCAGGGTGTGTTTTACCTCTAAACTAGATAATAAAAATCATATACCTATATCTGGATTAGACATAAGTTATCTGGTTGTAATTTAAAATTATAGTCATGATATCATCAGTGGATTTATTCTTGAAATGTGATTTCAGAATTGGCAAATCTTTCATTATAATGCAATTATCTCATATTTTAATGAGATTTTTCTCATACCCATGAGTTAATATTCAAAAAGGATTTACAATATTGCCTGAATAAGTGACTGTTGGACTTCTGTCAAATTTCATTTAGTTTTAAAAAGAGAACTCAATCATCCCTTAAGTAGCATAGATCATATTATCCAGACTAAACTTTTGTCTCATTTTCTTCCCACTGCAGTCTTGAAAAGATTTAAAGTATCTAATTTTCTTTTGCTCATAATATGTACCCAGCCTTAGAATTTAAGGGCTGTATTCCATGAAAATCATTTATTCCTCTCCTCTATCAAAGGCTACATAATTTACAGTTTACAGCTTTATTCTATGTTATGATTTTCCTAAGTCTCCTTAAGTATGTGAAAAGTTTTAACTCCTAAAGATTTGTTTTCAATGTAAGAAGATCAGATTGAATGTTTTTTAAACATAGATACAAACTTTGTATATGCATGCTTTGTATATATATTCATGCACTGAATAAAATTTCTTACTTCCAAAATGTCTCTATTTAATTGACACTTTTTTTTCCATTTGTGTATTTTTATCTACCCAAACTGTCCATATATAAAAGCATCACCTTTTTTACCTTATTTTTTTCTAGCAGCCCTGGTGAGGGCCAGAATTAGGGAACTACTGTAGGCGATATTTCCTCTCTAATTGCCTGCCTTTATTTTTAGATTAAATATATGGCTAATCTTGGTTTTATAAATGAAAAATGATTTAGTTCTTAAATCAAACTGCTGGATATTAGATATTAGAACTAATATACTCATGGGTAATGAGGACAAAAAATGAAAAATGACCAGAAAATGTAGTTCTCTAGCATCTTGCGTATCTCCTTTTAAATTAAAGACACTCTAACAGCTTTAGGAAAAATGCAAGGTACATTAGAGACCAAACATATAAACAGGACAAATCAAAGAAACTAGTTATTGACCTGTATCTCTCAGAAGCATGCTTAAATGATTTTCTCCCCAAAGGTAAAGCATTATAAATTATGTATAGAGTGAAGAATGAGAAATCTCTGTGATATCCTAATAATTTTTTTAGCCTTCTAAAAACTAACCGTCCTAGTTAGATGGTGCATGTAACAGCTGCAAAACCTCCACACTGGCTGCTTTGCTAAAACTACAGGATCATTTTGGTTAGCTTTTATGGTTCTCTCTCTCAACAATTTCACATTCTAATTTTCTGGCCTCTTCTCACTTTGCCCAGCCCTCCATATCAACAAGTATTTGTTCATTTTAGTGATATAGCTGCCTAAGGCAGTAACTGAAGATTCCAGCTGAGCTAAACAGTATATTTGTGCTTTGCTAAAATATAATGTGTTTTGCTAGGTTTGCAGCTTTTTCCTATTATGGTACTTTTCAAGATCCTATCACCTTTATAGCCCATCTATACTTTCTTCCCACACGGTTCATGGATATTCCAAATAAAAATAAGTGTGTACTTTACATTCTTCTCCACAGATGTGGATGTGGATTCCATCCCCTGACCCAGGAGACTTCTCCATATAAATGTGCCAGTGATGGATGGTGACCTCCACTGATATTTATAGTCCAGCTGTGGGAACTATTGGATGGGATTAGTGATCCGTGAAGGAAACCTGCTATGCTTGCTGAGACACTCTGTTTTAAAATTCAATTATGTGGTTAACAGCAAATTATATGTCTATGTTAGAAAGATATAAATAAAACTAATTATTTGTAAAATATAAGCTTCCTACCTAAAGTTCCTTTTATTAAATAAGATACACATTTTATAGGACAATTATTCTATAGGAATTATATTTTGTTGTTGCTTCCCTTCTCATTATTATATGGTACATTATATAGATAATATTAGGTTGGCCAACTTGAGATAGTTATTTCTCATATAACATAAAGCACTGGAATGAGAGTGCTCCTTAAGTTTCATTGCAAATTCCATACCTTATCTTTTTCTCCTTTCTAAAGTGCTTGCACAGAACTTTTGATTTTCAATTTTGCATGCACAGAGCATGGAAGTTATTACTCCTGTCCACAAGCAAGTGGAAGAAATATTGAAAAAACTGAAAATCAACTCCTCTTAACTCTGTCAGAAAACTGAGGTCATAGGAACAAACCACTATCCTCAAAACTGAAGAGATAGACAGGTGGAAATAGAGAATTTCAGCACAGCTGAGCAAAAGTGCAGGAGTAGAAAATTCCATGGGAACATTATCAGGGTCTGAAAGCCCAAACTGTAACTGACAAATTGCTGAAGGCTCAGTGTGGACATGTTTGAAAGGTGAAAACTCCAGGGAAGGCCATTTTTAAATGGGCCCACACACATTTTTATGAATTTTACCTAAAAGAATCCTACTAGGTATTCAGTGAAGATCAGAGAGACATCTGCTGTTATTTCTAGCAGGTAAATGTGGAAAATGCACATTATGAAATAGATCTCTAGCAATCTCTTCTTTTTAACAAGGCCTTCCTTCTAGAGAAATTGTTTTCCTGCACTTGACTGATGAATGTTAGCAGAGACTAACTAACATAGGGGAGGAGAATATTCAACGTCAGTCCCCACCAGCTTTTCTGTCTCACTTAATGGTAGGGCAATCAAAATCAAAACTGAGGAAGATAGAGCAGTTCACAGTACAGGGCACAAGCTCACCAAAAAATTGAAGCCAAATCACAGGACTTTAAAACCCTCCCATGTGGCACTTTTTGCCATCACTTTTGTAATGCTTTTTTTGTAATAATAGGGAACTCTGTGAAACAACTACACATTTGAAATGTTGAAAATCTCTAGGAAAGCCCAAGGACAACACGTGAGAAAAAAACAAAGACCCGAGAAGAAATTTTGGCTTTTGACATCTACAACTCTGGCCAAAGCAAAGCCCCTTCTTTTGTCCATGATATCACATCTGAACAATCTACTCTGGTTTACTGTCATCAACTTTCTTGGCATTTCATTTCTTGAGAATGAAATCAGTTTAACTGTGACTCAGAACCTTTGCAAGTTCCATTGCATCTGACATAAATTTTTTTCCTGGGGGATTATATTACTTGATCTCTTGTTTACTTAATGCTGGTGCCACAATGACCTTTTTCAGAGAAAACATCTTTTAAGCGTTATTTTATAACAGACGACTTAAATCATTATTTTTCTCTACTCATCTATTTTCTAAAATATATTTCCTTTGCTAATTTAAGCATGTGTGCGTGCACACACAAACTATATATATATATATATATATGTATATATATATATATATACATACATACACTATATATACATATGTATGTGTGTATATATGTATATATATATATATATATATATATGAAGAAATCAGATACCTTTTCACTACTCAAATACTCATAATATCTCCACTATTTTTCTTCTCTGTTATTGCATAATACTAATATATTTGTGCTTTGTGGATTTGTTGTAATTTAAGCATATGGAAATAAAAGTATAGAATTAAAATAAGGACATTTTAAACTATGTTTAAACTTATTTAGTCAGTAAATAAATTTAGTCCTTGTTTAGTCAGTAAAAAGAGTAAAGTCCCCATTGAGTTGTATGTGAAGTAGTTTTAACAATGCTATCGGTACTTCCTCTCAAAGCTTTCAGATGTATGATCAATAAAATTGATCCTGTAAAGACTTTAATAAATAATAGTCTCTAAATATCCCTCAAAATTTTTAAATAAGACTGATGAACTAATATTCACTAAACAACCTTCCTTAGAGTGGACAATAACTTCTGATACTAGTCCTCATTTGGGCATTCCATTTTCTCAAACTTCGAGCTTTTATTAGTCCTTTTAGTGCTACCAGTAGTATTTTATTTTTCTCTTAACATAACACTACTCTTTCTTCTGTGTGGTTTCTGATTTTTAGAGATGGATGCATGCCATTAAAAATGTAAGCCAAAGTAAATTTGCCTCAGTGGAATGGTTGTTTAAGAAGTTGCCTCTGTTTGTGAAAGAGCTATTCCAAAATTAAGAACTGGGAAACACATGAAGAGGAAAGCCAAGCCAAATCCTCTTAATCTTCCTTCCATTTGGGCTATATTTATTTAGATAATCAAAGATAAAGGAGGACATAAATTCATACAAGCACTAGAAAAAATTAGCTGCACTGTCAGGTTTTTAAGCTTAATTTGGAGGTTCTAAATAAAGGTAATTCTATGTTTTTATGCATTTTATAAGATTGGCAATGCAATATTATTTAAATTAAAATAACATGCACTCATTTCTGAATTGTGAGAAAGTTAAAAACTTAAGCAGTAACTGAGTCCTATGTATAAAACAGAAATTTTCTCTAAAAGTGATTCACTAAAATAATTTCCTCTTATTTCTATCCCTGATGAGTCATAAGTCTTAGCCAGTATACTTTCTTTACAATCCCGTTTGTTTGTACATTTATTAATTTTTTTAATGAAGTGATTCAGCATACTGGTTTATTAAAACTCAGAAAATTTCACAAGACAATAGCACTTTTTTTTAAATTTACTTATCTTAAGCCTACCACACTCTGTCAATTTTGGTGATTTTTGCCTGGAAACTTGATTTTCTATTAAAACAAGAACTTTTTGGTATCCACCCAATTCTGATTTCACATTCATTCCAGATAGACTGTTTAGAATATTTTCCATTTATTCATAATCTAACAAGCTAAGTAAAGTCATGTTCTGAAGAAGTAAAGAAAATAGAAAATTTGACTAATCATATAGAAACATTTTATTTTCACTATGAATATATGAATAGATTATTTGCATTATAAAGCCCTACAATATTTTACTAATGACTTAACAAGAAGATATGTGTGTGTGTATATATATATATATATATATATATATATATATATATATATATATATATATATACTGTTATGCCAGTCTGTTATACGCCAATGACCTCGGCATCCAATGCAAGAAGGCAAGAAGGGTTTTATTCAAGCTTGAGCTTGGTCTCTACACGTGCACCAACACAGTGGTCACAGAGGACAGCATGTGCCTCCCTGAGAAAAAAGTCTTTATCTTTTAGAAAGGCCACCCAACCCACCTTTGCACTGATTGGTTATTTTAAAACAAAAGTCTGTTGCTCCCCACACACATTGGCTTAGCTTTCTTGCCTTGGGAAGCTTATCTCAGGAATGTTCAGGATGGGTAGGGGTCTCTAACTCCAGGCAGAGTGACCTTGCCTGGAATATCTGCAAATTACAGACCTACATATACTCAGCACCAACTGGCTGTTGCTAGGGAAAGATTAGATTTGCACAGTTAGCAGCTTCTTTCCAGGGAATAGGGCAAAGGTTATGGGGGAACAGGAACTTAATTTTGGACAGAAACTTAGGCCTACTTTACTTAAAGCTTTAACTGGAGCCTGTTATGGCATCCCTTTGGTCCTTCAATAACTTCAAATAAAATATTTTAATAGTCCTAGTATTTATTGGCTATATTCTGAATTATTTGTTTAAGAATCCAGAAAAAAATTAAGTATAGAGAAAAAAAGAGGAAAATAAGTTTTTTCTCTGTATCAAAATCATATTTTATTCTATGAAACTCCTTGAAATAAAATACTTTAGCAGCCAAAAGTTATATATTACAGTAAAAAAAAAAAACATTTAATTGAAAATAAAAATCAAAGCCATAATAGTTGCAAGCACATTTTGTGACTATCTTGAAGGGGGAAACTGAAAATTATATTCAGTGTAGAGGTAGTCATGCAATTGCTAATGTGAAACAAGTCTACCAGGATTTGGATCCCATTCCTGCCATCAGAGATACATAAATATGTATCAGAATTTAATTATGATTCTCATGATATGGAGACATATGTCTGAAACTTTATAATATAATTTTCTTTCCAATTCACTTGATTGTACGCTGTATCTGTCTCTTTTATAATATAGTTCAGTTATGAGTTTAAAAAGAACTTAAAGCCATTTATTACAAATGAGAATAATAGAATCTTTTTCTGAAACTACAAACATGACTCTATTTGTTATATTGGTTTTAGCAAGGATAGCATGACAAAATCAACATCTAAACCAAAGTATAAAAGTATTTTTTATTCAGCTAAAATTATATAAAAATTTTAATTTTATAAGACTACATAGCTGAAAGAAGTAATCAAATAAAAATTTTTCTATGATTTGATAATTGTATAAAAAACTCAACTTTCTTTTATTGCATCTATAGTTCCAATTATATAACTGTGTAAGAGTTATGTACACTATATTAATTAACAAATAAGGAATAGTATTAACTATTACATTTATAGATTGCAGCTCTGTTACCCATATATGGCATAAAAGGCTAAGTGATCTCATATATATCCTCATTTAATGATGATTTACAATTTCCCCATCAGAATTTATCCCTGTCATGTGTTTATCTGATAGATTCAATTTTATATTATCATCTTTGGGTATTTCGTGAATCTAATTTTTTAGAAAATTAAACATGAATTTGGAATCAGAGAAAGATGCAATCTTTGTAAACCACAGAAGAAACAACTCAGGATATTATTATGAGGAATATGAAAAAGTTAATCTTTAGGAGAACGAAGCAATAAAAACAAGTCTGTCCATACTCTTCATTAATAATTGAAACATGGGTGCAAACGTGAAGTGCTTTGAAAGTAATGAGCACCAGGCATAAATATTTAACAGTTTGCTTATGAAATCTGTCCTAAATTATGTCTAAATGTTAACAAGCATGTCTTATACTTGACAGAACAATGAGGGACATAAATATTTCAAGGCAGCAAGTATGACAGGTGGAAGCTAAAAGAATACAAGGCCGCTTCCATGTTCATCGAACACTTCAACCTTCAGATATGTGCTTTTTAAGTTTAATAGGAACAAAGTGTTTCTCCATCAAAGCCCAATGTTTATATCAGTTACATCAAAGCTAGACCGGAATCTCTTTAAAGTACACTTAAAAGTACACTTATCAGACAAATAATGCATACAAAGTGAAGTATCTTACTGGTAAAAAGGGAATCTACAAATAAGACAACTTTTTGAAGAAATTATCTCCTTAACAGCCAATGCATTCAATTTTGTTTTCTGGCTCATGTCCTTAAAAAGACACATGTAGATTCTTGGACAAATCTCAAAGCTGTTACTTTACACACATATACACACAAAAAAAAAGGAGAGAGAGAAATACACACAAATATATAAACCTAGCAGAAAATGGGATAGGATTTATTGTACTTTTTTTTGTTCTGAAAAATGCTACAATTCAATAATATCAAGTAAAATACTTTGGATGTATAATTCATTTACAATTTTCTTTCTAATAGCAAAGATTTTGAAATAATATTCCAAATGGTCAAATAAAAGAAAAATAATATAGAGATCATGGAATAAAATATATATGGGGCAATATTAAGGAAAAAGCTCAGATTCCACCATTGATCAGCACAAATATATTCCAAAGTCTTAGAAAAGCCACTCATATCTCCTGAAATAATATTGCTCTCAAAAGAGTAATAAAAGGAAAGGTCATCATTACATTCAGTTCTAACTTAAAATTATTTGCAATATAAATACAAAAAGCTAGATCAGCACTGAAATTATTTGATAAAACAATATTCATGCAGCATAATATAGAAGTATTTCTGTTAATGTAAGTATTTAGACTGCTGACCCTCAGTAGAGGAAAGTGATTTTTACCAAATTTAATGAATTTTACAAGACACTGGCTATTTTTACTCTATGTTTCATTGTGTTATCCAGGATATACTCATGCTACATTTTATTTTATTAATATTTCATCTCTTTTTTCCTGCAGTATAATTTCTCTAAAATTACTCCTTCAGAGACCATCAGTAACTTTCCAATAGCTATAGAAAATGTTATCACAGAATCATGTTTTTTCATCCTAAACTACTTGGCTACTGTTAAAGACACTGATTACTATTCTTCCTCTCTTCCCGTACATTCATTTTTTAATCATTTGTTATTTATTCACTTATTCTATAAAAAGTCATAATAATAATAATTGTGATTATGACCCCTGAATTCTAACTCAAACTTTGGTTTATATTTTATATGTATGAAATGTATATACTGAAAAGGATATGCATTAATAAATGATTTATATTAATAGATGACATATATACCTTTCTATTAGTTCATATTCATTTCTGCTAAAATCAACAAATGGTTTCAATTTCACAGAACAGGTTAAGGCATTATTAACATCAGAGTAATAAAATCTGGATATTACATAAATTTTCCTCCTAAAGTTATTTGTGTGTGTGTGTGTGTGTGTGTGTGTGTGTGTGTGTGTGTGTGTGCTTTGCTGGAGGTTGAACCCAGAAGCATTCTACCTTTGGGATACACCACACAACTTTTTTATTGTTGTAGTTTTGAAACGGGGTCTTGCTAGGTTGCTGAGTGTCTCACCATGTTACTGAGGCTGGCCTTGAATCTGTGAACCTCCTGTCTCAGTATCTCAGATATTGGAATTACGGTCATGTACCACCCACACTCAGTTTTTTCCTAAAGTTATTCTGTCAATTTTGAACTAAGTATTTTTCTTTTTTTTTTTTTTTTTTTGCATTCATGTAGTTCAGCAACTTCAGTGTTGAATTGCTTTAAACTGTGATAAATCCTTTTATTTCTATCACAGCTATCTGCCTTATATAAATTTTATTCTCAAATCTTTTCACTTTCTGCATCATTATTGCTAGTGTATAGTATGAGCCATCATACACCTGGGTCATTTATTCCTCTAATAGCTCCTCCTATTCATTCTTTGCACTTAATGCAAAATGTTTGTGCTACTTTGTAAAATGATCATTTTTATTTTATTAAAGAGAAAGAAAAATTTTCTCATTGGTTATAAAATAAAGGCAAAAATTATGTCCCTCACTTTCCGTCATCCAGAACAACTTCCAAACCTTCATATATTCCTCATCTTCTCTTACTATAGGGATTTTGTGAATGCTCTTTCTATTATCTGAAAGACTTTCCTTTCTGTATAAATTGTTCTCATTCCTCACAGCTCAAATTCACTTACCTTATTTCTATGAGATTCAATTAATTCTACCTAATATAGGTTTCATATCATTGGGAAACTTTTCTTTAAAATAATTTTCACAAGCCAGGCATGGTGGCAAATGCTTATAATCCCAGAATTTGGAAGGCTGAGACAGGAGGATCAAAACCAGCCACAGCAATTTAGTGAGGCCCTCTGCAACTGAGAGAGATTCTGTTTCAAAATAAAATTCGGCCAGAGGAGTAGCTCAGAATTAGAATACTCCTGGGTTCAATTCCCAGCACCAAAGGGGGGGAAAAAAGTTTTCACAACCACAATTATATATAATAGCGAAATTAATGTTTTTTTTTTCCTCTAGATTGTAAGACAGGAAATATTTGTGTTCATACTCTATTATATTTCAAGTATGTACTGGATATAAAAAAATTACCTGCTGAGTGAATGGACCTCATGAATAACATTTCAACTTGATTATTTCTGACATATTGATGTAAGCCTAGCCTGCACTGCTTCTTCCTCTTCCTGCTCCTCCAGCTCCCCCTTCTCTTTCTTCTCCTCCTTCTTCGTTCTTCTTCATATTATATATATTTTTTTGTACTAGAAATTGAACCCAAGGACATTCCACCTTTGAGCTATACTCCAAGACCTTATTTATTTATTTATTTATTTATTTATTTATTTATTTATTTAATAGTTTCTCTCTAAGTTGATAAAGCTGGCCTGGAGATGCAAACCTATTTTTTAGTCTTTTTTTATTTTTTGAAAAAGGGTCTCACTGAGTTGCAAAAGGCCTTGTTAATTAGCTGAGGCTGTCTGAGAACCACTATCCTCCAGTCTCTGCCTCCCAAATGCTGGGATTACAAGCAGCATGAAACAACCCCCCTAGCCATTGTTTTATTAATTTGTAAAATCATTAATGGAAGGTAACATCTGAGTTGCCTTTTTTAAAAATATGTAATTTACTAAAGCATAATATATTATTCTTAAATAGTATGTGTCTAGAATTCAAATTAATTCTCACATAGAATTAACATACATTTAAGCTAAAATAAATTGGTATTTTAATATTGACAATTTTTTATTAAAAGTAATTGGAAAATAAATATTGACATAAACCTAGGGTAAAATACATTATTTTTATTTCTTAATACATTATAATAATTTAATAGACTTCCGGGAAGATGGCGACCGAGAAAAGCGGGGCTTAAGAGCCCCGCTAACAACAAATCTCCATTACCACAAAATCAGCGCCTTTCATAGCCAGAAAACACCATCACCAGTGAAACAAAAAATCACCAGGCTCCAGAGAGAAAGCGGACTGAGAACAGAGCCACAGAGGAGATAACTGGCCTCACGCCCGAGGACGCGGCAGACCGCGGCAGCAGCGCCATACTGCCGGAGGCACCGGAGAATTCACGGGACGGCTACAGCAAGCCGAGGTGAGCCACTGCGGAACAGCCAGGTGGGATTTCTCCACGCAGAGAGCATCTAAAGCTCCCAGTGGCCGAGCTCAGCACACACTGCAGAAATTCAGAGTAGAAATCAAAATCAAGAAGAAAAATGCCAGCCCCACAGCCGAGGGCGTAGCAGCGGCGCCATATTGCCACCGACAGCAGCAGCAGCGAATTCAGCGAGGCCAGAACAGCTACATCTGCGTACTCAAGAACAGTGAGTCAAATTGCAGGCCACAGAGGAGAAATCCCAGTACTGTACTCCCTGGAACTTGACCCAGTGGGGGAGGGGCGGTGGCAGAGATATCACACCATAGGAGAACTTGCAACCTGGCACCCCCCACAGTCTAAAGCAGCCTCTATCGACTCTCTGGGTTGGAGACTCTGTGATACAACCCAGTAAAGGAGTAGTGGGGTCTGAGATACTACAGACTCGAGATCCAGAGCACCTTAAGTGAAGTCATAGTGACCCAAGGGAAGAACCCAGAGGAGGCACAAACTTCCGAAATCATGGGAAAGAGGAATAACACTGGAGCAATTAATGCCCACAACCCCACAACATCAGAACCCGATAAAACAGAAAATCAGAGATTTCTAGAAGATCAAATCTGGAAAATAACTGTAGAAATAATAGAGGTGCTTCGAAAAGAACTCAGAGAGAGCCAAAAAGAGATAAAGGATGCAATTAATGAAGTAAAGGCCTCAATTCAAAGCACAAACAACCGATTAGAACATATGGAGAACAGAATCTCGCTCTTAGAAGATGAGCAATCCAAAAATGAACGCATAGTTTCTAATCTAGAAAAAAATATCCGACAGCAGGAATCTGATATTGAAGAAATATGGGCCCATTTTAAGAGAGCTAACCTAAGAATAATTGGAATAGAGGAGAGAAAAGAAAGTGAAACCAAAGGGATCAACAATCTCTTCAAGGAAGTAATAGCAGAAAATTTTCCAAACATAGAGCAAGAGGTTGATACAAAGGTCCAGGAAATTTATAGAACTCCCTTTAGACAGGATCGGAGAAGAGGATCCCCACGCCACATAATTGTCAAAATGACCAATGTGGAAGCCAAGCAGAGAATCTTAAAGGCAACAAAAGCAAAGGGCCAAGTGACATTCAGAGGCAAACCAATTAGAATCACTCCAGACTTCCCCAACCAAGTCATGAGAGCCAGAAGGGCTTGGAGTAACATATTCCAAACTCTGAAAGAAAACAACTTCCAGCCAAAAATTTCCTACCCAGCAAAACTTTCTATCAAATTAGATGGAGAAATAAGAAGCTTCCATGACAAACAGAAACTGAAGGAATTTATGTCTTCAAAACCAGCACTAGAGAAAATACTCAAAGAGATTAACTACAAAGAAGAACTAGGTAACACACTCCAGAACTAGAGAAACAAGATTTTCCATCCAACAGACAATTAAGATTGGTTATCTGTGGAGATTCATTATTTATGTTAGTCTTTTACCTATCTCTAAAGGGTATTGTTTGCCTTTATTGTTAATTTTTAGGATTTCTAGTTGGAATATTAATATACCTTCAGATATAACAATTGGAAATATTTTATCCCATTCTATTAGTAACTGTTAACTCTGTTTACATTGTCTTTAGCTATACAATATATTTTTTTTATTTTATAGGGAGTTTGTATACTCCTCTGTTGCCTGTGCCATTGAAATCATAACCAAGAAATCACTGCCAATTTCAATGTTGTGAGGTTTAATGACCCAGATTTTCTCCTAAAAGTTTATAGTCTTAAGATTTATATTTAGGTCTATTATCTATTTTGAGTTAATATTTGTATATGGGATTAGGTAAGGGTCCAATTTTATTCTTTTCCATGTAATTATTATTTTTTAACAATATTTAGTTAAAAGATTATTATTTCTACCACCAAATGTTCGTGGAAACCTTGTCAAAAATAACTTGACAATATAGGGAAGAATTTAGCTCTAGGCTTTTATTTAACTCCAATGGTTTATATATCTGCCTTTAGAATAGTACTACACTGTTTCAATTATTGTAGCTTTATATGGTTTGAAATCAGAAAATATATATCTTCTAGCTTTGTTCTTTTTCAAGATCGTTTTGGGTACCTAGAGTCCATATTCCATATTAGGATAGATTTTTTTCTGAAAAATAAATATATAAATATATGATAGTTTCACTTAAAAAATAGAAAAAAATATTCTCTGGTAAGAAAGAAAGCAAAAAGAAATATTGAAATGTTATCTTTAAGTCATCAAAAGCTTGGTATCAGACAAATGAAACTGTTATGTGAGATTATCATTTATAATTTTAGATAAATTGCCATAATACTAGATGTCAACTACTAAGCCAAGCATGGGAGGGAGGGATAGGGAGAGAATGGGGTGGGGATTGGGTGGGGGCTGACTGGGAAAAGTGTGCATGTATGTCTACAAAAGTATGTATCCTACTATGATGTATGAATACAGTGCACCAATAAAAAAAAAAGAACCTCAATAGAGAGCTGACAAAATGGGAGAAAATTTTTGCCAATGCTCCTCCAATAGAGGACTAATATCTAGAATATATAGAGAACTCAAGAAACGCACTGTTAATAAACAAATAGCCCAATAAAAAATGGGCAAGTGAACTAAATAGACACTTCACAAAAGTAAAAACCCAAATAACCAGTAACCATATGAAAAAATGTTCAACATAATTAGTAATCAATCAGAGAGATGCAAGTCAAAATTTCTTGAGATCATTCAAAAAATAATAATAATAATAATTTAATAAATATTTTCTTATTATTAATTTAAAATAATAAAGGATTTTAGTTTATACATTGAATATTTACTTTCATGTGCATTTGTGTTACTTTTATTTCATGTTTATTATCTCCTATAACCTGATTTATGTAATCACAAGCACAATATGTTATGTAAACAAAAATCACATCTTGAATAACTTTTATTTTTGTATAGGAATAAACAGCTTATATGAGGGGATTTTTCAAATTTTTTAAATTTGTTATTCATAAAATCTTACTGTTAGAAACTATCTCATATATTCTCCAGCCTCTATTGGAAGTATCCAATAACATAAATGTTACGTTTTTTATAATTTAGATTTATGTATTTCCTTCGAGATGAAAATTAATCACTCAGCATTTGATAGACATTTTTAAAATCTTTGTTCTTCCCACTGTGTTTATTACAGCTCTGTTTTTAACTATTAAGCATGCAGAGAAAGAGGAAGGAGAATTTTACTGAGAAACAAATTGTCTTGGTGTTGGCACCATGGTGTAAAACCAGGCAAGGAGCCATAGTACTTACTTTTTGTATGGGTAAGTAATTGCTTTTGAAACAGAATGCTTTCCAAAGTCATCCCAGGCAACAAGGTATTGTATTTGGAATTTTTTTATGCTACTTACTATAATAACATAAATTGTTACCTCTTCTTTGCAAAAACAATCAAAATATAAGACATATATACTTTCAATGTAAAAATTGCCAAAAATATGGTTAAATGTTTAAAGGAAAAATAACATTAAAGAGTAAATAAGATAATATGGATAGTATAAATTCAGATTATCTGCAGTTAAAAACATTTTATGCCTACATTAATTCATAGCAATAACTTCATTATATAAAATATTCCAGTTACAATAATTGTAAAAACTAAAGATAGGCTTATTATGGACTCAATACTGTTTTTCTACCCCCATTCTTTAAATAGTATTGATTGAAAGTATATCAACCACATCTTAATATTCAAAATAATTCAAAATAATTCATAATAAAAATAATAATAATTAATAATTAATAATAAAAATAATTAATAAAATAATTTTAATTTTATTTTAGAACTCCATTTTTTAAAACAAGGATGCCAATAACATTTAAGGTAAAAGTTGTGGCTTTGTGATTAGTAAACAAAGTCAAAAATATTAAAGAATGAGCACAGGTGAATATGATGGTGCACACGCAGAACTCCTGTAATTGGGAGGCTAAAACAGGGGACCACAGGCTCATGGAGAGCCTCAGGAACATAGCAAGACATTCTGCAACCAAGCAAAACTCTGTTTCAAAATAAAATAGGGTAAAGAGGGTGTGGAGGTAGAATGCCTCTGGGTTCGATCCCCAGTATTCTACCCCCACACACATCGTGGGTGAAAATTCTATTACTTTCAATTGAAAACTTATTTTCAGAACAAATCTTTTAGAAAATGAATTTCTCATGAAGCTTAAAACGGACCCGAACACTGAACTACTAGGTAGAAAATACCAAATAAACTTTTTCATTCATATGGTACCTTGACCTTATGTGAGAATTTGGTATCAATGAGCAAACTTTGTTTTTCTTAAAATTCTACTTTCACTTAAACCTCTGGTTTTATCCAATGTAGAGTAACAGAACTGCTTATCCTCCTTACTGGAACGACTGAAATATGAAATACATCAAAATATGTAATTAAACTTCCTGAAACATTGTACATCAGACAGTCACAGAGACTGATCCCTAACCAAGAAGAAACAAATGCTATTGGGCCTATGTTTGCTCACCACTTCTTGTTTGGAGATTTCTTTCAGGAGAAAGAGAAAAAGGATAAACCAAGGGACCAGTCATGATAATGAGTTGAGGTTAATAACTAGAAGTGAAGGAGCATACAGACAGCTATGCTATGTTTACAAGGGTTTAAAGACCAATGAGAGCTGGGTTTGGTGGTGTACACTTGTAATTCCAGTGCTTGGGAGGCTGAAACAGGAAGAGTTCTGGTTTGCCACAAGCCTCAGCAACTTGAGTGAAGCCCTCCACAACTTAATGAAACTCTGTTTCAAAATAAAAGAATAAAATAGGGCTGAGTTTGTAACTCAGAGGGAGAATGCCCTTGGGTACCATAGGAAAAAAAATCTGCAAAGACTTTTGTATACTTGTGAAAGTCCTTTATATCTTGATTAGACCATGTTCATAAAGGAACTTCAAGTCTGAAGTCAAGATTTTTTATAATGTTTCAAAATGTAATGGTAGAAAAACAACATTAATATGCATTATTTGGCTATTGAATATGTAATGTTATGGCAAGAATTTCCTTGAATCCAGATATACTTTAAAACATCTTTCTCTGAAGAATATTTCACATTTAACTTTTTACTAAAATGTCATTCACATTTTCCTTTCTATTTGTATGAAATTATATTTTAGACCACATCTTTAATACTCTGAATTAAATATTTAAATGGCTATATAAATAAGAGTCTTATTTGAATTATTAAAATTGGTTCAGCAAATACTCATAGAAAATATATACAATATGGGCTTATTTACTTTTTATTTTGTGAGTAGATTGCTTTTAGTTTCTCTGTACATAGAAAAAAGTAGTATTTTTGATGCATAATAATATGATTTAAAATTATAAAAATTATGAATTACATACATTTAATAGTAATA
Source organism: Muscardinus avellanarius (assembly GCF_963383645.1). Classification (NCBI taxonomy): domain Eukaryota; kingdom Metazoa; phylum Chordata; class Mammalia; order Rodentia; family Gliridae; genus Muscardinus; species Muscardinus avellanarius. The sequence continues at coordinate 159,629,008 of NC_137787.1, forward strand.
TTATAAAATTTGTTATATAAAAATCTTTTTGGTGTTCAGTGTTTTTTTTTTTGGGGGGGTGGTACTGGGGTTCCTGGAAACCCTTCTACATCTGGGCTACACTCCCAGACCTATTTTATATTTTTATTTGGAAACAGGGTCTCTTAAGCCAGCGAGGCTGGTTTCAAACCTGAGGAATCCTCCTGTATCTGCCTCCCAAGCGCGGGGATTATAAGTGTGCGCCACCATGCCCAGCCAGTTTCATGTTTTAAAATTCATTTACAATATCCATTCCATCCATCCATTATTGGGGTGCTGTTAAAATGTATTATACACTTGCTTGCTTTCATTATTTTCACCTTCCTTAAAGTATAAGTAATAGACATTTTTAAGATATGCTGAACTGAAAAAACTTTTCTTGAATATATAAGAATTTCTATGCATTCTTATTTTTATTTTCAACTTGTATTTCCATTTTAGTGTTATGCTTTTACCTGTTTTTCCTCTCTGTCAGCAGAGGATTCTTCATCTGCTCACTCTTCTACTTCAGCCTGGAATAATTTGCTTCTTGGGAGACTTTGGTGAATAAGCTTGATAATTAAAGAGGCAAAGTTAGAGCAGAAGGGCAAGATCCCCCATGTAAAATCTTTATGACTTTAAGGAAACTGTTTAAACATTTTTGTGAGACAAATTTCTCATCTGTAAACTACATGTATTAATAATGCTGAAATAATATTACTGATAGGTAAATGGCATAATATAAAATGTCTAAATAGTTTCTGATCTGATAATTTCAATCTAAATGTCAGTTATCTCTTTCTTAGGTAAGATTATTGACTGCCATATATTAGCAGGTAATGTAACAGGTATATATTGCATATCTAGGTGCTTGCTCAGGTCAGAGTATAAGTAAGACCATTATTTCAGCCATAATTATGAAGATATTAGTAGCATATTTATACTTTGATACCTATCATAGACTTTATAAAACCATGCAGCTTGTTATTATTGCTTTTACTTCCTACTAGATCTGAATGAAGGCATTTAGCATATGGTAAGCTAAGGCTACCATCATAAATCTCCACAAACTGAGAGGCATAAAAGCAGAAATTTATTGTCTCACAGTTCTGGAGGATGGAAATATAAAATTAAGAAGTAAACGTGGACATATTCCCTCAGAAACCACTTCTTACATTCTTTTACGTTCTGGTGTGTGGCTGAAAATATTTTAGTTTCTTGGCTTATAGACATATCCATTTTTTATGGTTCTGCCTTAACGTTAGATTTCTTTAGCGTATGTCATAGATTCCAACTTTTGACACATCTCCAACTTTGTTCTTGTACTCCAGAGTTGTGTTAGCTACTCTGGGTCTTTCTGTATAAACATTACAATAAATCTGTTGCTACCCATAAAATAATCCACTGGGATTTCAATTAGGATTGCACTGGATTTTTATAAATCAAGCGAGAAAGAACTGGAACCTTAAAAACTGGGTATTCCTATTCATGAATATGAAATGTTTCATATGCTCTTTATAGTTTTGTTCATTCAAATTACATACATATATAGAGTTATATTTAACTACATACCATTATTTATATATATTGTTATATCTATATATTGATATTTTATATATTTTAAGCATGAATTCTATAAACTTGCTATAACAACATCTTAGTTCCAGAAAGTTTCTGGTGATTCTTCTAGATTATCCACAGAGATAACCACATCTTCTTTTTCTCATTATGTATCATTTTATTTTCTTTTATTTTTATATTGAGTTAGCTTAGACTTCTAGTACAGGAATGAAAGGAAAAGGTAAAAGAGGTCATACTTGCCTCGTTTCTGACTTTAGTGAGAAAGCTTCGAGATCCTTACCACCAAGTACGATGTGAGCTGTTAAGATTTTTATAGATCTTAGAAAGTTCAGAAGGCTTGACTGAACTCATTAACTTTAAATTTAATCATGAATTAACAGTGACTTTTGTCAACTACTTATTTTTTTTTGAAACTATTGATATGCTTGTGTTTTGTTGCTGTTGTTCTTTAATGTATGGATATGAAGAATTACCTTTAATAGAGTTTTCAAATTTGAGCCAGCCTTGATAAATTCTTTGTTCTTATGGTATATAATTATTTTTAGTTAATGCTGGATTCACTCTGCTAATGTTTATTCAAAGAGTATAAAGAGATATTGATATGCAATAAAGTTTTTTCACCTTTTAATGCTTTTTTCTGACTTGGTTATTAGAATATTGCTGGCTTCTTAGAAGAAAGAATGCTCTCTACTTTTCTAACTTCTAGAAGAGATGGTAGAGGATCCATACAGTGTATTTATTAAAGCCTTGATAGAATTCACGAGTGAACACTTTATGACTAGATGCTTTCAGGTTGGGAAAGTTATTAAATATTAATTTAATTTTGTTAAAAAATAGAGGCCTATTTAGATGTTTATTTACTCTTGTGTATATTTTGACAAATTGTATCCTTCAAAGATTTGGTGACTTAAACTGGACTACCAAATCTGTGGGCATAGAATTCTTCATAATATTAATTTTTATATTTTTAATGTCTACAATATCTGTAATGCTGTGCCCGCGTCATTTCTACTATTAGTAATCTGTGCATTTTTTTTTTTAGCCAGGCTAGAATCTTATTAAATTTACAGATTTTTTTTTTAACGAACTACCTATTGTTTAGTTGAATTTCCCTATTTATTTACTGCTTCTAATTTCCTTGATATCTGGTTAAAATTTTATTTACTTTCTTTTCTAATATTTATTATTATATTTATTATATCATATGTTATTTTCTGAAGAAATTATTTTCTATTATTATTATTTGTCTTTGAGAATGTGCATAACAGCTTTGTTCTTAAAAGTAAAAATTAATAATAAATATCCATCACTCTAAAATTGATAAACAAGTGCTATACGTTCATACAGTGGAACATTTCACTACAAAGTGGATAACAAGCTACGGTTACCCACAACAATAGAAATTAATTTTTTTTAATTTAATGTTAAGTGAAAAAAGAAAGACAAAAGGAACATATATTGCATGAGTATTTTTATCTAAAGTTTGGCATAAGACAAAACTAATCCTTAGTGACAAGTCTGAATATAATAGAATGATTTGTTTGGTATCATTTTCTCTGTGGAGGGTAATTAGATATTAAGTAGAAAAAAATAACAAAGATTCTTACTGCCTTTTGTGCTACTTGATTCATATGACTTTTGACTTACTTATACATTAAGACATATAATAAAATTGTAGAAAGTAAAATATATATGAGATTTAATCAAATAGGGACAAAACACAATTCTGTCATATAAAATATGAATAATAAATACTTTGCTTATTTGCTACTACAATTTAAATTCTACATGTAATATTTATGTATTATATATACATATATATCCATAAAAAGTACATTCTCAAAACAAGTAAAAAACTTTTGATAAAATATTATCACAATATTCTTCCTATCAAATATAATAAATTTCATTTCTCCATATAAAAAGGAGGTTGAGGTTAACCTAGTTTTCCAGGCTCATGGAGATATCATGTATTTACACATGGTTTAGAAGGATGGATATAAATCATGAATTAGAGTTAACAAATGAAATCCTATTACAAGTCTCAATGGTAAAAATTTAATGTGATAAAAATTTAACTCCTTGAGTGTTTATAAAAAGAAGAAATTGGATAATAGGAACTTTGTATGTTTTCCATGTACAGGGATAAAATGCATGGATGAAAGACAAATACATATTGGTTGGTACAAAATAATTTTCTCACCAAACAGAATTATAAAACACAAATATCCAGCAAGTGACAATTTTTGTTCTATTTTCATGCTCTTGCAAATGTTACAGTCTAATTTTTATCTTTAATTACTAAGTCTTTCTGATATTACAAATTTCAAAAAAATGTTAGCAAAACCATAAATCCTTAGGGGCTGCTATGTAGCTACAAGTTGTGGGCTTTTTTCTCAATATGTGGCTACAGTGTGAAATGTAACTGTGAAAATGACATTGTGGGGCTGCTATATTTATCTTTTCAATGATCTGAGCAGCACATCAAGTTTATTTAGTTTATAATTATTTTTATCACTTGATGCTGCAGACACAAACTGAGAGAAAAACTTAGCAGTTTCTTTCTGAGTTTTGCATCATTGACCACAATTGACACCTCAGAGAGACACTATAACCAAGTACCCTGGCAAGCACTTATGTATACCTCAGTCCTAAATAGAGTTTAATTTTATTAGTACTTTATTTTAAAACAACAATGATTTAAGGTAAAATGTACTATCTTTTATAAATATCTCTGAATAAATATGGTGAAAGAGTATTAAAATTTTATGGCTAAGGGGAACATTACTATTTTATTTGAAATTTGAAAGAAATGTAAACATCATAACTTTTGTGAAAATCTTTCTTAAGGTATTTAAATGTTACAATAACTATTATTCTGGGGATGGAGACATCATATTTTACAAAAGAAATTAGAACTTGTGTATGAAAGTTTTATAATTCACTGTTATATTAGGATGTTGATTTTACTTCATTTAAAATCGATATTTTATTTTATTTTATTTTATTTTATTATTATTATTATTATTTTTTTTTGTGGTACTGGGGTTCCTGGAAGCCCTTCTACCTCTGGGCTACACTCCCAGACCTATTTTTTTTTTATTTTTGGAAACAGGGTCTCTTAAGCTAGTGCGGCTGGCTTTGAACCTGCGCGATCCTCCTGTCTCCACCTCCCAAGGGCAGGGATTACAAGTGTGCGTCACCACACCTGGCATAAAATCGATGCTTATTTCTATAAAATCAGAATAATACCGAATTAACTGAGTTATTGCTAGGAAGCTTTAAGATAATATGTGCTCAATATTTTTGTAAATATTTGTGGAAATTTTGGTTAATATTCTTGTATTCTCAAGCAGAGTAAATGAAGTATAATAGTGCATTTTCATATACAATAGTGCATTTTCATATGTTAACAAACAATTGAAATGCCTCAGTGGCTAAAACAATAAATACTTATTTTTTTTAATCACATGTAAGAGAGATCCATTGATTGAGTCACACAGAAGCCCAAACTTATGGAGTAACTACCATATCAAATATTTCTGTTTGCTATATCAGACAGAAAATGGAAAGCTTTGCATTTACATTTATGTCATCTTAACCAGAATTTACATATGCCCACTTCAACTATATTCATTTATTGGAATATTAACAAGCCATGCAAACATAAATAAGCCATAAAATGAATATTTATCATGTGTCTAGAATTAGAAAAAAAGGAAAAAGAACCTATTTCACATCCATGATGTTAACAAAATGTAAATCTGGCATTTCTAAAGATTCACAAGGATGTAACAAAGAGCATTCTAATTTACCAGAGATGGACTATACTTTGGCACATGCTATTTGGAAAAAATATTGGAAAAAACTAAGAAAGTCAAAGATTCATAAACCCTAAATCCCAAATAGACAACAAATTCCCCTTCTCAGATAAATATTCAAAATAGATTGCCCCCCCCCACACACACACACACATTCCAGTTTTGGCTATTTGTTCAAAACCCATTCATTAGGGAATTTTGCCTTTTGAATTAAAACAAGAGCTTAGTTAAGAGAAAAATATTCAGGTTTCTTTTGCATTTTTCTTAGGGAATGTATTTACTTCTGTGAATTTTCACGAACATTGGCTCTGATCAAGGGTAGGATCAAAGCCCTACATCTGAGTCTTCTAGTCTGAGATAGCTATATTTTCCTTCTGGAAATCACTACTCTCTCCACATATTCAGAAGAAGCATCACAAACTATTTTTAATACAACTAGGAGACAGCTGCAACTTTGTACTTTGATAAAATAAACTGAGATGTAGAATAAGAAATGAAAAAAGATTTATTAGATAAGCCATAAGTAAGCTGATTTCCCCATCAAATCCATGAAAGATTTGGGAATTGCAGGCCCATCTGAAAGAAGACATGCTTAAAGCAACCAGTTTCTAAAAACGAGGAGCAGATTGAAAGCTAGTATGAGAAGCCTGACTAATCACTAGATGTCAAAACAAAATCATTTCCCACAGAAACTGGAAGTAAAGTTCTATGACGATATTGAAGCCAACTAAAGATATAAGGACCCAACACATTACAGCAATGTCTAGATGAGGAATTCAACACAACTAGGGAATATAAATAGCCTAAAACAGGACATTTACACTAACAGTGGTACTTAGGGCACAATTGTTTAGAAAGCTTAGAGCTCCCATAATGATACTGCTTACAAATTTAAAGTTGCTGCTAAAAGTTCACACAACAAAATTAAGAGTACCAGTGTGCATCTCCAATGATTCTCTGGAGAGTCTTACAGAGTGCACTTCACATCTCCGAGTAGGCATGTCAACAGAAAACTTTTGAGCAAATACCCTCATCCACCTTCTCTAAACTTACATATAACCAGCCACCACAGCACAGCCCCATTTGAACCTCAACAAGAAACACTGTAAATCAGTAATATTAATATTTTAATAAACAGCATAGAGAAGCTGGAACTAACTACCCGGAAACTTGTTCTGAACCTATGATTTAAAAGCAAAACTCTTAATCAGTATGTTTTCTACCTTGACCAGAATCACCCATGTATATTTGTTACTACAATAACAGCTCGGGCTAATTTCACATTTATTGCATTGCATACACACAGCACAACTCCCTACTCCTTCTACTTTCGATCATAGTTCCCATGTTCTGACAGCCAGTTAGTATTTCCTTAACAAGAAACTAGGGAATCCTTTGAAGTTACTAAGTTGTCTCATGCAAGGTCACTTTAAATACTGAAATAAAAGAAAATCTCACTAGACTTTTTTGCCTGATGAAAACAGGCACACAGTTGCACACAGGTGTTCCAGCCAACACTTTGTTGTTTCACTTTTAAATAAATATGTTTGTGGCAGAAATAAGGAGCACGTCCTGGGTGACAGATGAACTCACAATCTTATTATAATGAGTTAGTAAAATGCATTGCATCCATGACTGAGAATGGTACAAAAAAAGCAAAGAACATTGAAATATTAGATATTAAATATTTGAAACAAATTTTATAGAGATAAGCCATGTTTGGTGATGCATGCTTATAATCCCAGTACTTGGGTGGCAGATGCAAGAGGATCACAAGTGTGCAGACACCCTCAGTAACTTAATGAGACACTCCTCAATTTAGTGAGAGTCTGTTTTAAAAATTTTTAAAATAGGTGGGTGATATAATTCAGAGGGAAGATGTCCCTGGAGTTCAATCCCCAGTACCACAAAAATTATAGAGAACAACAAAAATGTAGATGATAAAATTTGAGAAACTTTTCAAAAATTAAAACAGGAAGACAAAGGACAGTAAGTAAAAATAATAAGAAAATTAAAGGAAAAATATAGGCAATTGAACACCCAACTAAAAAATTATTTCTGGAGGCAGGAAAACCATGAGAGAAAGGAGTAGAAAGAAAATTATCAAGGAAATAATAAAAGAAAAGTATCATAATTAAAACACATAAGTATCCAGAGGGAATGGATACTTCTATCACCCACCTCAGTTAAGGTGAAGATACAGTACTGTAAAATTGTATAAAATTGAGGCACATTGGTAACAAAGAATTGTATATATTTAAGATACACAAATTAACAATTTGTTATACATATATTTTAAGAGATCATCACTTTAGGCTGAATAAAATGTCCATAATATCAGATTTTTTTAAAATTTTTATTGGTGTATTATAGTCATAATGGAGTACAAGATGGTAGAGGCATACATGAACACATCACTCATTTAGACCTTCTCCAATTCCCACCCCATTCCCTCTACCCTTCTCATGTTTGACTTAGTGATTGACTTTGAAATGTTTGTGAATGTTCATCATGTACATTAGGGAATTTACTTCTCCCTTCTCCCATCTTCCTGAATTAGGTTGCCTTATTTGCTCATTTATAGATTCTCCTTCTTTGTCTAGAGTTTTTCGTAAGACCTATTTTCTCCCTAGCTTCTGCATATTAGGGAGAGAATCTGATTTTTTTGTGTGACTGACTAATCTCACTTAGCATAATGTTCTTCAGTTCTAACCATTTTCCTGCAAGTGACATAATTTTGTTCTTTATGGCTGAGTAAAATTTCATTGTGTACATATCCCATAGTTTTGTAATCCATTCATCTGTTGATGGACATCTTGGCTGGTTCCATACTTTGGCAATTGTGAACTGTGTGGCTGTGAGCACAGATAGGCATGCATTAGTTTGGTAGTCTGGTTTCCATTCTTTTGGGTAGCTACCCAGAAGTGGTATTGCTGGATCATATGGTAGTATTGTTCCCATTCTTCTGAGGATCCTCTATACTGTTTTTTTGTTTTGTTTTGTTTTGTTTTTTGATGATATGTGGGAAGGAACCCTTCTACCTCTGGGCTACACTCACAGACCTTTTTTTATATTTTATTTGGAAAAAGCCAGCAAGGCTGGCTTCGAACCTGTGCAATCCTCCTGTCTCCGCCTCCCGAGTGCAGGGATTACAAGTGTGCGCCACCACGCCTGGCCTTCATACTGTTTTACAAAGTAATACCAATTACCAAGATTACTTCTCAGAGACATAGAAAAATCAGTCCTTAAATTTATTTGGAACAACAAAAAAACCCAGAATAGCCAAAGTAGTTCTCAGCAATAAGAAACATCACAATCCCTGACTTTAAACTATATTAGAAAACCATAGTAAAAGAACATCATGGTACTGGCACAAAATCAGATGCATAGGACAATGGAGCAGAATAGAAGACTCAGAAACAAATCCACATTCTTATAGGCAATTGATTTTTGACAAAGGGGCAAAAATCACACACTGGAAATAAAGTAGCCTATTCAACAAATGGTGTTAGCAAAACTGGTTAACCATATGCAGAAAAATGGAAATAAATCCCACTTTCTCACCCTACGCAAGTCAATTCAAGATATATCAAAGACTTGGAAATTAGACCAGATACTTTGAGGCTCCTTGAAGAGGGCATAAGTACAACACTGCAACATGTAGGCACAGGTAAAATAATTCTCAACAAACCCCCAAAGGCACACAAAACTAATAGGTGAATCTATAGTTGGGATTGCTTTAAACTGAAGAACTTCTATAAAACAAAGGAAACTATCAAGAACTTCAACAGAGAGCTAACATAATGGGAGAAAATTTTTCCAACTATTTCTTGAATAAAATACTAATATCTAGAATGTAAAGGAAACTCAAGAAACTCAGAACTAAGAAAACAAGCAACCTACTTAAAAATGGGCAATTGAACTAAATAGACATTATACAAAAGCAGAAATTTCAGTGGCAAATAAATATATGAAAATTTGCTCAATATTATTAGCCATGTAAATCAAAACTACCCTGAAATTTTACCTAACTCCAACTGGAATGGAAATCATTCAAAACAAAAACAACAACAAAAAATCATGGTGAGGATATGGAGAAGTGGGAACTCTGATACATTGTTGGTAGGATTGCAAATTAGTTTCTTTTAATTTATTGTAAGAACACTTATAAATTTAACCTCAGTGGAGCCAGAGAATTGGTGTAGGGGAAGGGGAGAGAGAAGAGTGAAAGTCAATAAAGGAATGACTACCAACAGCTTTGTGTACATATGTGAAAATACCAATGTTATTCTCAGTACTCTCTATGGGGAAGGGGATGATGGAAAGGGAACCAGGCTTTGGGCAGCAAGTATTATGTATATGTATGTCACTGTCAACATGATTTACATTATAATATGATAATATAATGCACCAATAAAAGCATATTTAAAAAAAGAAAATTAAACTGAATAGGAAATATTAAGTGCATGATGAAGTAATTTATTGTTAGTTAGTATACATTAAATTTTCAGAACATATTTATCTTGCAAAATTTATATATTATACCACTTAATGGACATCTTTCCAATTCCTCTTCCCCCCAATTCCTGAAAAAAAAATTCTACTCTTTACTTTTATGAGTTGGAATTTTTATATTTCACATATAAGTGAGATTACACAATATTTGCCTTGATATTTTGTGTATTTGTACTTAATCCATTTCACTTAGTATAATATTTCAAGTTTATCTATGTTGTTGAGAAAGAAATTATATTCCATAGATGATAGATGCCTTGATAGATAGGCAGATAGATAGATAGATAGATAGATACATACATACATACATACATACATACATACATACATAGATGCTCTTTGAATTATAACAGAGTCACATCCCAATATACCCATGATAAAAAAAAAAATGGTAAGTTGAAAAACACACTTAATACAAATAACCTACAAAACATTGCAGTTAAATAATTCATTACCGCATAGAATATTAATTATTTGCCCTGGTGATCCCATAGCTCACCAGGACCTGAGCTCACCACCACTGTAGAGTGCATAGTAGCATATTGTTATTCAGAAAAAAATGATAAATGTATGTATCCTACTGAATGCATATGATCTTCACACTATTGTAGAATTTTTAAAAAAAATAGTCAAGCCATTTTAAGTTAGGAAGTTGTGTGTGTGTGTGTGTGTGTGTGTGTGTGTGTGAGTGTGTGTGTGTGTGTGTGTGTATGAGATTTTCTTTATTTATTCATCTGTCAATAGACAGTTAGCCTGCTTTATGTCCTAACTACTGTGGACAATTCTGATACCAACAAGGAGTGCAGATCTCTTGAAATTCTGATTTTCTTTTACTTCCTTTTTCCTTTCCTATCTTTTTTATATAAACTTAGAAGGAAATTTTCTATAAGTTTGTTCTTATATATTTATGTTAGAAAAATTAATTCTAGAAGACACATTGTTAATAGTAAGTCAATAGTTACTTGAGATTGGAGTTTGAAGAAAATAAACTTGATTTTAATGCAATATGTGTTAACTCTTTAGTTATAAGCCTTTTAATATTTTTACCTTTAAAACTTTCAATTAAAACTGATAAAAAGTTTTAAAAAGATAAATAAATTTCTTAAAAAATGTTATATTTTTAGTTATTTCAGCAAATACTAGGCACCTGGATTTATGGAATATTTCATTTGAAGCCTTGTAAAATAATTTAAATCCTAAAATCTGTAATTCTATAATTTTATTTTTAACTATTAGTGCTATACATTCTGTTAAACTTTTTCTTGTCTCTTGGTAGGGACATAATTTTATGTTCTCCACAAAAATGTAAAAATGGCCAAGTTAATTTGAGAAGAACTTCTAAGTTAGACTAGATGACAGCTAAACTTTATATTGTGTGTGTGCCTAGTCGCATAACTTTCATGACAGAGGGCCAAGAAGAAGAAAGTTCTTAAATCTGCTAGAGGAAGAGGAAAACCTGTTCAAATCACATTCTGATTTTCAATTTCCATGTTAGAATCATATAAAGTGATTTAGTTATCACTTTAAGATTCATTCATATTCAAGTAGATGGCCTATTTCCTACTCATTATTTTTCTTATCTTAAAAAGCTTTAGTGATAAAAAGATATATGTCTATTTTCTGATTCAATTACTCTTCATTCAGTCTTCATTCTTGCACTGAACTTGCATTCTAACATTATTTTAAATACTTCTCTTTTCAGAAAAGCCTATTACTTTTTGTTAGTTTTCATTTCTTGAAATATTTAATCCTGGATGTCACTCTACTATTCTTAAATTGTTAGACTATGTTGATTTATGTTTGTTTATTTTTATAATTTTTCTTTGATCTTTAAAATTGGTCATTCTTTTTATTTTCTTGTACTTTCCTTCAATCTTGCAATGACTGTTATTATTTCCCTTCAGAATATTACTATAGAAGATCAAGAATTTTTTATGAATTTCTCTATCACTTTGTTTTTGACATTACTAAGTATACACCAACATGTAACCCTTCTTCACATTCTGCAGTGGGCTATTAAACATCTCTAAGGAGATGCCGACTGAAACTTTGTTAAAAAACTTATAAATCAATATAAGCTATAAAGTCTTTGTAGGTTTTAATTAATTTAGTTCTTGTAAAAATCACATAAAAGAGAGTATTGTTTCTGTTTTATAGATGAATAAGCTAAAGTACATAATAGTTATGTAATAGCCTTCAAATGCTAACATAGTGACACAAAAAGATTATGTCTTCAAGCCAGGCCTGGTGTACCACACTTATAATCCCCGCACTTGGGAGTTGGTTCGAAGCCAGCCACACTGGGTTAAGAGACCCTGTTTCCAAATAAAAACTATAAAATAGGTCTGGGAGTGTAGCCCAGAGGTAGAAGTATTTCCAGGAACCCAAGTACCACCAGAAAAAAAAAATTAAAAAAAGATTATTTCTTCAGAGCCAATGATCTTAATATATAACTCTTTTGCATATTTTGTGAAAAAGAGATGGCTCAATTATTTAGTAACTGGTTCTTAGGTTGAATATGCTTTCCTTTTCTGTATTTTTTCAAATTATTATTTTAAATATTCTTAATTTCTAAAATTATGAGGAAAAACAAAAGACTCAGAATATCAAAAGCAATTCTGAGCAATAAGAATTTTGTTTGAGGCATCACAATACTTGATTTCAAATTCTACTCTAGAGCTATGGTAACAAAAGCAGCACAGCACTTGCATAAAAATAGACTCATAGAAAAAATAGTGGACTAGAAGACACAGAAACAAAGTCACACAGTGATAGCTAGCTGTTTTGACACAAAGGTGTCAAAAACATATACTGGAAAAATTAGAGCCTTTTCAATAAATGATTCTGAGAAAAATAGATATCCACATGTGGGAGAATAAAATAAGCCTTTCTCCCATAGAAAAGCAAGTTAAAAGTAAATTAGACCTGGAAATTAGACTGGAAATTTTCACTTACTGGAAGAAAACATAGGACTGACTGTTCAATACAAGGCACTGACAGAAATGTCCTCTATAAGACTCCTGAAGTTCAAAAAATAAAACCAAAAATCAGTAAAAAGGAAAGTATGTAATTAAAAACAAAATAACAAATAAGCCTTTTACATAAAAAAAGTAGGAGTGTGATTTGAAAAACTATAGAATGAGGAGAAATCTTTCAGTTATTTCTCTGACATTGAACCAGTCTTGATGTTTCCAAAACTTAAGGATTCATTTTATTTCCCACCATTTTGCTGAATTTGTTAATTATCCCTAGAAGTCTTTTGGTTGAGGTTTCTTGAGAGGGTCTTCTAAATATAAGATTTTGTCACCTAAAAATAAAAGCAATTTCAGTTCTTCTTTTTCTTTTTGAATTTCTTTGGATTTCTTCCTTTGCCTTGTCACTGTGGCAAGATTCTAAAGGACTACATTGAAAAATAGTGGTGATAACAGTCATCTTTGTCTTGTCCCTGATTTTAAAGAAAAATTTTGGAATTTTTCACCATTCAGTATGATATTGGCTTTGAGTTTATTGTATATTGCCTTAATGAGATTGAGATAAATTCCTTGTATTCCAAATTTCTGCAGTTTTATTTTAACATGAATAGGTGTGGAATTTGTCAAATGCTTTTTCAAAATCAATTTAGATACTCATGACTTTTGTACATAGTTCTATTTATGTGGTGAATAACATGTTTTGATTTGCAAATGTTGAACTAACTTTGGATCCCTGTGATGAAACCAAGTTGATCATGGTGTATAATTTTCACGGTGTAGTTCTGAATACATATTTCTAATATTTTGTTTTTACTTTTGCATCTATGTTCATCAATGATATTATTCTATACTTTACTTTTCTTGAAGGATCTTTATTAAAATTTGCTATTAAGATAATACTGGCCTCAAAAAAGGAGTTTGGAAGCATTCCATCTTTTTACGTTTCATGGAATAACTTGTGAAATATTGTGTTTGTATCTGTAAAGTTTTTGTAAAATTCAGCTGAGAAGCCATCTGCATCTGGGCTTTTCTGTGATGGAAGGTTTTAAAGTTTCTTTCCTATCTCTTTGCTTGATCAGTTTAAGTTTTCTATTATTTTAAAAAATCCAGTAGTTTTCATATATGCCAACTATTAATGAACTGAAAACAATTTAAAAATAATTTTATTTATAATTATTTCAGCCGGGCATGGTGGTGCACGCTTGTAATCCCTGTGCTTGGGAGGTGGAGACAAGAGGATTGCACAGGTTTGACGCCTGCCTTGCTGGCTTAAGAGACCCTGTTTTCAAATAAAAATATAAAAATAGGTCTAGGAGTGTAGCCCAGAGGTAGAAGGGTTTCCAGGGATGCCAGTACTACCAAAATAAATAAAATAAAATAAAATGAAATATTTAAAAAACAATAAAATACCAAAGAATATATATATATATGTATGTATGTATGTATGATCTCCAAGGAGATAAAAGACCTACAATGAAAATTATAATACATTAAATTGAAGAACAACTTAGAAGAGGAAATGATCTCTCTTGATCTTGGATAGGTAGAATAAAAATTATCAAAATGGCCATTCTACCCAAATTGATCTACAGTGACAATATAATCATTATCAAAATATCAGTGTTATCCAGGTGTGATGGTGCATGCTTATAATCCCAGTACATGGAAGGCTGAGACAGAAGAATGGCACAGGCTGAAGGCAGCCTCAGCAACTTAGTGAGACCCTGTTTTCAAATAAAACATAAAATGGGTCTTAGTGTATAGCCAGAAGGTAGAAAGCTCCTGGATTCAACACCCAGTACCACAAAAAAACTATCAATGCCATTCTTCATGGTTTGCAACAGACCACCTCAGTCGGGCACTCAGTTGGGCACCAGGACCACTGGGATTAAGTCCTCAGAAGGTGGGCAAAAGGATTCGGCTGTGGTTCTGCAGAGGCCTCTCTGCAGCGACTTCCCTCTCTGGCCAAGTAAAACTCCTTCAATTCCTTGTTCGGCGCTAAACGTGGGGATTTTTCCCAGGACTTGGGAGAGAGAAATCTGAAAAATGACTGACACGGACAACTGCCTCTTGTGCAATTGACAGGTTTATTACCAAAAACCAAGAAATTTATATTCTTCCACCAGTGAGATTCCTAGTAAAAAGTGTAAACACCAAAGAACAATAGTGAAGGACATGTAAACAAAGTAAAAAGACACTGGTCCGGCATTCAAGATTAGTCCCGAATCCTGTGATCAAGTCCAGCCCCCTGCCCTTGCACATGGGCGGCTCCAGAGGGCAAATTCCAGAAGGGACAGGCACGCTCAGGGCTTTGAAGGATTTGGCCTCTCATGGAATCTCTTTCGGAACTTTCTGTTCCTAGGGCTTAGTCCATATAGTTGGCATGGGGAAATCAGATGAATCCAAGCTGTGTAGGTCTATGATGATCCAAGGGGCTGCGATGGAGGTCTGCCAGGTCCTGTCTGTAAACAACACTCACAACACAGTTTAGCAAATAAGGCCCAAAAGGCAACATGAAGTTTTGTGATTTAATTGTCAGATGTACTCCTTAAACCGCTGAGCACTTTTCCTCAAGCGGTAGGCTTATTAGAAGCCTATTCCTATTTAATAATCCAGTTTCATACCACAATCCTTCTGCAACTTCCTTTTAATCTTTCTGATTATTACTCTGATCATTTCTTTCCCATTTGGGACAATCTTAGGATAAACTTTTCTTCATACAAAATGCTTTCTTATTCTCACAAGATTTCCTTTCTTTATAGCCACCAAAACTTCATAGCTGCACATTTATTATTCCGACATATCAATTTTTTAGCCAGGTGGTGCCTCCCTGTCTCAGGCAGCACACGTACTAGGTTCAAAGGTCAAGAATCTTCCTACCTTTCGGCTCTATTATATGGGGCAGTATTGGCTGCTCATCAACTAGGCTGCTTTGAAGTCACACACAAAGTTTATCTTCTCTATAGCTAGGCCAGATCACAAGGAGAGGAGGTAAACAGAGGCACCGTTTGCCTCCCTTGCAAGTTTTGGGGCTAATGGCTTCAGTTGACTCTTATGGTTTTTACTATAGGTTAATGACTAAAATGAAGGTCAAAGATAGAAAGGAATTCTGCATTTCAATTGCTGCAGCTTGAATGCTACCATAGCACCTAAATTCTGACTAGATTTTATTACAGTTTGGAGGAAAGCCGAGGGTGTTTAAAGTAATATGTTGTAATTTTTTACATCACTGGAGCAATTTGTGTGGAAAGTTAAAAGAATCATTACCAAAAGAACAATAGCTATGAAAGAATATCTAAGAGCAAGGAGTACTCTGGCCAGAGGCAATGCTCCCTTGGGGCTGCTTTTGTTAAGCATTGCCAGTCATGCACGCAGGCTCACACGCTCAGATGCCAAGGAAGACGATGTGTTGGCAATGTGTCTAAAAAATTTACTCATAAATTTTATATGGGGAAACAAAAGATCCAGGATAGCCAAAGCAATTTTCTGTAATAAGAATCATGCAGGAAGCATTGCATGTTGACTTCAAATTATTCTACAGAGCTATAGTAATAAAAACAGCATGGTACTGACACAAAAAAACAGACACATTGACCAATGAGACTGAATAGTAGATATGTAAACAAATCCACACACGTATATTCAATTTACTTTAATAAAAAGGTGCTAAACACATATGCTGGGAAAAGATAATCTTTTCAACAAATGGTGTTGGAAAAAGTGATTATTTATTAGTAGAAAATTGGGATTAATTTCTTATTTCTCACCCTGCACAGGAGTCAATTCAAGATATATCAATGACCTGGAAATTATACAAGAGAATTTGAAATTAATATAAGAAGGCATATGTCTAACACTCAAATATATAGAAAGTGGTAAAATTTTCCTCAATAAGATCCTCAAAGCTAAGAAAATTAAAACAAGAATAATTAAATTGTTGGCATTCAAACAAAAATTTTCCGCTCATCAAAGAAAACCATCAAGAATCTAAAGAGAATCTACAAAATAAGATACGATCTTTGCCACCTATCCATATGATAGAATAGTAATATAAAATTTACAAAGAACCTAAAAGACTTAACACTAAAAGGAAAAACAACCCAATCAAAAAACAGGCAATTGGATTGAATAAATATGTCACAAAACAAGAGATGTAAATGGTCAATTAATATATGAACAATGTTCAACATTTTTAGCAATCAGGGAAATGCAAATCCAAACTACACTGATATTCCATCTAACCCCAAATATAATGAAAATCATCAAAAAGTCAAACAACAATAAATACTGGCAAGGGTGTGGAGAAATTAAAACCTTTCTGTACTGTTGTTGGGATTGCAAATTTTGCAACTGCTTTGGATATCAGTGTGGAGATTTCTCAGAAAATTGGGAATTGATCCACTATATGATCCAGCTATACCAATCCTAAGTATCTTTGAGTACAGAAAGGCACTGAAATCAGGAAATTATTTATGGTAATATATGCATATCCATGTTTATGTAGCACAATTTTTTAGTATCCACATTAAAGAAACAAACTAGGTGCCCATCCACAGATGAATTGGTACAAAGTTATGGGGTATAACATGCAACAGAATTCTACTCAGCAATAAAAAATAATAAAATAATGCCATTTCAGGTAAATGGATGAGTTGGAGAATTTAAATGAGATTATCCAGTCACAGAATTTGAGGGGTCATATGTTTTTCTCTCATATGCTGAAGCTAGGGAGTAATAGAGATACCAGAAAAACTTCAAGGGAGGTCGTATATGGAATGGAGGGAAGATCAATGAAGAAATCACTTCCACTCACATTATTTACATATGTGAGAATACCAATATCAATCTCAATACCCTATATGGGGATGGGGTAAGAAAGAATGGAGAGGGAAACAGGGAAAATCACAGTAAGTGTTGTGGAGATACATGTCACCATCTCTGTGGACTACATTATGATATGGTACCATAATGCACCAATAGAAGTTATTAAATAAATAAATAACAAAAATCCTAGTCACATATACTCAAAAATAACCCAGTCAATTGAACTAAATAGACACTTCTTGGAAGAACAAATAAAAATGGTGATCAAAAATATTAAACATCATTCATTAGCAATCAGAAAAATGCAAATCAAATTACTTTGTGATTTTATTTCACTCCTCTTTGAATTATAATGATCAAAATAGAAATAATAATAAATGATAGAAAGGATGTGGGAAAAAAGTAAAACTGTAGTTATATACAAATCCCTATGTTTATAGTGGCACAATTCACAATAACCAAGTTATAGAACAGTACTGATATCTGTCATAAAGTAAGCAAATTAAGTTTGGTATATATACATGATGAGGTTTTATTCAGCTATAGAGAAGAACAATATTATATTATTTTTAGAAAAAAATGCATGCATCTATAAGATACAATCTTAAATGAAATAAGCCACCTTCTGAAAATTAAGGGCCAAATGTTGAGAGAAAAATGGAAAAAAATGAGACCTAATTCATATTAGAAGACCAGTAGAGTAGTGTAAGGGAATTAGAATAGGTGGAGGGAAAGAAAAGAGAAGGTACAGTGAAGGACACAGACCATATAATGTTATATGCAGATATGAGTCTATCACTATGTCTCTATTATGTACAAATATGGTATATCCATGAAGAAATTTTTAAAAGAAATATTTGTTTAAAATTTTAAAAATAAATCTAGACAAAGTAGAAGCCTTTAAATAACACTTCCCCTTTTATGTTGTCTAGTGGTACTTTATTTTTGTAAAATTTTTATATCATTAACAATCAACCAACTTAATTGAATATAGCACGATTTTTGTGGTGATGTGTTCTCTCCATCCTTTTTTTCTGTTGTTCATTTTTTGGTGCTGAGGATCAGACCCAGGACCTTATGCATGATAGAAACATACTCTACCACTTTAGCCCTTCACTTGACTTTTCTCATATTTTAAATACATTTAGAAACATGTGAAACACATAAAAATGAGACCAGAAAATCTTCTAAAGAAATATCCATAACCATGATAGCTGAACAACAGTTGCCTTAGAGATGAGGATGACAGAATTATTCATCTTCCTAAAGTAGAAACTACAAAGTCTTCACATATTGAGATTTTACTAGGTTGCCAATATTGTTTTAACTGTACTGAAGTTATAAATTCGATGTCCACTCTCATTCTATGAGCTTTATAAATTTAGTACTCTTACTGGTTCATTTAAAGCTGAGAAAACTGAGTAAGTCATGCTGAGGAAAGCAACTTGATTAAGTTTAAATGGCTAGAAAATAAATCTAATTCAAAGTCAGATAGTTTGCTCTAAAGCTTGAACTTAGTTGCTAGCCCCAGCCTGTCTGACACGTACAACACAGTGTCTAGAAAGTCCACTTCACACTTATTAACCTGGCTCTCTTTCCAACGTTTAAAAATAATTAAAAGTCCACCACAGGTCAAGTTTCTCAGACCATCTGTCTAGATGATCCACAGAAGTCTATATTGCTGTGTGTTGTAAACTATCTTCCTATGGAGACATTATAATGGTGATTTTCAATTTGTGCTACATTGCAGGCTGTCTGGGTTTAACTTGTGGCTACTTTTCTGTTGCTCTGTAGGTCACTATGAATGTGCAGAAGTAGGAACTCTAAATCATTGTTGTTGGAATTGAAAATTAGTGCAACCACTTTGAAAAACATTATGGAGAATACTCAGAAGAATGGGAAAAAAATTAGCATTTGATCCAGCAATGCCAGTTCTGGGTATCCACCAAAAGAAAGGAAACCAAACTACCAAACTAGTACCTGTGTATTTATGTTCATAGCTGCACAATTCACCATAGCCAAACTATGGAACTGGTCAAAATGTCCATCAAAAAGTGATTGGATTACAAAACTAGGATAGGTACACAATGGAATTTTACTCAGCCATAAAAAAAAACATAATTGCAGCATTTATAGGGAGATGGATGGATCTTGGGGACATTATGCTAAGCGAGATTAGTCAGTCGCAAAAACTAAGGAATCAAATGCTTTCCCTAATATGTGAAAGCTAAAGTGAAAGGGGTTATAGGAGGAACTCCAGGTGGAAAAGGGGATCCTATAGAGGAGCAGATAAGGCAACCTAACTGTGGGGATGGGAGAAGGGGAGAAGGAAGCTCTTTAAAGCACACGATGTACTTATTCATACCATAGTCAACCACTAAGCCAAGCATGAGAGGGAGAGATGGGCAGGGAGTGGGTTGGGGACTGGGTGGGAGCTGGCTGGGTGATGTGTATATTTATGTCTACACAAGATTTTTTTTTTCATTATGATGTATAAATACAATGCACCAATAAAATTTTTAAAAAGTTAAAAGATTCCTGGAATAAAAAAAATAGTATCTAAATTGAACCAATAGTACCTGTAAATTAAATAATGTAATATATAATTTTAAATAGCTATTTAGAAATGTTACCTTTTATTATTATAAAATCCAAGATTTAGCCAATCTTATGTAAGATTAAGGGATTAATGTAAGAATAAAAGACTAAGTCACTATTATAAAGCACCTGGAGAAAACCAATAGAATAACTAATACAAAAAAAAAATCCATTAAGATATCTCCTCATGGGTTGGGCATTCATTTAAACCAAACCCCCATGCCAAAATGGCATGGGGCTGTAACTATCTTCTGTATTTTTATCTTTTTAATAAACATCTTTAAATCTTCAGCAAGAGTCTGGGCTAATGTGTATTTATCCTTAGCTCAGGACAAGAACCTGTGGTTTTTCTGTTTTGGGTTTTTTTTTTTTTTTCCTGTTTTTCTGTTTTTGGGTTTCTTTGGGGAGTTTTCAGGAAATCATTCCCAGGGGTCTAACAAAGATCCCTGGGGACAGTTTTCCAAACCATAACATATTTGGAGCCCACGTGAGGCTATCTGTCCAGCTAAAGGCGACTCCAGTCGACAGTGGCCCCAAAGCCACTGCATCTTGAAGGTCAGTAGCCCTCCCCAAAGCAGGACCAGATCCTGGTGGATGACTGGATTTCCAGTGCCAATGGGGTCTCTGGAACCATGGAGACCTTCCCTGCCATGGACTAGCTACTGCAGAATCTCCAGGGGAGGGAAAAATTTCCCATTAAATAGCGTAGGCATGATAGGCCCAATGAGTGCCTGTCCATTCTGCCCACATCACAGATGGGACACTTTTAAAAGCCCTATACAAAGTTAAATTTAAAAAGAAATGCCTATGGTCCACCTTCAGAAAACTTCCCAAACAGGAGATGCCAGCCAGCACCAAACAGTAGATGACAGCCAGCACCCATTTCTAAAATGGTAGTAAGTATTTTTTTTTTCGGTAGTTGGAAACTGGTTCTAGAGAGATAAGCTAGCTTGTTTTTAGTGGCAGCATCTAGGAAGCATGCCATTAGCAACTGCAGCCACATTCAGTAGCTCCGAACCTATTGGAATCCTGAATGGGTTCTCCAAGAGCTCAAGAAAAATCCTGAGTCAAATGTTTTAGCCAGATAACTGCCAGGCAGCTCTGCTAGGTGAATGGCCACACCCAGGAGGCATTGTCAGGCATTCAGCAGGCAGAGCTCCATTTGCATAAGAAAGTCCTCAGGGGAGGAAGCTTGGGAGGAAGCCACGCCCAACCACTGGTGGCTCCAGATACTTAGGCCCCTCAGAAATTGAAAAATATTCTCAGGGAGGAAAACTAATGAGATCATTTTTTTAAATTTTTTATTTATTTTTAATTTTTATTTATTTATTTATTTTTTATTTTTTATATTTTTGGTGGTACTGGGGTTCCTGGAAGCCCTTCTTCCTCCGGGCTACACTCCCAGACCTATTTTATATTTTTGAAACAGGGTCTCTTACGCCAGCACGGCTGGCTTCGAACCTGCGTGATCCTCCTGTCTCTGCCTCCCAAGCGCGGGGATTACAAGCGTGAGCCACCACACCTGGCGAGATCATTTTTTTTTAAATGGCAATACTTTCAGCTAGAAAACCTCATTGAGAGAAGGGACAGGCAGGTGAAAGCTAGCTGCGAGGCAGAAGGGAGTTGGCTAAACTTCAAGCTTGCACTGGCTTTCTGGTGGATGGTGAAGCCACTCTAACTGCTCTATGTCATCCCAGCTGGACACCCCCAGCTGGGCTCCTAGCTTTTGGGGTGCAGGGAACCTCATCCGGATAGAGAAAGGTCACACAGACCTCTCTCTATCTTAAGATGAGATTCCAGCAATATTCTAAATGCTAGGGTAATTGGTTTTAGATTGGGAAGCTCTAGGAAGTGGGGGGTGACCTTGCCCAGAGAGGCCACTAAAACCCCACCCTTTCTCTCTCAAGTGGGATCCCAGCAATCCAAAGTGAAAGCCGGATCCCCACTCACATGTGTTCTCCAAAACTGGGAAAAGTTTTATCCCAAAACAATAAAGTAAGCTCTCATTTTTTTTTTCAGCATCCAAGTATGGTCACAGTATGTGTTGGGGGGGATGGAGACACGTGGCCCCGTCAGAGAGGTTTAAATTATAGCACTATTTGGCAACTAGATCTATTTTGTAAAAAGGAGGAAAGATAGATGGAAGTAGCTTATCTTCAGCTGTTCTTTAACCTTCGAGACCACCCAGTTGAAGAGGGCAACCTCTGCTACTCTTGCAAAACTGCCAGATAACAATTTATCTTCTAAAGTATTCCTAACCCAATGCTCTACTTCTTAGCCAGAGACAATTTATGATTTGATGACCCAGCCTTAGTTCTATAAACCTGTAATAAAAAAGAAGAGCTGAGTTTTGTTGGGGAAGTTTGGCTCTCTTGCCTCTTCCCATCTCACTTCTTTGAGACCAGGAATAAAGTCTCAAGATCATTTTTTTTTCTATTATGTATTTTCATTTTCTTCTGGTATAGAGTCTGGAAAATATTCCTACAGAATAATTACCTGTCCTAATAATTATTCTGCAAGACCATGAAGAACCTAAATATCTATGTGTTTATCCTTATTCTAAACTCTAGGAATAATGGTAAGTAAATGATATATACTTAGTTATAAATTTTAATTGAGATTATACAAAACAACCAATGAATGCACTCAATAAATTATACATTTCAATGCAAATGTTACATTATCATTATCTGAATGACAAAGTAACACTGTTAATTTAATAGTTCAATATCTAAATAACCTATTCAATAAATCTCTGATACTTATCCATGCAGTAAAAAAGTCCAATAAGAACATGCACTTTGCATATTACTTCACCCAGCATTCTATATTTAGTTTTCAAATAAATTAAGCCTCATATATTTATTATAAGAGATGTTGTAAATCAAACATTATATTTCAATAATGAATAATTTTTTCAACCAATATATTAAGTCATGATATTTTTATCATCTACTATGAAAGCAGAAATATTCATAACATTAACTAAGGCACTCTAGAAGGAACTTTTGTAGATTTGGAATGAAGAGATGACTACCAAATTTGCTTGTATATCAATTCACTATACCTACTATGTGCTCTTCTCTGTACTCAGCATCAGGAATACAGTAATTAAGAATAAAGTTTTTTTATGGTGGATATAATATTTTAGTATATGTGAGTGCAATGGAAAGAAAATATGGAAACAAAATTAATGAGATAACTTAAGAAAATAAAAAGTATTACAGATATAATCTAATAAATAATGTAATAAAGACTGACTAAGGGTAAAAGTAGCCAAATATTTTAGATAGAGTGGTTTGGAAAGAACTTTCTGAGGAGATGGTATTTGGTATTTCAGCTGAGATTTTTTTGAGAATCATGTCTCACTCATAAATATGATAAGGAAAAACACTCCTAATGAGTGACAGAAAAAAGAAAAAAATTTGCACATTTAAAGGCCAAGGCAAATGAATTTGGAGTTTAGTTAATATATGTGATAAAAGATAACAGTGGTAGGGACAGAAGCACATAAATACTTGAAGCCATCTTAAAATTGTTGTATATTATTCTAGTTTCAGTAGCAACACCAAGGGAAGCTAGATGTTTAAGCAGAGCAAAAGATACAAAGCATTCCAAGAGAAATTATAAAAAAGAAAAAATAAGAAAGTTTCCTTTATAGATATTCAACCACATTAAGTGTGTATCAGTCTGGGTCAAAATAAGAAAGAAAATTAATCCCTGGCAAGGTGGTGTGCTCTTGTAATCCCAGCATTTTCTGAGCTGGGAGGATCAAGGTTCATGGCCAGCCTCAGCTCTTTAGTGAGGTCCTTTGCAGCTTAGTAATGATCTGTTTGAAATTTTTAAAAAATAGGGGGCCGGGCATGGTGGTGCATGCTTGTCATTCCAGGATTCGGGAGGTTGAGACAGGAGGATCACAGTTTGCTCTTTATATATCTGAACACAGTAGTTACCCTAACATATTCCATCCCTGACATATCCTTTAAATATATAACTAAATTTGAAACAATAGAACATATGACATCAGATGTGATGAGAAAAGCAATTGGGATGGAATTAAGCCAAGCACTGGAGCAGGTGACAGTAAGTCAGGAAAAAACTGAAGGTTGTAACATATTAAATACACAATGAATTGGCTTCAAAGCAATAAAAAAAAAGCGCACAAAAACATAGCAGACAAAAGACTTGTTTCTATTTTCTATCAGAAGATGTTTTTAAAAATAATATTTTAATGGTATCATTTAGCATGAAAATTTAACAGACTGTTCTTTGTTAATGGACAATAACTTTTCATAAATATTCCCTGAATACTTTTTCAATATTCAAGGTGATTTCCTCTAAATGGCAGAACAGATATCTGAAAACTGTTTCTTAAAATCAGCTTATGTTTTAGTAGGTCTGAAAAAAGAACAGATTTGTACTTGAATAGTTTCCAAGCAATCTGCTTAGTTCTGCATGTGCTTCAATTCAATTTCATAAACAAGTTGTATTTTAATCCACTCTGCTATTAAACTGATGTCTATCTCTTTTTAAGTCTCAGAGCATAGGTTTACAATACAAATTAAAGTGAGAGAACATTTTAAAACAATCTGTAGTTTTAATAGTTTCTCAATAATCCTTTAGATTTTCCATTCTAATGATATAATGATTTGGTATTCTGATTTTTATTGAGAGACATTGCTATCTTGTCATATTTTTAAATATCTAATTTATCCCAAGTGCATTCACTTAGCTGAATTACTGTTAGAAAGAAGGATGAGTAAGTAGTTACTTGAACTATAAATCAGTGAGAACAATTAGTATATGCGATGAATAAATGAGATAACATTTAAAAAGTCAGAAAGCTCTGCCATCTTTGATATTCAAGAATATTTTTAAAAATATATCCACTTTATTTTTCGTTTTGACTCTACTCTGTTCCTGTGTAAAAGTAAATAAAAATGGATTTTATTTATTAAACTGTTATTGTGACAAATATTTCTAGTATAGCATTTAGCAAAAATGGAATTCCATTAACAAAGATCAATATTTTATTATTTAGTGCATAATATATTATGATTAAATATCACTCATAATAAAACATAAAAATAATTCTATCACTGATTCACTCAAAATGAGTTGAAAACAATTTGCTATATTAAAAATAGCTATTAAGTTTCAATGGCAATTTTCTTATCTACTATCATCAATAAAATATACCTTTTTCAGAAAAAAAACACTTTCAGACTCATTAAATTTAGATAGTAAAGTTGATAATACAAAATTATCTTAGCACTAACTGTACCAATGAATATAAAACTCTTTCAATTGCTTGCTTATAATTCTTAAAATGTAAATAAAGTCATAAAGATGGCATTATTTTCATTTTTGTGTTTTTAGTTAAAATATAAGTTGTAGAAGATTTAATTTAAATAAACTAATACCAAAATTAAGATACAAATATAATTGATTAATTGAAGATGAATGCTTTTATGAACATGAATTTTTTGAAAAAAGTCGAATTAAAGTTCATTGGCAATCTCGATTATAATGTTTGCTTTGATACTGGCTATCTTTTCTTTTCCACTCTGACAGTGGCCTGCTCTTATAAAATACGAATGATCTGCCTAAGTATTTTAAAATGTATTCTTAAGCTTTATAATTATACTTTTTTGAATACCAAAACATTTCTCAAAGATTTAGTGAAATGGAGGTGCCTGGTATGTTCATACATCCCAAGTTGTTTAAAATCAATTTAGAGGTGGTTAAGAAATAAAAAACAAGAGTCACAAGAAATTACACAGAAATAACCTGAAAATTTATATGAGGATGAAATTCTTTTGTATAGATGGCAATGAGGCCCTAGGACATGATTACCATATGATAATATATGTCTATACCAATCTCTCTTACCTCATGTATAATGTACAATATGGTTTTCTTTTCCTTTCCTTATATTAAAAAAAACCAAGATATTTATTGGTCATTAGAATATCTTTTCCACAGTCTACTAAAATTTCCTACAAATTATTGCTAATGGGCTGATTAGCTCTTAATCACTGGCTTGTAATTTCCAGTTATTTATCATTTGATCCCTGACTTATTTAAAATGTATTTAATTTCAAAACATGCAAAATTCTAATTGTGTTTTAATCACTGCTGTCTTTGATTTCCATAGTGGATCTTTCTCTAAATCTTAGTATGTGGTGTAAGTTTTAGATATCCAAGGCCACTTTGAACAAGTAGACACAAGTACTCTATACATGCAGGTAGTCCTGAGTCCAGGCATCAGTCCCTCACCACATCTGCACTTGTGCGTCTTCCCTGGTTTGCAACTATAACCATGGAATATGAGGTCCGGGGGGATAAAATGAAGGAGAGACATAAAGCTCAACCCTCAAATTTTCACTGGACTTTGTAGCCAATAAATAAGACAAGTAAAAGAAAGTAAAGACACTACGATTACAAAAGAAGTAAAACTGTTTTAATTAGCAGATAACATGATCCTTCATGTGTCAAGATACTACGCTGATACAGATATATGGAGCCATTATCTAGAATGGTAGGGAAGCAAGAAACTTCAGGGGAAAATAATTTAGAGAGGGGCTTCTAGTGTCTTTGGATGATGCCCAGCAGCTCAGAGTAGAATCTGGGTTAGAACCAAGGTGCAGAAGCAGAAAGACTTGAGTTCTTTAATAGCCTTAGGGTTTGTTTTGTCTGAGACTAACATATTGGGTACTATTTCATATCATAGGTTGTGCAAAGGAAGCTGACTTTGAATGCTTTTTAAAAACAGGCTTATTTGACCTATATTTAAATTAATTTCATTTGTGAAAACTTGTGTTGGATGCCTGTGTTCCTCCTGGCACCCTCATTATTTCCCCCAATAAGCCTAATTGCATATATATTTAATCCTATCTGGGTATTATCTTCTTAAAGATCTTGAATAACCACAATGTTATTTTGTTTTCATTCAGAGTCAATATACAAAATTTGGCCACATAGTTAGATGTTCTCTTGCTCCTATCTTTTCCTAAATCTCTGAGTTATCCTTTTGTATCACTTCCTTTCTTTTTATAAAATATCCACTAATATTACATTTAGAATGGTTATCCTAAAGACACTTACTATATATCTGTGTATTTCAATCTTTTGTTGGAATAAATATATTTTATTGTTATGGATTATCATTTAGTATTTTCTAGTTTGAACAGCTGTACAACTACTATATTTGATTTAATGACATATTATAATATTCTTTTCTCAGATACAAAGACATGTTTCAAAAAATATACTTTTTTATATTTAACATTAAAAACATTGATCAAAATATTTGAATTAGTTATAAGTTCAGTGCTGTTTCCCTCGAGAATTAATTATTTCTTCACCAAAATATCTAAACCAACTAAACTGGCTAACTGAAAAACATGCAGAATATTTTTTTCTTCCACGGAATGTCAAATTCCAAATGGGAAACTTTATCCTAAGTATAAACATAAAGAAATGATTACACACACACCATTTTGTAATAAAAAATAGATATAACAACATTGATCATGTTTGATTCATTACACAGTAGCATATTAACCAAAAGTTTCTATTAACTAATTATTTGTGAACACGATTAATTTTTTTCTTCTAAGGAGTCAGAGTTTAACATAAATGTGGTAAAGTTCCTCCACCTGTTTCTTTTAGGGTTTTTTATGAACAATAATTACCTTCCCTTTGCAGAATAATAATCTTAAATAATAGTAATGTTGATAATTTTATTAATTAGAATACAATTATTTCCCAAATAAGGTGGATCATCTTCACATTTGAAGGACAATTTCATAATGTATAGAAATTTGGTTCAGTTAGCTTCTTTCAAGATTTGAAAGAACTTTGTGAATACTAAATTTCACTTTTTTATTCATAAGTCATCTGCCATTCTTCTTTTATATTTTTTGATGCATTGTAATTATACATCATAGTGAGTTCAAAGTGATACAAACATGCATGCACACAGCACTACCATCCTTCATGCTCCTTTGAAGCATATGTGTCTTTTATCTAGTTCCCTCTAATATTTTCTAATATTTACTTCTCAAAATACATACCATGATGTATGTCTTAAGATATATTCTAATAAAGTAAAATTTGACAATTATTTTTCTGCAAGTTTTTTACTGTGGGAGTATTCTCAAGAAAAGGAGTGAGCAGGCCAAGATAGAGGCTGAGGGAAAAGACTGTGATGCCACAGTCTTATGTAAGTAACTTCAGCCTGACTTTCCAGGGAGCCCAGCTGCCAATTGCTCCACTGAGTTGTATCCACCATTGGACAGAATTTTGAAGCTGAGCCTTTTCTATCCCCATAACATAGTCTAATAAGTCACTGAATGAGGTTTTCCACTATAAAAAAAGAGCAATCTCTTGAGTGAATCATTTTAATATATGTTTTTATTGGTACATTATATTATACATCATAGTAATGTTCAAAGGAATTGGCTCTTTTTTGTTTAAGAGAAATTAGCTGAAGAAACAGCAATTTTCAACCAACAGCAGATACAACACCAGAGTCTGAAAGTCTGATGAATCTGGTAAATAGAATCAGGTTGTGGCATATGCTGTATTGTGACAAGAACAGTGGGTTTACTTGTGATCTACTTTAGTTTTGTCCACATGGGAGATTGCAATGCTTTTCAAGTTTGTATCATGTATTATATCATGAATTACCCTGAGATTTCACCTAACTCCAACTAGAATGGCAATCATCAAAAACACAAACAACAAATGTTGGTGAGGAGGTGGAGAAGTGGGAATTCTAATACACTGTTAGTGGAACTGCAAGTTAGTGCAACCAATTTGGAAAACTGTATGGAAGATCCTCAAAAGAATTAGAACTAACTTATCATATGATCCAGCAATACCACTTCTGGGTATCTACCCAAAAGAATGGGAAACAAACTATCAAACTAATTTTTGTGTATCTATATTCATAGCTGCATAATTCACAATTGCCAAATTCTGGAACCAGCCAAGATGTCCATCAACAGATGAATGGATTACAAAACTATGGGATACATACACTATGGAATTTTACTCAGCCATAAAGAGTTTTTGGATATTCTTAGTAATTATTATTATTTACCTTTATACTAGTTCATTTCTACTCTGTCAGTCTTCTCTGTTATTAGGATTTCAATTATATGTTTATTAGAATTTTTCATTATATGTTACATATCTGATGTTATTTTCTTTAACTATGGTTATTTTGTCTTTAGTATAAATGTTTTATTCTGGCCTCTATTTATGCTTAAAATTCTATTTGAATGTGCTTCTTATCTTCTATTTATCCAGATATTTAGTAATTAATTAATATTATTAAATTTTATGTGCTAAAACTTCTATTTGCTTTTATTTATAGGTTCTTCTGTTTGCTGAAATATTTCACCTCTACAAATTTCTGAATTATTAATCACATACATTACAGATATTTTATAAGATAATTCAATTAACCAAAGACTAGCATATAATCTTAAAATTTTTATCACTCATTATGCTTTCTATTTTGCCTGGATATTTTTAATTGAGTACAAGACACTACATTGAAAAAAATTGCTAACTATTTGAGATTAAATGATGCTTTCTCACTCCAGAAAAAATTTAGTTTTCCTTCTACTTTTTAATGTAACAACACTTGCAACCCTAGATCATATTTTTAATAGGAAATTGATAAAAATTGAATAAAGATTTCAATTTCTGTGAGAGCTAGTCTATTTCTCTTTAGTCATTACTTCTAGTATACATTGTTTTCAGGTGTTGACTAAAAGTCTTAGGAAGGCTTTAAACTCTCATTTTTGTCCTTCTTAACAAAAAAGGAAACAAACAAACAAAGCACAACAACAACAAAAAACTTCTGCCTAAGTTTGTGATCAGGTCCACAGCTTCTTAGCTACTGTTTTCAAACATGATGAATTCCTGAAGAGGAACACATAGCCAAGTGTTGATTCACAACTCTGAATATCACTTCTTTACCAGATCAGCTCCACAAAATCTCCCTACTTTAGTTGTTCTCAAAATATTTAAAGAGGCTTTCTAAATTTTTTTCATTGTTTTAGTTTTTTTTCTATAAGTGTTGAGTCTAAAGGTACTACTTAATAAACAACAGCAAGCTTTAGAGCCATTGTGATTCAGGGAGTGTTTGTAGCTTAGCTAGCCATGTTCGCACACTGCATCACCTTCTCTGAGGAATCATAGCAAGCACCAGTAGTGATTCTGATACCTACCGGGTAGGAAGTATGAATTCCTCACAGTGACCACATAGTGGCCTGATGAGAAATTCTTGTGTGTGTGTGTTACTAGACAAATGTAACCCAGGTATGTTCTTGCCCTGTTTTTATTATTTATTTTGATACAGGGTGCCACTAAGTTTCAGAGGGCCTAGTATTGCTGAGGTTGGCCATGAACATGCACTCCTCTTGTCTCAGCCTCCCAAATACTGGAATTACAAGCATGTGCCACCATGCTTGGCTCTGCTAATAATTTCTACTACTCAGTGATGGCATGTTTAAAGTGGCCTTTGTCTGGGTCTCTGTAATAATTTGAAGGTCAGACCTAAAATCTGGATTTATATATTAATATGACTTCATTTGCACTTAAGACTGTTAACTCTTATTATATTAGGAGCATACATTACAAAGTAAAAAAAAAATTGATATTAGGTATCATAGAAAAATATTTTCTGTGCAGCAATTTTAAATTATAGCAAGCTTTTATAAATTGTAAAAGCAGTATTAATTACCATACTTCATTTTATACCTATCAATATTTTTCAACTCTATAGTTGGTTAATTGTGTCTGAGGTACACCCACTGAGGATTCTATAAGAGAAGAGAGAATTAATTCTATAGAGCCATAGAAATTGCTGGAATGATGTTGCCTGTTAGAATTTCTGTGAATGAAATATTACCAAAAATAAATAACATTGCCACAAGGGGTCCTGAAATCAAAGTAAAATGGCAAAATGTCTACTGAAAAATCTTTTATTAAGTAAGTAATTTAGTCAAGGCTATTTATTTAAGTGAAAGCTTTTTAGTGAAAAGAGGAAAAAATAGTGTTATGAATGTTTCAGTTCTCACATATAAAAGCTTACACTTTTCTTAAATATTCTGGACAGAAATAAAAGCATGTTAGTGCTTTCTCTTGCAATATATATGTAAATATCAAAGTTCACTATTATACTATATCTATAAACTTTATGTAAGCATATTTTGGATTATAAGAAAATATTAACTTAAATTTCTATTAATTGTTCATTATTGTATACTTTAGTGATAAGGTAATACCTATTTCTGTCAAAAGTTAAGTTTAAGAAATGATATTTCAAAAAACTACTTTTTTCATATGACATTAAAATTTGTCTTATTCAGATATAAAACCATGGAATATGCATAATATAATCTGATTACACTATTATGAAAACATATAGAGAAATTACTTATACTAATTTAGAAAACATTATAAGATATATTCTTTTAAAATCATATTTTATGAAATAAAAGTGTATATGAAAATATCAAATAGTGCTAGGAGAAAAATTCAGCTTGGATTTGGCAAATTTCTGTCAGGTGTTTTGTTTACCCACTTCTCAAAAAGGTTAAAATTTAAGTAGCTTTAAAAATTTACAAAGAGTATTTGTATATCTTATTTATTTATTGTTTAATTCTATTACTGATTTGCTGTTATGGATTTTGGACCCTAGGTCTCACACATACCAGGCAAGCACCAGACTAATGAGCTGTAATCTAAGATTTCATTTTTATTTTAATTTGTTCATATTTATTATTCCTTATAGCCTTTTAAATCTGTATTAGATATTAGGTTAGTTAAGTAAAAAAAAGATATAGTCATAAGAATTTGTTCATCACATACAATTGGATGAAATAATATGCTTACAAGTGTTTACCACCTCTTAGAAAACAGTATGGTAGTTTAATAAATGTTTACATTTTTACAAAAGTAAATTTGAAAATACTAATCAACATAAAACTATTAGATAATTAATACTATTATTTTACTGATAACTAAGTTGTTGGTTGGGGGGATAATATGCTTAATGTTTCAGAAATGTCAATTAAGAGAAGTTTGATAAAATTAAGATCTACCTAACTTAGTTTTCAATGTATAGAAAAAGAACATAGAAATGTAAAAGGTGAACTAGGAAGAAATACATAAATGTCTAAGTATAGTGGACATTTAAATGATAGAAAAAAGATAATGACAGATTCATCAAAATAGACACTTGATCAAGCTGGGCATGGTGGCTCACACTTGTAATTCCATTTCCTGAAAAGCTGAAACAGGAGAATCACATGTTTGTGGCCACCTTCAGCTACTTATTGAGGCCCTCTGCAACTTAGTGAGACCCTGCCCATTTCGAAATAAAGAATCAAAAATAGGAATGAAGATGTAGCTTAGAAGTAGAATGCCTCTGGGTTTAACCTCCAGTACCACAAAAAAAAAAAAAAAAGAAAAAAAGAAAAAGAAAGAAAGAAAGAAAGAAAGAAAGAAAGAAAGAAAGAAAGAAAGAAAGACACTTGGCAAAAACAAAAAGTTACACTTTCACACAAAAAGAGAAAACAATAATTTTCAAATTAATATGGAACATAAAAAATAACACTGGAAAACAAAAATAATCTAGAAACATTTACAAACTTAATAATCTCATAACAAAATAACACAGATGTAATAAAACCTAATCATAGTTTTAATTTTGAAAGCGATCATTAAAAATTATTCCAACATTTAGAAACTCTCATACTCTTAAACAAATGCATATAGCAATATTAAAATTTAAATTTATAGAGTCTAACTAAGTATTGGTCTGGCTAGGGAGACTACAGATTTCAGTAAATATTTACAACAGAAGGTATTTAAATAGTAGTTAAAATTCCACTCACAAAAAAAACGAAACAGAACAACAGAACCAGTGATTTTACAATGTGACTTCTAGCAAGACTTTTTAAGAGAACAGTAATTCTTAAATTTATGCAATATATTTTAAAAACAAAAACGTGATAAAAAGATACGATATTTATGCTATGTCTGGTATAAATCTGATTACTAACAGGAAAATGAAAATATAAAAATACAAAAATTAAATACAAACAAATCAAGCATATTAACTGAGTAAAAGAGATTTTAATGTTTTTAGGCAGTAAAACAAGGTTTAACTTGTTAAAATCACCATTATTTTTTGCTATTCTGTAAGACTGAAGGAGAAAATTTTTATCATCTTACTAGTTAGTGAGAAGACTTTGGAAATAATTAATAAATAACCATGACTTCTGACCAGAAAAAAAAATATTATGATTAATTCTAAGAAATGTGTAACAGATGGGAACACTTTTTATTTGATAAAAACATTAAATATAAACATGCAAGAATTTTTTTTAGAATTCTAAATATTTTTAAAACACCGCAGATTCAGAAAATCTCAATAAATGTTCAAAAGATGAACATGGAATAATGTTATCAGACTCCAAAATGCCCATCAAAACCCCAGAAAGCTCCCTCAGTAGCTATTCACTCTAAAAATGTAATCATAATATTGACTTACAAAATAAATCGGTAGTGCCAGTTTTGAAACTTTATGTGAACAGCATCATAAAATATGCAGTTAGCTTCTTCCTTCTTTTCGTCAAATATATCTGTATAAGAGATGTCTTTATTTTAAAAAAAAACAATTGTCATTCTTTACATCTGTTGTTTGGTGCCGGGAATGGTGGTGTACCCTTGTAATCCCCATGCTTGGGAGGCAGGGACAGGAGGATCACGCAGCTTCAAAGTCAGCTGTGCTGGTTTAAGAGACCCTGTTTCCAATAAAAGATATAAAATAGGTCTGGGAGTGTAACCCGGAGGTAGAAGGGCTTCCAGGAACCCCAGTACCACACACACACACACACAAAAAAAAATAAATAAAACAGCCTGATGTCTAATATTTAACTTTATAAACAGAGTCCTGTGGACTAAGGCCGTAGATTCCTAAACTTATTAGCTTACTACCCTCTTTTCAGAAAAGAAAAATTATTCAGGTATCCCTGAGGTGTGTCCACCATCCCTTGTTTTTATTCAAGACCCATCCTTACACCTGATGCTACTTCTCTCCCCATTAGATTTTTCCAGTGCTCCCCCAGCAAGGATATATTTCAAACTTTGGACATTTTTGTAACTAGCCTGATGTGTCTATTATGACTAGTTGTGGTATATAAGAGCATGCACATTTGCTAGATGTATTCCTAGGAATAGAAATCCTGGTACATGGGTATGTTCAGATTTAGAAGACATCTTGATAAGCCATTTTTCAAACTGTTAATGGTACAATCTTAAGTGTGAAGAATGTCTTTAACATCTTCATCAGCTTTTGACATTTTCTATCTGTTTCATTCTGTCATTCCTATGGCTTATACTGCATTTCAGTGCAGTTTAAGGGTGCCCATATTCTTTTGATATCATGTTTCCTAGTGGTCCCTTTAGATTTTATCACATATTTTAACTTAGTACCATTAACACATTTTTTCCTTTACCACATTTCTGATCATGCTAGAATTTTACACCATGGTACTAACATTTGTCCTGTTATGTTATTTTAAATTAGGCTTTCCAACTTCTATATATATTTCAAATGTATATGTAGAATATGCTACCCTGGTTAAAGAATCAATATTCAAACTGTAACCATTATTATATATTTGCATTTTCATTGCTCTTTATTTCTTCGCAAAACTAAATTTTATTCTCAAAATATCTCCTTTAGTCTTTT
The DNA here is from genome assembly GCF_963383645.1 of Muscardinus avellanarius. Lineage (NCBI taxonomy): Eukaryota > Metazoa > Chordata > Mammalia > Rodentia > Gliridae > Muscardinus > Muscardinus avellanarius. Next base: position 159,664,098 of record NC_137787.1, read on the forward strand.
CTTCAGACAAAGTTTTCTACATTCTTTCTAATATGTTTGGTTGAAAACTTATTTACTTCATTTTTAAAGGATATATTTTCTAGGTATAAAATTTCAAATAGGCTAATTGGAATTTTAAATCATTCACCTAATTATCATTTAAATTCTATTATTTGTTGAGGATTTTTATATTTTTCTTATATCATTGCTGCTTTAAGTTGTTTTTTGACTACTTTAAATCTAAGTCGTTAACTACTTTATCTACGTGCTTTTAACTAAATAAGTCTACGTAGTTAACTACTTTAATTAAGAGTTTTCTCTTTAGGTCTATTTTTTCCACTGTAACAAGATTTTAATTTTATCAAACTTTTGGAAACTGAATTGATGTACTTAAGTTTTTAGAAATATTCAGTTTTTTGTTTTTTTTTTGTGGTACTGGGGGTGGAACCTAGGGGATTTTCTACCTCCAGGCTATACTCCCAGACCTATTTTCTATTTTATTCAGAAACAGGGTCTCACTAAGTTGCTGAGAGCGTCACTAAGTAGCTGAGACTGACTTTGAACCTGTGGGATCCTCCTAGCTCAGCCTTCCAAGCGCTGGAATTACAAACATGCGCCATCAAGCCCGGCTTCAGTATTTTTAAAAATAGTTATTTTACATTGTTTCTCCCTTTTTCTTAAGGATTACAATTACCTGAATATAAAACTTATTGACATCCTTACATTTCTTCTCTTTTATAATGCTTTTCATTATTATTCTCTTAATCTTTTTTGAAAGTTTTTAATTTCCTATGTTTTATTAAATTGCCTATTCTATTTTACATAACCCTGCCTTTCAATGTGTTTTTTCCACTTTTTTCCAGCTAATAATTTTTTACTTTAGGTTGTATATTCATCCTTAATTCTGCAAGGCTGACTTAATTTAAATTTTGTAAGCTTAATGTTATTTCCCAAGCAAATGTCCCACCAATTTCTCAATTTAAAGCATGTCTCAAAGCTGGGTGTGGTGGTGCAGAATTCTGGTAATCCTAGAATTCGGGAGGCTGAGACCGGAGGATCACGGTTTGTGGACAGCCTCAGCTACTTGGTGAGGCCCTCTGCAACTTAGTGAGACCTGGTTTCAAAATAAAGAATAAAACACTAGGGCAGGGGGTAGAGCTCGGAGGTCCAATGCCCCTGGGTTCAATCCCCAAACCTGCAAATAAATAAATAAATAAATAAATAAATAAATAAATAAATAATAAATAAATAAAAATAAAGCATGTCTCAACATTTATTTTAATTTTTTCCTAACAGAAATATATATGTATACATAGATATGTATATTATATATACACACATACACACATACTTTATGTCTTTATCATTAAGTTCCCATGTTACAATATAATATCATGAAATCTAGAACAATTTATTGGTTGTTTTATTCTGAGTACGTATTTTGAAGAGGTGGTGCTCTAAATTGAAAAGTTCCATTTTAGACATTATGATTATCATATAAATTTGTTTTTTTATAATAAAATTTATATTTATCGCCGGGTGTGGTGGCACATGCTTGTAATCCCAGCATTTGGGAGGCAGAGACCTGAGGATCACGGTTCGAGGACAGCCTCAGCTACTTAGTGAGGTCCTCTGCAACTCAGTGAGACCCTGTTTCAAAATAAAGAATAAAAAAATAGGGCAGGGGGTGTAGCTCAGAGATCAAATGTCCCTGGCTTCCATCCCCAAACCCGTAAAAATAAAATTTATATTTATGCATTAGTGAACTTATCTGTTATGTTCTACTTTTTATTGATATATCTGCCAACAATCTCTACAACAGAACACTGAAAATAGGAATGGTCACATACAGATTTCAACAATTCCTCCCAAGCAATTTTCAGTGCCATTCAAAGGGAGTCAGGAGTTCAAGACTTAATGCTCTAATAAAGTTGCACATCCCAAAGTGATCCATTTACAGTGATACCGCATCATCAGTAGAGTGAATCAAGATCTCCTATACATTATGGCGAACAGTTTCAAATCTCATCTCCCTACAGCACTCCCAGTGAAATGAAGCTGAATAAAACAAATCCTGATTTTTCACATTTAGTGTTATTAAGGAAAGGAACAAAGTAGTGCCAAGGGGGATGAAAGAATAAAACTATGGCTATTCAGTTGTGAAGAAAGTAAATTAATAAAACTAACCTCATTTCTTTTGTACACGCTTTCAGTAGATGCCCCTGGAGAACAATTTTCTTTATGGAATAGAATAGGGTAGGGGGATGGACTATGAAGACTTGTAACTCTGTCTGTTTGAGTAATATTTGTGCTTGATGTGTCATGAGGAACTAATGTGTCACCTTGTTTGCCATCTGATGCTTGACTTCTTTTTATATGGGTTTATATGGGTTCTTCCTCTTTCAAATATTTTCTAGAAACTTTGGTAAATATTGTGCTGTCATTAAATATACCATGTAAAAATATTATCAAGGGAAAGGATAAAAACAATCTTGTGAGTATATTGAAGAGAACTTTTTAAGTCTTTAAAATATGTGTGATGCTTTGGGTTCATGTAAAATATTAAATCTATCCTTTGCCGTTGCTGTGCAAAAATTAATATAGTATGCTAGAAAAGCCTTTATCCACTATGACAAACTGAACAACCTCCAGGTTGTTCATCTGCCAAGACAGGGATTTTTTTCATTTCAATGGCTAGCTGAGTGATGTATGTGCAGATATTTTTCAACCTGTTTGGCTTCCTATCTCTTTTCTTTACTGGTTTCCATTTAAGAATTAGTCCAGCATCATTTAGTGGCATGCAATGTTGGAATACACCTCTCTTGAGAGATAAATAATATACATGCATACATATCTCAATTTTTAAAGAAGAAAATGAGGGCAAATACACCTGCAAATAATATAGTTCTCATAATTTGAATCTACCAATAGTTTTAGGCCTAGTTCCTGATGATAGTTTCCCACGATTTTATTTTCCAAATAAATTATCTACTCTGGATTGAAAGGTTCAAAACAATGAAAATAAAAACAAACTATCATGTCTGGTATAATTCAGCTGTTTTTTATGGAATAAATATATTATAATTTAAATATAATACATATTTATTCTTTTATAAAATGAGCTTGTAAACTTGTCTATATAGATCCACAATCTTCTCTTGATAAATAAATCAATATAATAATTTCCCTGTATATGGCAAATACAGTTTGTGATGCACATGTTGATTTTTCTTAAAAAAGACCTTTCTAAATGACCACACATAAAAATATTTCATTTAAAAAGCAAATGTAGAAACTCTTGTTGTATTATCAGTTAAAATAAAAGATACTAATTCTAGGTTATTAAAAAAGAACTGAAGTATTTGACTGGTTAACTAGCATGAAGAATTTCCTGAGAATAAAAAGAAACATACCCTACTTCCATTTTCATTTTAGGACAACACAATTTTTCTTTAGCATTGCATAATTAAGAACAACCGTTGAAATTTCAAACACTGTATTGTAAAGCAATTCTCAGGAAAGATAGTTGAAAATGTTAATTTTTTAGATTCATCCCACAACTATGAAATTTACAAGGTGTGAAGCTTAGAATCTTATCTTTAAACAAACAAGATTCAAGTTGATTTTTAAGTTGACAGTACAGCAAAAATACCCAGCCCACGATTCAGGAAACGTGTGTGTGTGTGTGTGTGTGTGTGTGTGTGTGTGTGTGTGTGTGCATGTGAGTGTGTGTATGCATATATATATGTATGTATGTATGTATATGTATATATGTATGTATATTATATAGTAAATATATATATATATACTATGTATAGTAAAGAAAAATAAAATAGGATATTATAAAAATTTAAGCAGATAGTTGTCAAGAGGAAACCTTTATAAAAGTGAGAAGCATAGATGCACTTAAGTATAAAAATAAAATACAGTCTAAAATTGTGTTCTAATTTTGCATATATGGTATTTCTCTTTATATATATATATTTCTTCTTCTCCTTTAAAAATTATGACATTGCGCTGTATGTACACACACTGCACACACACACATTTACAACAGTAATCTTTTTGTTGCACATAACATTTCCTCAACTCTTGCCAGTGGAAGTTTCTGTGTCTTTTATTGGGAAGACATTAGTATGAAAGCTCATTTGTTTCCTACCCTAACAATCAAGCTCATACTTTATATCCCCACCCTAACTTGGAATAAGTTTAATTTCTAAATAACTCTGGCTGATTTTAGTGGAAAGTTAGTGCTGTTTTAAATACTTTGGGATTATCATTATTCCTGAAATGCCATAGTTTTTGTTTTGTATGTTTGCTTTCAAAAAGATAAGCTCCATATATTTTTTAGAGAAAATTTATCTTAGTTTCTATTGATAGTTCTAAGCCATATTTAAAATTACTTTTTTTTGTCTGTTTTAACTTGTACTGTAAATTGATTTCAGAATTATTAGGTATGGAGATAGAATGTGTAGCTTTTAATTCTTCAACTTCTATTAATTTTGTAATTTATTATCTTGAGTATACTCATTCAATATAACTTTTTACTACTACAAAATGAGATAATAAGCCGGGCGTGGTGGCACACACTTGTAATCCCAGCATTCTGGATGCTGAGACCAGAGAATTCACAGACAGTTTTCACTACCTCAGTTCACAGACAGCTTTCACTACTAAGCAAGGCCCTTTGCAACTGAGTGAGACCCTGTTTTGAAAATAGAAAGAATAAAAAAATAGGGCCTGGGGTGTCGCTCAGAGGTAAAATGTCCCTGGGTTCCATCCCCACTACCACAAAAATAAAAGAGATAATACCTTTAGCATTATAGTACTATTTTAAGAAGCAAGAAGGATAACTAAAAGTTCCCAGAACAAATCGTGGTGCTCCATCTTCATACTTCACTTTTCTTTTTTAAACTTATTTATCCCCAAATTATTCCTTTTTCTGCATCCAATATTTAGTTATAGCTAGCCACCAACACACACTTTTAACTATGTTTCCATCTGGTGAAAACTTGGGGATTCTCATCAAGTGCTGTGTACATGCATGTCATTTTTCCTCTGAGCTACGTTATGATCTGAGAATACAATGCACTAATGAAAGTGCATAAAATAATAACGGAAAAACCAGACTCTATGCTATATGTATTTTAAGTACACTTGCTTTCAAGTTAAATTAATATTAGAAAAAATGCTAAGCACTTATAATGTCTGCTACTTTCCAAAATATTATAATATTTCACTAAATCTTAAAAAAATCCTTATAAGTTAGGAAAGTTAATCTTTATTCAGTAAATGAAATTTTATAATTTAGTACCTGCTACTTTTTCCCATGTATATTTTTGCCCCTTTGACTATGTGTGCAGATTTTTTTTCTGCATGTTCAATTCTGCTCCATTGGTCTATGTGTCCTACTACTTGGTTTCACTTTATGATTTTTTTTATTACCTTAACAGAAGCTTAGCTTGTTAATAGCAAAAATTTTTTCTGTGTAGAACTAAGAATCCCAGTAGAGTGTGGTGGTGCATACTAGGGAGGCTGAGACAGAAGAATAACAGTTTTGTGGACAGCCTCAGCAACATAGTGTAGCAAGACTTTATCTCAAAATAAAATATAAAAATGGCTGAGATAGAGCTGAGTGGTAGAGCACTTGCCTAGTATGTTTGAGGCTGTGAGTTTAATCCCCAGTGCCATGAGAGAAAGAATAACAAGAGCAAGTCAGCCATGCAAAATCTCAAGGGATTGGTGGGGAAAAGGAAGGGTGCCTGTGTTCTACAGTGAGACTAAAAAATACTGCAGATATAAACAATGCAAAGAAAGTCAGCATGGCTGAAGGACAGACAGTTATAAGGTCAGTATAAGGGTCACTATAAGGAAAGGAGTTTGGAGAGAGAATCAGAATAGACTCCACTTAAGAACTTGTCGATTGAAATCAGAGAGATTTTTATCAAAGACTAATAGAAAGCTATAGTATTTTTAAACAGACATATTTTATCCATTAATTAATCATTTTTAGATAGTATTGCTTTCAATTTAGAGAGTAGAGAGGACAAAATTGCAAATTAAGGATTAGCTTTGAAGGTTATTTTAAGTGATTTGGGACCAAAAGTATGGTGCTTTCTCATGGTAATGTAATGGATAGACAACAAAAAGCTTTTGAGTATATTTTTTAGGGGAAACATAAAATTGGTTGAGAGAGGACTTCCGGGAAGATGGCAACGGAGCAAAACGGGGCTTACGAGCCCCACTAACAACCAATCTCTATTACCACAGAATCAGCGCCTTTCATAACCAGAAAACACCATCAGCAGAGAAACAAAAAATGTAATTTTAAGGGACAGAGAAAAAGAGGGCTGGAAAAACGAGACACCAGAAACCAGACAGCAGGGCTGCAGCCATAGCCGTGGCGTGAAGCGGCAGGCGCCATTTTGCCTTGCAGCACCAGGCTCCAGAGAGGAAGGTAACTCATAACAGAGCTCAGAAACCAGAGAGGAGATACACTGGCCTCATGCCCGAGAACGCGGCAGCAGCGCCTTACTGCTGGTGGCAGCGATGAGTTCACCGGATGGCACCAGACCAACTCACTCAACAGCCCACCAAGCTCCAGAAAGGAGCGGTGGACAGCGAGCCGAGGTGAGCCGCTGCGGAACAGCCAGTCGGGATTCGGAAGATCTCTCAGCACAGGGTGTAGCTAAAGCTCCCAGGGGCTGGGCTCAGCACACCCTGCAGGGACTCAGAGTGGAGTTCAAAAACAGAAAAGAAATATGCCAGCCTCACGGCTGAGGGCGTGGCAGCGGCGCCATATTGCTACCGGCAGCAGCAGCAGTGAATTCACCGAGTCCACGACAGCTCCATCTGCGCACTCAACAGTGAGTCAAATTGCGGTCCCTAGAGGAGAAATCCCAGTACTGTACTCCCAGGGACTTGACCCAGTGGGGGAGTGGTGGTGGCAGAGATATTACACCATAGGAGAACGCCCAACCTGGCACCCCCCATGGTCTGCAGCCTCGATTGACTCCCTGGGTCTGAGACTCTGCGATACAACCCAGTAAAGGAGTAGTGGGGACTGAGATACCACAGACTTGAGATCCACAGCACCTTAAGTGAAGTCATAGTGACCTAGGGAAGAACCCAGAGAAAGCACAAACTTCCAAAATCATGGGAAAGAGGAATAACACTGGAGCAATGAATGCCCACAACCCCATAACATCAGAACCTGATAAAACAGAAATTCAGAGATTTCTAGAAGATCAAATCTGGAAAATAACTGTAGAAATAATAGAGGTGTTTCAAAAAGAATTCAGAGAGAGCCAAAAAGAGATAAAGGATGCAATTAATGAAGTAAAGGAATCAATTCAAAGTACAAACAACTGATTAGACCACATGGAGAATAGAATCTCGCTCTTAGAAGATGATCAATCCAAAAATGAACGCATAGTTTCTAATCTAGAAAAAAAATATCCGACAGCAGGAATCTGACATTGAAGAAATATGGGCCCATTTTAAGAGAGCTAACCTAAGAATAATTGGAATAGAGGAGGGAAAAGAAGGTGAAACCAAAGGGATCAACAAACTCTTCAAGGAAGTAATAGCAGAAAATTTTCCAAACATAGAGCAAGAGGTTGATACAAAGGTCCAGGAAACTTATAGAACTCCCTTTAGACAGGATCGGAGAAGAGGATCCCCACGCCACATAATTGTCAAAATGACCAATGTGGAAGCCAAGCAGAGAATCTTAAAGGCAACAAAAGCAAAGGGCCAAGTGACATTCAGAGGCAAACCAATTAGAATCACTCCAGACTTCCCAAACCAAGTCATGAGAGCCAGAAGGGCTTGGAGTAACATATTCCAAACTCTGAAAGAAAACAACTTCCAGCCAAAAATTTCCTACCCAGCAAAACTTTCTATCAAATTAGATGGAGAAATAAGAAGCTTCCATGACAAACAGAAACTGAAGGAATTTATGTCTTCAAAACCAATGCTAGAGAAAATACTCAAAGAGATTAACGACAAAGAAGAAATAGGTAACACACACCAGAAACAGAGAAATAAGATTTTTCATCCAACAGACAACTAAGATTGGTTATCTGTGGAGATTCATTATTTATGTTAGTCTTTTACCTATCTCTACATTATATTGTTTGCTTTTATTGTTGCTAATTTTTAGGATTTCTAGTTGGAATATTAATATACCTTCAGATATAGCATTTGGAAATATTTTATCCCATTCTATCAGTAAATTTTAACTCTCTTTACCTTGTCTATGGATATACAATATTTTTTTTTTTTAGGGAGTTTGTATACTCTTCTGTTGCCTGTGCCATTGAAATCATATCTGAGAAATCACTGCCAATTTCAATGTTGTGAGGTTTTATGACCCAGATTTTCTTCTAAAAGTTTATAGTCTTAAGATTTATATTTAGGTATTTTATCTATTTTGAGTTAATATTTGTATATGTGTTAGGTAAGGGTCCAATTTTATTCTTTTTCATGTAATTATTATTTTTCAACAATATTTAATTAAAAGATTATTATTTCCTCCACCAAATGTTCGTGGAAACCTTGTAAAAAACAACTTGACAATATATGGAAGAATTTATCTCTAAGCTTTTATTTAACTCCAATGGTTTATATATCTGCCTTTAGAACAGTACTACAATGTTTCAATTATTGTAGCTTTATATGGTTTGAAATCAGAAAACATACATCTTCTAGCTTTGTTCTTCTTCAAGATTGTTTTGGGTATCTAGAGTCCATTTTCCATATCAGGATAGATTTTTTCTGAAGAATAAATAAATAAATGTATGATAGCTTCACCTAAAAAAAAAATTAAAAAAAAGAAAAAAATAGTCTCTGGTAAGAAAGAAAGCAAAAAGAAATATTGAACTGTTATCTTTTAGTCATCAAAAGCTTGGTATCAGACAAATGAAACTGTTTTGTGAGATTATCATCGTTAATATTGGATAAATTGCTATAAAACTAGATGTCAACCACTAAGCCAAGCATGGGAAGGAGGGATGGGTAGGGAACGGGGTGGGGATCGGGTAGGGGCTAACTGGGCGATGTGTACATGTATGTCTACAAAAGTATTTTCTTTATACCATTATGATGTATGAATACATTGCACCAATAAAAAATGAATAAATAAATTAATTAATTAAATTAAATAAATAAAGAATTGGTTGAGAGAAGTAAGATAAAGCACTATAATGAGATTGGCTTTGTTTTTGTTGTTTTGTTTCTTTTACTTAAGCTTATTGATGATAATAAGATCATGCCACTTGCTAAAATGGGGCGAAGGAGCAGCAATGTATAAATTTAGAGTTCTTCCTTTGAAATATTGAATATAAGATAAATATTATGGATTCAAGTGGAAAAGTAAAACATGCATCTATTTGTGAGAATCAAACAAGGTTAACTTCATTGTTTACCAAATAATTATTGATCATCTACTATGTGGTAGATATAAGTTATGGGTGGTAAAGAGATTTTCAGTGTCCTTAGTTTTCTCTGGTGGCCTTTGACATTCACTAGTTCTGGTTATATGAAACTTAGATAATAAAAGAAACAGTAAAAACAAGAATTATTAGGATAATGACTTCTAAGTGTGTTGTGAAGTAACTGAGCCATAATGTCAAATGGTCCTACTATATTATAATGCATATTTAATTTCATTTTATACTACTTTCCAAAGTCATTTTAAAGTGTTTTGCTCTAGTTCCTCTTTACTTCATAGCAAGCACTAATAATGCCATCTTGCAGTAACTCCTTTAGATCACAATGGATCCTCCAAGATTTATGTTTTATCCTTAGCTACAAAATCTTTAGAAGATTTGTTTTTCTGGAAAGTCTTTATATTATCATTTTAGCCTCAATCCAGAGTTATTTCTCTTAATGTAAAAATAGTTATAATCAGGAAATTTCCACTCACAAGTCCCCATGGGGCATAGCAATATTCTATTTCACTAGAAGATGTTTTTAACTTTGTTTATTCACCTTTACTTTTACTGTGAAGGTCTTAAAACACCATCATCAAAAAGAAGGAGGAGGAAGAGGAGGAAGAGGAGGAGGAGGAGGAGGAGAAAACATTTAAACATTTTGAGAAAAACATATAATATAAACATTATAATTTATTTTGTTATCAGAACTCCCTCTATGCATACTCTATTAAAGGATAGGTTTCTTATAGCACATAGAATTGCTATCACTTACTTTCTGCTTATAATAATTTTTCATACAGTCAGAACAAAAAGGCAATCATAAATGACACCCTTTAATTATTTAAAGAAAGGTAAGAAGATATAATGCAGATAGATATTTGAAAAATAAATATTATTTTAAATATTTTGAGGATTATTATATATCATTCCAAAACAAAAATTATTCCATTTAAGAAATGGAATATTATTTGCATGTAACATGATAAATTCATGTAGGTAAATAAAGTGAGTGAAATTCTACATGCAGTAGTTTATGAAGCATTGTTCTTATAAGGATAATAAAAAATAACAAAAAGGAATGAAGACAATTTACAATTGTTAACATGAGTAATAGAATAATTACCATTTATGAGAAATTTGTAAACCAAATAAGCTTCAGTGAAAAGAAGCATTTTCTTAAACAGACAACATTAGGATTGTTTAATAAAATACATGCTTGGAGACACACTGTATAAATACATATGTATATAAATGTATGTGAGTTTAGGTATTCGTATGTATATACAGATGTTTCTTAGCTTAATACAGGCTTAAGTACTGATAATCCCATCAAAAAAAAGAAATTTTTAAAGTTAAGAATGAATTTAACACACTTAACCTACAGAACATCATAGTTTAGCAACATAAGAAATTGTAGAGCATCAGTTGTTTACTCTTGTGATTGTATGGCTGGTTGGGATCTGTGGGTCCCTGCTGCTGCCCAGCATGTGAGAAAACCAGACTGCATACCGATTACCTGTGAAAAGATCAAATTTCTGAATTCAAAATCATTTTCTATTGAATGAGGGCTGCAGTCATGCCGTCATAATAAATAGTTATACTATCATAATTTGGGCACGATAAATATATATACGCACCCTGTTATACATACACATACAAAATTTCACTGTGCTATACATCTGAATATACATATGTATAGTACTGTGCTGTGTATACACATGTGATGTCTGAAGTTAGTAGTGTACTGATAATAATCAGTAGTGTACTGATTTCTACATTTTTAACACCACTGGCCTTTTAAAAATATATATTTATTTAGGTGATAAATATAACTTTTTCTAAACACACAGGGTATATTTTTTCCATAAGCCCACTGAAATACTTTGTGAAGTGTCTTTCTCAGTATCCAATCTATCCCTATGTTAGTATCACAGTTTTTATTTCAAGAATATTTTTTCTTTTGGATATGTGATAATACAATAACTTTCTAAATTGTGTCATTATCAGCTTCCTTTATTTGCCTTTAAATTTAATTTTCATATATCAACTAAAATTTTCTTTGCCAAATAAAATCATGTATCTCCACCCCTTGGTGTAGAGAGTAGTGTTTGCAGTACTTAGCTTGTTAATTAAAACTTTTCACAGAATATGCCCCTATCTTCTCAGTTATCTGTGATCAGCTGCTACCCTGCTTGTGAACCACAATGAAGGCTATTCTCTAGGCACATAGAATTATACACCATTTCCAGAACACATACTCTTTCTTACCTTTGACCATGAACACTCACTCTCCATGAGTGCTCTTCAAATTTATTAGATGTATAGCTTGACAGAATGTCATTTTCTGTCAAAACACAAACATTTGAACATATGATTTACCTTGAAACAAAGTTAATTGCTCCATTCTTTATTCATACTACTAACATGGTAGTTTTAATCACATAATCTGTTGAATAGGATTTATCTTTTGTATATTGATATTTTCTAGATGGCAAATTATATACCCCATTTTGTAGATTTCAATAATGTATCTAGAATATAAATAATGTACACATATACATATTATAAGTGTATAGCAACACACGCATAGTATACAAAACTAGTTTTATTTCATAAGTACTGTATTTTAAAGAAACAACTTAGACTGATTTGATATATTATTATTAACCAATGCTTATATTTTCAAGGATGATAATTCAGTGCTTTTATGTCAGGTTTTTAAAAATATGTAAAAATGACTGCAAATTCATAAAAGAGCTTTTAACTGAAATTATTGAAATGATATACTTAAGTTATAAGTACTTGAACTGAATATATGTCACAAAATTCTACTTGTTCTACACCAAATATCTACATGCTTTGAAGCTTTTGATATTTGTGCAAATAAAAAATAATTATAGAACCCTTTTTGTGTGATACTGAATATTGAACCCAGGGGTGTTCTACCTCTGACTCACACCCCCAGCTCTATTTCATTTTCAATTTTGAAACCAGGTCTCAGTAAGTTGCTGAGGGCATCTGTAAATCACTGAGGCAATTATAAAATCTTTGAAGATAGCACAATCATCGGAATTAGTTTTGTTTCAATGAACCGTCAGTGTTGAAGTATGGACCTTGTGATTCATGTAATGAGTAATATCATATATAAGAACAACTCTAATGAATATGATTCGTATAGCAAAGAAGCTTTAAAATGGCAATTTTAAGGTAACACTACCATGATATTGTTCACTATGTAATATTGTAGGCATAATTTATTAACTATATTCTATTATTTAATAATAAAATAAATCATAATTTCTTACCAGGAAGTACATTCTCTTAACCTGAAACTTTCCAATGACTTTTTAAATACAGACTTGAAAAAATGGCAATTATACAGTGTAAACTTTAATCACATGCATGGATACAAAAATGTATTTATTTATTCCATTCATTATAGAATCCTCCTTTGATGCCATTACATTTAAATTACTTGAAGTATTTTTGATGATCATTGCAGTTTACTGTGTCCACTAAATTAGAAATAAATTTATTAATTAAGTACAGAAATTATTCTGCCATAAAAGAGGTATTTCCATGATTAAATTTACCAAACATAATTGACAAAATAACTAGAGTAATCACAACTATCAGGAAATAACAAAATACCTAAACGCAGACTATCAGAGAGAACTAATGTGTGCAAACACACATGAAAACCAAGAAGTAGCAGCAATGACTTCATCACCTGCTGTTGGCCAGAAGATAAGTGAAATGATGTATGTATATAGATAAATCTTCACAAAATATTCATATTTTGATTCTCCTGACTCCTAACGACTTCAACAGTTTCTCAAGTGTCAGAGCTAAAAATGGCTGAGCTACCCCTAAAAAAATTCACTAAAAACTGGAGTTGTTTCCCTGCACATTATACTGCTTTGCAGATTTGCAGTGGGCAGGTGGTGACTGTTTCCTACAAAGTCCACATCCTAAATACAATGCTTAGATATCTTTCTGTGGATCTTCTTTATTTTCTTTATAATAGGCTCCTATATCCTGGTGCTAGAATATGCATAAGTCTTTGTTCATGGTTTGGAAAATTAGCATGGAGGACTATCTGAAAATCTTCTTCTAATACACATTAAATAATTTTTGTACTCATTTATCCAAAAATAAATATCACGTTCTCATGTTGTTTCTACAAAAGCAGTGTTCCTCAGAAACCTGTCAATTGCTGCTATGATCAAAAGATATTAAAGAAATGGAGTTGAAAAGAAAGTAATTCTATGCCTAGCCGCACACATGCACACACATAAATGGAGCCTTTTATGGTTTTATTTTCGTGTTCTAAATGCTGATTCTCTGTAAAGTTTAATTTAATAAATTGGTATATCTGTGTTAAAACACATGTGGCCATAACTGGCTAAAAGTTTTAGAAAGATGCTGAAAAAGATAGAAGGCAATAAAATTCCAAAAACAAAACTGATAAAATTTTATAAGAAATCCAGCCCAGTATATGAGGACAAGATGATTCATGGTACCAATTATGCCAAGAATTCTAATTTGATATAGATTCCATTGTTTCCAAACACTGCTAGTAAGTGAAAGTGATGAATTCCAAATATACACTCAAACAATATAGCTCTAGACGTTTCATGATACCAACCTATGTAATTGTTCCAAAGAAATTTAAACATTGCTTAGGAAAGTATTTTGGCTATCAACAAATATAAAAACTGGGTGATTTATGTCATTGGAAAATTACTTCAAGTAACACACACTTTGCATACTAAAAATGTGAAGAGTGGAGGAGAGAAAATTTAATATTGACTCTTAAAATCAAAAGAGAAAATAGTCTGTCATAAATAATTAAAGAAAGATTTGCGATAGTAATCGACTCAGTAATATTAAAGAACACCGGGCATGATGACACACAGCTTGTAATACCCGCGCTTGGGAGGCGGAGACAGGAGGATCACGCAGGATGGAAGCCAGCCTCTCTTACTTAAGAGACCCTGTTTCCAAATAAAAATATATATGTATAAAAAATAGGTGTCTGGAAGTGTAGCCCGGAGATAGAAAGGTTTCCAGGAACCCCAGTACCACCATAAATAAATAAATAAATAAATAAATAAATAAATAAATAAATAAATAAATAAATAAATAAAATAATAATAATAAAGAGCATGCAGTGTCTATAAAATAGAATACAAAAGAAAAAATAAGGCCAAATATAGAGAAAAAATAATGAGATAAAGTGAAAATTAGATGTATAAAATTCAGAAATATAGAAAAAATTAAAATTAATGAAAAATTTTCAACAATTATTGGATAAGAAATGCTATTGCATAGAATAATTGATGTCAATATGAGTTATACATGACTATATCTCTTCAAATGAATGATAAAGAATCAAAGATATAAAAACAAAGATAGGTAATATCAAAAGTATATGGAGAAATCAAACTCAATCTCAAAATGATAGGTTCCAAGAAACAAAATTGAGTAAATAAAAAAATTACTACTTAAAAATAATAAAAAACATCGCTAGGCGTGGTGGCGCACACTTGTAATCCCCGCGCTTGGGAGGCAGAGACAAGAGGATCGCGCAAGTTCGAAGCCAGCCTTGCTCTCTTAAGAGACCCTGTTTCCAAACAAAATATAAAATAAGTCTGGGAGTGTAGCCTGTACATAGAAGGCTTCCAGGAACCCCAGTACCACCAAAAAAAAAATTATAATAATAATAATAAATAATAAAAAGCATCATTATAAAGTGTCTGAGAACATCCATTCCTAATGTAGAATATATGTTGAATATTTGAGAATATAAATATATTACAGACAAATATAATAAACAAAATATTAGTAATTTTTTCAATTTGCCAAACTAAAACAATAAACAAATTAAAGAAATGAGGGAGGAGGTTAGGAGAAGACGAAAATTCCCTAATGTACATGATGTACATTAACAAACGTCAATCGCTAAGCCAAACATTAGAAGGAGGGAGGAGGGAGGGAATGGGGTAGAAATTGGGTAAAGGCTAATTGGGTGATGTGTATATATAGGCCTCCACCATCTTATACCCATTATGATGTATGACTACAATGCACGAATAAAAAATTAAAAATAAATACAATGGATATTTAAAAATAAAAACAAAATGAGCAAATACAAAAAAAATTTGGAAGAAAAATTGGCAATGTATAAGCCTTTAAAATTTTCAAAAAAGTTTATTTGCGGGTCTGGGGATGGAACCCAGGGACATTCGACCTCTGAGCTACACCCCCTGCCCTATTTTTTTTTTATTCTTTACTTTGAAACCGTGTCTCACTGAGTTGCAGAGGGCCTTACTAAGTAGCTGAGGCTGTCCCCGAACCACGATCCTTCAGTCTCAGCCTTCCGAATGCTTGAACCTGGTTTATAGATTAAATTTCCACACATTAGTCAGAAATATGCATATATGTATGTGTGCAAACACTGAAGCAACTTAATTTAGTACAGTGTTAGAGTGGTTACTTAAATTTTACATCAGCTAAGTCAGTGCTTCTAAAATATTTTAGTATCTAACTAGTCACAATATTTTATTTCCTAAAATTTAGTAGAAAATTATATTTAAATACAAATATAATTTCCCTTTTTGAATCTAAAATCTATATGTATTAAGATACTTAAATTAATCACTGACTAAATTTCTACATGATATAAATAGAGGTAATATTTCTTCAAATTTTGAATGGAAATACACTACTTTTATAATCAAAAGACAACAATAAATGCTATTTGAAAAATAAAGTAAAATGAGTTGAAGTCGTGTTAGGTACACAGACCACTGGCATCATGAGGCATTTTCTTCTCCAGCTGCTTCTCTGGCCCATCCACCCTTTTCGTAGCAGTAAGAAGTCATTAGAGCAGGTGGCTGCTCATTTTATGTTGATAGGGAAGATTAACCTCAGCCCTATTTCTGCATGTAGTAGAAAACACTGAGTCATGACAATTGTAAAAACCAAATTATTTTATAACAGGGCTTACTCTCACATGAGAGGAGTGTTAGTAAAGAATATAAATTATTGAGAATGTCTAAATCACTTCTTTTTTCTTATTCTCAGTTCTTGAATCAACTACTTGTGTATGAAAACAAAATGGAAGGGCTATATTAACTATGCCACAGCATTATTGGTGTGTTTTTTTTAAACCATAAAAGTAGAATTATAACTAGTGAAATTATGATGAACAAGAACCTGTTTTTAACCCAAGAGAGTAGGTATTTATCAGTTATTTTTATTAAAATTAATCTAAAATATGTCTGTCCATATGTGCATATTTATTTCTGCTTTTAGCAGTAGCTCTTCTGTATTCTCTCTAGATACCTTTTGTTAATTAAGTATCAACACATTTTAGATTAATATTAGGACAGGGGCTGTTTTGACCTTGTACTTAAAATAAGTTTCTATTCCAAGGATGAGACACACAAGATAAATTTAGACGAAAAAGATAATTGGCATGTAATGTGCCTCGTTTGGTGGTTTCAAAAAATTAGCCTTTGAGAATTTAGCTAGAACATCAATATTATCACACTGTAATCAGCATTTGTCAGTTTTTATCAAGAATATCATTTACATCTGTAGGACCATCTTTTGTGTTTTCAAACCATGTAATGGGAAATCTATTGATGATGAAAGATGGATTGTTGCCTAAAACTCATACCCCATTTAGGAGATTGTTAACAATGAATATCTGATCTCAGAAAAAAAAATGTTAAAGTATATCCAAAACATTTTCACAGGCATGAAATGCATACAGTTTACAAATTAAGCTATCCTGAAAACCATTTTATGTCCTTAATCTCTTAGGCCATGTATTTCATTCAGCATATAAAATCACATAATTTAGCTTTCACTAATAAAGACATTCTGTTTAGCGTTATGTATATGATTTCTTGGCAAACTATTAAAACCTAAAGCCATAGCAATTTAATGTGCTAATTTTTATGAGATATATAGTTTTGCAAAAACATGACTGTGATAATTAATTTTTGTATGTCAACTTACCTAGGCTATGGCATCTTAGTTTTCTCAAACTCTAGTCTAGATGTTATCATTAAGGTGTGTTTGAATGACAAACATTTTCAGTTAACTTTAAGGAAGTTATTGTCCTTAATGTTAGTGGGCCTCATTCAAACAGATCTTGAGAACTTGAGGTTTCTCTAAGAAACAATTTTACTTTAAGAATGAAGCATAAAAATCTACCCATGTTTCTAGCATGCTGCCCTATGTATGCATTTTAGAGTTAAGACCACAACACCATGTCTTACAGTTTCTAGCATGTAAATATTTTAGACTTCTAAGCATCAATCATCACATAAGCCAACTCATTAAAATATCTCTCCTCTCTCTCTCTCTCTCTCTCTCTCTCTCTCTCTCTCTCTCTCTCTCTCTCTGCCTCTACCTCTCATCCATTGGTTCTGATCCTCTGGAGTATGAAGAATGACTTTAATACAACAGCTTTATATGATTGTGAGATTGCTTCACTGGGGTAAAATTACTATATCATAAATGTATTAGACATCATCAAACTGTTTTCCAAAATGATTGTTCATATTGCTCTCCCATTATACTAATTTCTGTTTTGCTACCTTAAAAATACTCAGTTTGAAAGATGTGGAATGGTATCACCTAGTGCTTTATATTTATGCTTCTTGTTAACCTCTTGTTAGGTGAGAAAGTAATATTACATAAAAAATGGCAGCGGGAAGTTCATCCAATTGTTAATTACTCCGTTTTAGTCAACAAATATTAATTTGGTATTTGAGGTGTGACATGGTATTAGCCATTTAGAAATCTTACAGGCACACTTGACATACAGTGGTGTAAGTGAGCCTTAGTTCCATGTCACATCACTCATGGAAGAATCCTCTTCCAGGACCTCTGGCTGCCACATCTAGATAGTAGACATTGAACTAGTTAGGAGATAGCATTTACAGTAATACTTGGTAAAATTGGTATGTCAAAGAAGTTGGAATAATCAAAACATTCAATTCCTTGGCACATAAGTGTAAACTTTTTGACACAGAATATGTAGGTTTCAGAGGAAAATGATATATTTAGAAAGGGAAGATGTGGCATGCTAATGGGTATATTTATCTAGGAAGCAGTTGTTAATGGGAAACTACTACTAATGAGAGGTCAGGAATAGAGACAGAGCTTCAGAGCTTTAGGAGTCCTTCTTATTGTAAATAATAGTTAAAAATCGACAGAAAGACAGCTATAGAAGTAAAAGATGGTACAGAAAAAATAGAATAAGATCAAAGAAGCCAAGAGAGGAAAAGTTATTTAAATAAATAATTTTCTTCAATTTTTCTCCTGTTTTCACATCCTTCTCCACTTTCTAAATTTCTTTTTAATAATTTATATCTGTCTTAATTTTAGACCTATTATTGAACAAGAATATATAACATTATCACCTGGCCAAAGTAGCTTAATATGATATAATTTTCAACTTTATCCATTTTATATGCCAAAAAATCTAAATATAAAATCAAATCAAATCAATATGTTAAAAAATTAACATGTCATTTTAATGTCTATTAATGAAAGACAAAGAACATCTGGCAAAGAGCTCATGCATTAATGTTCACAGTTGATGTAATCAGGTCATAAGGGTTGTAATCTCATTAGTGGATAAATCCAATATCCTGGATTTACAGGTAGGTAACGTAGGTAAATGGGATATGGTTAGAGAAAGTATGTCTTTAGATACTGTGATTTTGTCTTTGAATCCCCTTGTTTGCTTGTGGTCTTATTTCTGACTTCCTTGATGTGAGAGTATAGCCCATACTCCCCACTCTCTTCCCACCACATTGCCCTGAGCTCCACAGATATAACCTAGCTTAACTTGGACTGAAAATCTAAAATCTCCAAAACATACAAACAAAAAACAGTGAGTAATGAATCTTCCTTCTTCTAATTGTGTGATCCTCCTGTCTCAGTTTCCCAAGTACAAGGATTGCTGATATGCACTTCCATGTCAGCCTTGAAATTTCTCTTGAGAGTTATCTACTATTTTCTCCTAATGTGAGTAAATCATCTATTTCTTTTAGTTTTGTTTTTCTGTTTGTTTTGTTTTTCCAGAACATATACTAGACACATATTTTTTCCAGTGAATAGTCACATCCAAGTGACATCATGGTCCTCTTTACTTGCTTTTTCAGATTCTCATTTCTGGTTAACATTGTTTGTCAGAGCAATACAAATGGGATAAGAACTCAAACTTTCACTATTTGCAGATGACATGATACTATACTTAGAAGTCCCAAAAACTTCAACCAAAAGGATTATGGAACTGATCAACAAATTTAGCAAAGTATCTGAATACAAAATCAATCTCAAAAAATCAGAAGCTTTTCTGTACACCAATCATAAAATCCACTGAAAAGGAAAACCAGAAAACACTTCCAGTAAGAGTTTTCACAAAAAATAAAACACTTAGGAATAAACTTAATGAAGGAGGTAAAAGACCTCTACAAAGAAAATTTAAAAAAATTGAAAAAAATAAATTGAAGGTGAGAGTGATGGTACAAGCTTGTAATCCCAGAATTCAGGAGGCTGACACAGGAGGATTGTGGTTTGTGGCCAGCCTCAGCTACTTAAAGAGGAGCTTTGCAACTCAGTGAGACCCTGTTTTAAAAATAAAGAATAAGAAAAAGGGCTGGGGTATAGCTCTAAGCTATAATGGCTCTGGATTCCATCTCCAGTACTTCAAAATAAATAAATAAAATAAAATAAATGGAAAGAAATTGAAGAAAGCCTTAGAAGATGGAAAGATTTTTATGTTTATAGATAGGCAGAATAAGTATCATTAAAATAGCCATACTTCCAAAAGAGATCTATAGATTCAATACAATACTCGTTAAATTACCAAGATCATTCCTCACAGACATAGAAAAATCAGTCCTTAAATTCATTTGGAACAACAACAACAACAACAACAGCAACAACAACAACAACAACAACAACAAAACAGAATAGCAAAGTCATTCTCAGTAACAAAAACTATGATGGAGGAATCACAATACCTGACTTTAAATTATACTACAAAGCCATTGTAATAAAAATAACAGTATGGTACTGGCACAAAAGAGATAGAGACCAATGGAGCAGAATAGAAGACTCAGAAACAAATCCACACACTTACAGCCAATTGATTTTTGACAAAGGGGCCAAAAACATACACTGGAAAAAAGATAGCCTCTTCAACAAATGGTGTTGACAAAACTGGTTAACCCTATGCAGAAAAATGGAAATAAACCCCACTTTCTCACCCTGCTCATGAGTCAATTCAAGATGTATCAAAGACTTGGAAATTAGACCAGAGACCTTGAGGCTTTTTGAAGAGGGAATAGGTCCAACACTGCAACACATAGGCACAGGTTAAAAAAAAAAAAAAAAAAAAAAAAAAAAAAAAAAACTTTCTCAACAAGAACCCAAAGGCGCAAGAAACTAAAAGGTGAATCAATACATGGGATTGCATGAAACTGAAGAGCTTCTGTACAGCAAAATATATTATCAAGAACCTCAGGTGAGAGCCAACAGAATGGGAGAAGATTTTTGGTGACTACACTTCCTATAGAAGATTAATAACTAGAATATACAGAGAACTCAAGAAACTGAGCTAAAAAAAATTTATAACCCAATAAAAATGGGCAAGTGAATTAAATAGACACTTCATGAAATAAAAAATTAAAATGGCCAATAAATGCATGAAAAAATGTTCAACATCATTAGCAATCAGAGAGGTGTAAATCAAAACTACCCTGATATTTCACCTAACTCCAACTAGATTGGCAATTATTCAAAACACAAACAACAACAAATGCTGGCAAGGATGTGGAGAAGTAGAAACTCTAAGACATTGTTGGTAGGATTGCAAATTAGTGCAACTACTTTGGAAAACAGTATGAAGGAATCTTAGAAGAATGGGAATGAACCTACCATATGATCCAGCAATACCACTTCTGAGTATCCCCCCAAAATAAACAAAATCAAACTACCAAACTGATGCATATGTATCTATGTTCATAGCTGCACAATTCACCATTGCCAGACTATGGAACCAGCCAAGATATCCATCAACAGATGAATGAATTACAAAACTGTGAGATATGTACAAAATGGAATTTTACTCAGATATAACAAAAACAAATTACATTAGTTACAGGGAAATGGATTAAACTGGAGGACATTATGCTAAGTAAGATTAGTCAGTCACAAAAATAAGAAATTGGATGCTCTTCCTTAATAGGTGAAAGCTAGGGAGAAATGGGTGAAGAAGATTCTATAGATGGGCAAATAAAGCCACCTGAGGGGATGGGAAAAGGGAAGCGGGAAATTCTCTAATGCACAAAATGTAGTTTACCAAGCATATCAGAGTCAATTACTAAGCAATGCATGAGAAGTAGGGAATGGGGTGGGAATTGGGTAAGGGATAATTGGGTGATGTGAGCATGTATGTCTCCACCATCTGGTATCCCATTAAGATGTATGATTAAAATGCATCAATATAAAAAATTTTTAAAAACAATAAAAATAAACTAACTTTTTGGTTTCTTGATTTTCCAATAGTTACATTTTTCTTTTCTTTATGTTCATTGTAGATACTTTGGTTATTTCTCAAATACAGTGTTATTCAGCAAAAAAATTCTGCTTCTTATTATTTATAATCACATCTAATATTTGACATCTAAACTAATTAAGAGGAAAAACTTTTAGAGTTTCATATGATAAAGAGTTTCAATTTTTCTAGAGTAGAAGTGTCTATGAGAAAAAAGACCTTTAAAATGCTACAATAAAAATCGTATCTTTTTATTTTTCATCAAAATAAAAGGTTTGAATTATCCTACACCACAGAAGCAGAAAAACAAAACTATTACAAATATTTTTCTGTTTTTGAATCTTTATTTGAAAAATTACCTGTGTGTGAAGTAGACAAAATGCTTACCATAGGCCAAATTATAAGGAATGTCTTTAAAAAAAAAAAAAAAAACTGTGCAGAGGTAATACCAAAAGAGCTAAAAAAAACATATCACTTTATAAATTGTGGGGATAAGTTAGAATTTTAGAAATAATTAGTATTCATGATGGACATTTTGAAAAGAAAATCCTCCAAATCTGGGATGATTTTGAATATGTCTTTAAACATTTTGAGCTTTATAATATGTAGTTTGAAATAGTGAAGATACTTACAAATGTTTAGTTTTGTATCCTATATTTTAATTTAACAAAAAGAGAAATATTAACAAAGAAAAACTATAAAATTAAAGTTGTAACTAACAGCTTTTGAAAAATAAAAATAATAGCCATAGTACCTATATAACAATCAAGGAAGAAATTATCCTACTATTGTAATTTAGCTTTAAAATTAGAGGTTACAATTTTTAGATGTATTTGTACTTTAATAAGAGTTGGGATTATGTCACAAAAAGTCTCAGTAATTAGAAATAAAAGAATATTAGGCAAATTGATATCTTAGTAACCTCCAACTGATTGAGGATTAATGTTAAACAGATGGTGATGACAGGTCTAGAATTATACTGAACAAGTGTTACTCCCTAGAGGTCAGACCTGGTTTCAGTTTTTAAAAATATCTTTTTGATGATATGGTTGAAGTAGGTTGGAGCATAATTTTCATAATTTTTTAAAGTATTCTTGTGGTCACTGTGTATGTGTATTTCATTTTCAATTCAATAGAGTTTAGAAACTTAAACTTGAATAATTCAAGCATTTTTATAAATATATTTTGGAAATTATGCCATTATTCTAAAAAGCAATACAGACAATGCTTATGCATATATATATATACATATTTAATTAAACATTTTAAATTGATGTTTTATATTTTAGTTTGAATAATTTTTTTTTGTAATGAATCATGACTTTTAGTTCCTTAGCCAAAATTAGACAAAATCATAGACACTGTCACAAACATTACATTTCTCACACTCAACATCTTGAAACTTTTAGGGATTTTTTAATTGTAATGAGTTTGTAAAGTCTACTAAAATATATTCTTCCCTTAAAATGATAAAGTTCTGGAACCTCTAAATTTATTTTTGCAACATTTTCTTATTTACATGACAAATTTTAATGGTTATTTCCATAGTAAACCTGGTGATTGAAGTCTCACTTTAAATGATGTGCAAAAAAATATTCAAAGATTTTAAAAATAACTTCTCAAGGAATAATGTCCTAAAAATGTCTTTAAAAAGAAACTTTGAAAAATAATAACTTTATTTTATATTTTCTTTATCACTGGGGAAAGCAATTTTCTATTATAAGTGACTATAATTCTTACTCTCTGTCCCTGATTCGAGATAAAGAAGAAATCTTTGATAAAACTGGCCTTTCATACCTGCATTTGCATATGTTGAAACAAACCAATAAAATTAGTATCGTAATATAATCAATGTCTTTAAGCAAAAGTGACACCAAAGCAAAAACAAGTAACCAGCTTATTCCTTTGTTGGCAGATGCTTTATAAATTTTTAAAAATAATACAAGTTTCCTAATTGTTTAATGTTGATATATGAATAATAAGTAAGAAAGTATAGCTATTTTATCATAATCTTTTTACATATATACCCATATGAATAAAAAATATTTACTACAATCAAAAAGCAAAATGTCTTCAAACCTTGAGATTATCTTTGTGAAATGATTGCTCTGGAAAGAAAGAGGAAGAAAGCAAAAATGTAGTACGCATTAAAGCTTTTTTGACTGAATTAAATTATTTATTGTAGGCACAATAAATCTTTTATAAGCTTATGTCTTTTAATTTCAAAACACTTTAATTTACTGTAAAACATAATAAGGTAACTGTCATCAATGTATAATTTGTAATGCCATAATAAAGGATATAATGTTTTATATTCACTTTTTTCAGTAAAATCTAGGTTATCATATCCTTACACTCTTTGTATTATAGTGAAAGCTGTATATTTTAGTTCAAAAATATGCAGCCAACTTTAAATTTTTTTTTAAACAAGTACATGCATCTATGGTGAACCAGCTTTAGAAAAAATGCCAATATTTTCACTATTTAAAAAATGTTTACCACTACTTTAATAAAGTTTGGGTACAACAGAGACTCGTTTCATTTCTTAAAGCAGTGCAACATTAATGATTAGTTTTCTATATTCAACAAAAATGCTGGTCTCTTACTACGTAAAACTTGGCATATTCTCATATGTCCATTTAAATTGTTTTATTTTCTTTTTGCAAACTACTTAAGGCTTTGAGTGTTATATTCTCTAATTTTGAACAAATGAGTTTCCTAGACCACTGTTTTGGTAAATAGTGATAAGCCTAATAAATGACATAATTTTAAACAATGTTCATTACTTTAAGTCTCTTCTTAGTTTTTTTTTTATCATAATCTGCAATTACTACCATTGCTGAGTTAGTAATAGTTGTTATTTTTAAATGCCTTAGTTAAAAATTATTGTATATAATACCTATTACTAAACTCAGTGGCACTTGTAAACTGGTATAGATTGATGGATTAAAATTTAGATTGATGGCCGGGCGTGGTGACGCACACTTGGAATCCACTTGGGAGGCAGAGACAAGAGGATCACACAGGTTCGAAGCCAGTCTTTTAAGGGACCCTGTTTCCAAATAAAAATATAGAAAGTAGGTCTGGGAATGTAGCCTGGATGTAGAAGGGTTTCCAGGAACCCTAGTTCCACCAAAAAAAATTTAAAAATCAAGACTGATGGATTAAAATTTCTAATTTAAAATTAGAAAAATTAATAGTTCTACATCGACTTAAATACCATAAAAGTCATGCCATTTTGAATCCACAAATGGGAATATCCCCATGGCAAAATTGGGGAATTTATTTTTCAAATCATATAAAATTTAATTTATTCTGAGTATAAACACAAACAAAAGCATCCTATTCATCAACACAAATTTAAACTTTAAATAATTCTTACAAATTTTGATAAACTTTAATAAATAGCGAAAATATCAATATTTGTATTTATTTAGTAAAATATCTTGATATCTTGACAATTTGTAGATTAAAATTAAACTTTATAGTAATTGCTGATTATTAGAAGTGCTAATGCTAAATGTTTTCTTTATTTTTCATTACTGTCTATTACATACATGGAAATCATATTTATCTTTCTAATTTTTATTATAATATTTATATTTCTTATAGGCAATAAAAGCTTCAGTATCCTAAAAGTGTTAGATATTCAACACTATATTCATTTTTAACCTCATTTATAAATATCTTTGCCTGCTGAATTTATATTACATTGTTATATAGTTAATAAAATATGTACTGCCCATTACTTATAATTTTAAACATTCTCACGTCCTAAATTAGTAAACATGGAAATGAAAGAATGTAAGCTTATTTTTCACCTATATATCATTTTAAATAAAGGCCTCTACACATATTTTGCACATCTGTTTTTTTCTTGTCTTGTATCATTATTGCATTATTGACTTTTATTTTGGTTTTGTTTATATTGATTTTAATTGATATATAACATCACAAACATATATTTATGGGATACAAGATGATGTTTTGATACATTTATACTTTGTGTACTTTTAAATCAGTTTAAATATACCTATTTCCACAAATATTTTTTAAATTTTTATGGTAAAAACCCAGTTCTTTCTTTTTAGCTTTTTGAGATACATAATATATTATCATTGAGAATAGGATAAAGAATTAGCAAACTAACATCTAATAAGAAATTAATATACAAAATACATAAGAAACTCAGTAACAAGACATAAACAACCAAGTTTAAATAGATGAAGCTAATAGTTCTACACACACAGTTCCCCAAAAAAGATATACACAAATAGCCAAAGGTTATAAAAAATATATTGAAAACTGCTCATCATAAGTGTTATCGCTTGTCCCAACAAGAACGGTTTATATTAAAAAAGACCATTGACCATCTGAAGGTAAGGTAAGGAGCTACGGTATGAGAAATATAATCATTTAAAAACTAAATATCAAGCAAAATCAAGAAAGTGACCAAAAACTTATATACAAGAAAAAAGTAATTCAAATGACCATGGATTTCTCTTGGGAAATCAAGGAGATAAGAAAAAAGTGGCATGAATGTGTTAATGGTTGGAAAAAAGACAATAGCAACCAAGATGTCTATATCTGGTAACAATATCCTTTTGAAATGAAGAGATGAACAAGACATTCTCAAAGGAAGGAAAATAAACCAAGTTTATCATATCAGTACTAACCCTAAAAAATAGTTAATGGAAATCTCTAAGCAGAAATCATAACACAAAAAGAAGAAAATTAAAAACATCAAGAAGGCAGAATAAACATAATGACAATTATGGATAAATATTCCTCTTATATCATGAGAGGAATAAGTTTTCTAAATTATATTACATAAGTTGTATACTAAATTACATAATTATATAAGTTTTCTAAATTATGTTTTATTGTGGAAGCAAAACTACGATGCTATGTGATACAGTTCTAAATATACAAAAAGAAAATATTTGAGGTAATTATAACTTGGGGAATATAACAAATCAAAGGCAAGCCATATTTATATCCTCCAGTCAAAGTGACAGTATGATATATTAGTCTACTTTCTATGACAGTAACAATAACTGAGATAACTAACCTGGAGAGAAAAATGGCATATTTTGAATCATTATCATGGGGGTCCTAGTCCACACTCAGTGGAACCCACTCTTTTTGGCCTTGTGACAAGATGGCATATCCTGGTAGCCACATGTGCCAGATAAAACTTCTTTCCAGTCTTATCTGTTCCAACATTGCTAAAATGTCTAAATTCAAACTTTCCTCTATGATATGAAGCAAATTCAACTAAGAACGTCTGTAAAAATAAAAATTTAAGAAAGGAATAAAATCTGCTGTGCATGGTGGCGCATGCTTGTAATCCCAGCATTCGGGAGGCTGAGACCTAAGGATCACGGTTCGTGGACAGCCTCAGCTACTTAGTGAGGCCCTTCACAACTTACTGAGACCCTGTTTCAAAACAAAGAATAAAAAACAGGGCTGGGGGTGTAGCTCAGATGTAGGATGCCCCTGGATTCCATCCCCAGTACCACAAAATAAATGAATAAAGGTTGCTGTTATATTTTAATATAAAATGTTGCCTAAAGAGCACATAAATTAGTGTTTAGAGTTGATGTAATTGAGTCATAAGGGTTGTAATCTCATCACTAGATAAATCCATTCCAATGGATGTATCTGTGTGATAACCCAGGAACTGTGACTGGGGCTATTGTCTTAGAACTGGTCTCTGTTTTTTAATCCCTTGAATTGTTGCTTCTTTCTTGCTTCTGACTTCCCCTATCTCTCTCTTGGTTTGCTGCCACCATAACATGAGTTTCAGACCCTGGCCTGACATAAATTAAACCAAAAATCTTCAAGAAACTGGAAGCAAATAAATCTTCCTTCCTGTAAATCCTGTAGTTGGTTGTTTTAGATTATAACAGTGAAAATGTTGACTAAGATAGTTATATATTTTTTAAAGATACAATGTTGAGATGACACCAGGTAAATATTCATATTCTGAAGGAGTATAATATAGAAAAATAATGAAGAACTAGCCCAAAACATGACAGAAACACAGCAGGGCAGACACTAAATTCTAAATCTATAACTCCAGCAACCGAAGCACACTGGAGTAGGATCTGGGCTTCCCAAAGCATAGGCAACCCTGTGCTTGCGGCTCTGCTAAATGCAAGGGAGAGGAGAGGAGCACTCAGACTGGCTCTGCTCACTGCTTGCACTTTCCCTGTATAGTCCTTGAACACCGCCAGTGCCAGTCCTTTCCTG
Source organism: Muscardinus avellanarius (assembly GCF_963383645.1). NCBI lineage: Eukaryota > Metazoa > Chordata > Mammalia > Rodentia > Gliridae > Muscardinus > Muscardinus avellanarius. The sequence goes on from NC_137787.1 coordinate 159,692,358, forward strand.
GGCTGTTTATTGCAGGTTCAGTCTCATTCCTACAGCTTCACTATACATTTCTCCACTGGGAACTTCTTGTAGGGACATTTGTGGAAAATGTGAATTGGTGATAGAAACAAATGCTGGAGAGTCATTCAGCGAGGCAAACCTTCACTTTTGCAATATGGTGTGAAACACAAAAAGTCTGATACTCAAGCACAGCCCAGGGGAAGTCCTAGTGGATTTATCCCTGAGAGCATCCTGCTCTGTGCCCTGATTGGTGAGGGCTGGGATTACATCACAACACTGCGTGACTGGTGAGATTAAATCATGATTCTCTATAATTGGCCAGTTTAAAGATAGATGAGAGTTTTGACTCTTAAGGTTTGACAAAGAAAAGATACTTACGGTTCCAGGAAGCTGAAAGTTATATATGATAAATGGTTGATGTCTGACAATCTTGTTTGATAGAAAAGATGTTCCTACTTTTCACACTCTGGAACAACAAGATGCTTCCTGGGCACCCGAGCTGTTGTTTGCAATCTCAATGGAAGCACCGTGACCCCATAACACTGTGTCTGCATGCCTGCAAACCCGGTATTACATCGATAATAGGAAACTAAAGTTTGCCAGCAGCACCAACTGTACCTGGGCCCACTTGAACCAAAGCTGCTGACTGTAGGGACACAAAGCCAAGCAAAATGGTTTCTTATGTAGCCCTTGGTAAGAAGGGTGACTTGGGGCTATCTATTGGAGAAAAAAAATCACTTACAAAAATTTTTAGAAACAAATCTGCATTTCTATACCATTGGGCTGTAATGGGTGGGGAGGCAACATACATTCCTGAGATGTCTTACAGGAACCCTTCTTACCTTCCTAGTGCAAGGCATTGGGCAGGTTTTACATTTTTAGGGGTGTGGGGGTACTGAGGATTAAACCCAGGGGCATACTAACTCACAGCTATACTCCCAGCCCTTTTTTTTATTATTATTCTTTTGAAACAGAGTCTCAGCTTTCTGAGCATCTTGCTTCCTTACTGAAGCTGTCTTTGAACCTGCAATCCTCTTATCTCAGCTTTCCAAATACTACGATTATAGGTGTGTATACCAGTTCTGGCTCCCTCATGCTTTTTTTTTTTTTTTTTTTTTTTTTGAAACAGGATTTCACAAGTTTCTGAGGCTGTCTTTGAACCACAATCCTCCCGTCTCTGCCTCCCAAACAAGCTTGGGATTACAAGCGTGCATCACCATGCCTGGCTCAGACATTTTCTTTTTCATTGTAATATTTTTGGACTAAGATTACTGAGGCTCAATGGTTGACATGGGAATATTATTCTTTTCTGCTTATAACTCCAGCAAAGAACTGTTGTTGTTTTTTTAACTTTAGTCTAAATTTAGTGATAAAGTCAAGTCTACTGAACCTATCAGCACAATGAATGGGATATTTTCCTATAAATTAACCCATTAGTATACATCCTGAGAACTGACCTGCTTCCTCTAGAAAAAAAATAAAACATGCCTCGCTTATTAAAGTACCTGAGGGGTACAAGTGTTCGATTGTTACTGAGGCAGAGAGAGGCCAATGCCAAGATTACTTAAAATGTGAATAGAACAGAAGGAGAGAATCTGGAGACATTATTTTTGTAGGATACATTTATTTTTCAGTGAACAGGAGGTAACTACCACTGGGTAGTGATTTTAGAATTGAAATCAGATTCTGAATGAAAAACAGACTACATAAAGTAAGAACATTGCACTTAAAAGAGGTTTTAGGAATATGTAAGATTCCAACTTAGAAACTCCAGGAAAGGGACAAATTTGGAAGTCAAATTTCAAAGCTATAAAAAAGAGATTTATATTAAATTTGCAGGATAAAATTAATTACTAAATTTCCTCCTCCAACTCTTCCCTGTAAGTTCCATAAATGTAAGTCACAATAGTCTTAAATATATCCTGTTCTAGATTACTCAAAAGGGAATGCTTTTAATACTCTTAAAAAATATCTGATGTAGATCCTTGGACTTATAATAAAATATGATCATTGAGTAGGTCAATTGTATATCCCAGTTATCTGTATGTCAATTGACAACCCATGTTGTTATGATGCAGCTAAGAAGGTCAAATTTATAAAGGGACACTGCCATATACCCAGGAAAGAACACGTTCCCAGGAAAGACAAAATATCTTTATCTGTGGAGAAATGAGAATGAATATGTCATATTTGCTAAAATTACTTTTATTAACTATTTATGTACCTATTATAAGGTATATTTCTTTAGGGTAAAAGACTCATTACCTTAGGTTTAACATGACTAACTTTATAAAAATAATTTGTCTTTCTCTGACTACTCAATAAACTATATGGGAGCAGAATCATATTATTTGGGGTGATGTTAATTCCCTTGGAGAGACATTTGTAATAATGGATCACCTTTTTGACCTTAGAACTAGGAGAAACTAGGTTACTTCTCTAAGGTGCACTGATCATAACCCTTGTAGAATTAGCACCAACTAGGCTAAAAAGATGGAATGTGTAAATTACAGAAGTGGATATGTTGTCAAATTGACTTCCTAACCTTCACTGAAACTAAAGTCAGTGCTCTCATTAATTCTTCATTTTCTAAAGTTAATTAACTAGTGTATAGTTCAGTGTCCTCATTAAAAAAATAGTATAATAGCACCTTATTCATATAAGGTGCCCTAATGGCTGATTATTTTTTACATAATGCTGTAAGATAAGTGAAAAAACGATGACAAATATAAATCATGTTAATATTGCATTTAAACATATAATTACAGTTGTAAAATTTATAATTAAAGTATACTCACAGCATAGGACAAATCCCAACCTACGTTATCATATTACCATATTTATGTAGACTGTGTCTCCATTATCTGTTTTAAATACAGTCAAATTCTAATTGCTACTCAAAGTGCTGCTTTAAAATTCTCTTTTCCATCTTTATAACAAACACTCATGCTCTTTTGGCATAGTAATATTTTCAGATAGCTTCAAAAGCCTTTGAAAGATGATCAGACTATATGCTACCTCTGATGATCAGAGATAGCTTGTTTGAGGACACATTAGCTGGATTAACAAAATAATCATGCTGGTGACTGTGGTATATTTATATTTGATCATTTTCTTTATTCTTATCCTAAAATATTAGGTTAGTTCTTTACAAGTGAAACAAATACTAGTTACAAGAATGTCATGATAAGAAGATTAGGTTAAATTAGCAAAACTATTTTAAAACAACTAAAAGTCAGCAGCAGTAATCATGTTATGTATCATCAAATATAAGACTATTTGTCCTTTTTTGCCTGTTTTTTTTATTTTTTGCGGTACTGGGTATGAAATCCAGGGGCATTCTACCTCCGAGCGACACACGCAGTCCTATTTTTTATTCTTTATTTTGAAACAGGGTCTCACTGAGTTGCAAAGGGCGTCACTAAGTAGCTGAGGCTGGCTTCGAACCTAAGCAATCCTCCTGTCTTAACCTCCCACTTGCTTGGATTAGAAGGCTGCACCACCATGCCCAGCTTTTTTTGCCTGTTTTTATATTGGCTGAGACAACATGTGAAACATATATAAATGTGTGTGAAATATTTATGCATGAACCTACTAATAAAAACCTACGTTTGGTCTTTTTTCTTGATTTTTTGTATTCCTAATGTGATCTATAAACCCTATGGTTCATTCCATTAAGAAACATAAATAGCAAAAAAGAGAAACATATACAGAAATCTATTGTTATACCTGAATTGTTACTATGACTTTGCTTAATAATACAAACTCAAAAAATGCAACTTAGGCTAATTACTGAATTAACACATTTAGAAATAAATTGAAAACAGTAAAAAATGGCTAAAAATTTAGAAAAAAAACCCTCCTGAAGTGTTTAAATTTGAAAAATACACATCTATGTTTATGAGGAAAGGCAACTTACACATTCTTACAGTGGAACTAATGTTCATTAAATGGAAAAAATAGAGGTTTGTTTCTTAACTCATTGAGTTAAAAAGTATGCGTTTTTGTTTTTATAAATTCTGGTTTTTGTGTTTTAATATTATATTCTTTTTAAATATTAGGAAATCTCCAAGATTCTCTACTAGCTTTACTTCTAATTTTATACTCTCTTCCTAAAACTTTTATCTACTGTGATTCAATATTTTTTGTTTCTATGTTTCCTACTCCTTTGTCAGATCACTACTGGGAGCTACACTCTATATACCGAAGTACCTACTGAGTAAGATTAGTTGGATACTCATGAAGAAGTAAGAACCAGAGCATCCAAGACTGAGGAAATTATCTTTATATTTTTAACTAAAATGTTCCCTATTCCAGTGAATGATATAACTATTAGCCTAATTGGGCAAATTACTCATTTAAGCATCTTACTATTATTTTTTTGTACCTCTTAAAATTTATAAGCATGTTATATTCACTCAACATTGTAGATTATTGTCTAATCACTCCATCTCTCTCCACTTAATCAGTTCCCATAGTTGAAGGCATTATTTTCTCCACCCTAGAGTAGGACATGAGATTGAATGGATTGAGAAGATAAAGCATGGGAGAAAACACGTGATAAGTACATGCGAACTTCAGGTTTTGTTGTTAAAGGGAGAAAAACTTGTGTAAAAGTCGGAGTCCCTTTTAGCTAAAGAAATTGCCTCTGTAAAGAAAAGGGTTATGGGCTGGGCATGGTGGTGCACGCTTGTAATTCAAGCATTCAGGAGGCTTAGGCAGGAGGATTGCAGTTCATGAACAGTCTCAACTACTTAGTGACGCCCTCTGCAACTTAGTGAGAACCTGTTTCAAAATAAAGAATAAAAAATATGACAGAGAGTGTACCTCAGAGGTCGAATGCCCCTCTGTTCCATCCCCAGACCTGCAAAAATAAGAGTTATGACATATTTAGAAAACTGATATTCATTCATTTTTTGTGGAAATAGAATAAAGGGGAGAAGGACAAAGTATATGATTAAGTAATTGAGCAAAGATCGTTTTTGAAAAGAATTTTAGGAATAATAAGTAGTATTTAGGTATAATATGTAGAGTTGATTAATGAAGAATGTCTGTCGTGTTCTATGCAGTGTAACATCACAAATGGAATATGGGATGGCAGTATTGCCATTTTTGAAAATGTAGAATAGATTTTAGAAACACAAGGATAAAAAATAGACTGAGTAAGAGGATGCTGTAAAACTCTGGGTTAATATCCTCTGTAGAGCTAAGTAGTATAAATAAAATATTTAATATAATTATTACCAAGATATATCTTTCTGCAAATTGATGCTAGTATGGTATCTATAGCACAAGGATTAATAACTCAGTGAAAATAATATGTTCATCTATCACATGATTTCTTCTGAAAACAATATGTTGTAGTAGTGAGATGAAGTATGTATTAAGTATATTTTAGCATTCCTGTCTTCCAGAAAATGAGTTATTTTTTAGTAAATAATTTTCTCTTTATATAATTGTAAAACAGGATTAATAGATCAGTTCAGAAAAACCCACATTTCACTCTGTCTTAGATTATCTGAGGATCAACATTCAATTCTATAATATTTAACTATCTTTCAATAGACTATAGTTAAAATTAGGATATAGCAAAAATGTTGAAAACATATTCTGACCAATAAAGTCATTTAAAGATATATGCAACTAATAATTAATGACAGTATTACCCAAATGTTAAGAAATCTGCAAATTAAATACCCTGAAACATTTATGGACTGATTCAAATATTAAGTTTAATATACTAAGTAACAGTTAATTGGAAGGACTATTTATGTTCCGTTGCTCATGTTCTTAAAAAAGGGAGAATTATTTGGGAGGAATAAATCAGGACTTTCTGTCTTACGTCCATACATCACTATAATTTCATATGAGAAAGTATTCGCCCCTGAGAGAAAAGGTGGGGAAAAGAAGGAATCTATTTCTTATGGAGTAACAAATCGTAAAAATTGGCCTATTTTTCTCTTCAAACAAGAATAAATGTTTTACCAATATAACAGAGCTCTCGAGTTGTCCAGTCTGCCTATGATGAGGTGAATAATTTAGAAATAGTTTATGGAGTAAGATAAGGGTGATAAAAATGATTGGAAGTGCTAAATATTATCAAGCCACACATTAAATCTTTGTTTTATGAGCAAATTTGGTCATTAGCATGTGCAAATAAATTACAAGATGGTCAAGCAAAATATATGTGGCATGTTATGCACATAAGTATTATCGCATTATGTTAATTAATATATTTTGTTCTCCACCTCTTGGAATCTTTTTCCACAACTGGTTTCATCTAAAAGGGTTAGAGAGAAGTGTTTTTATTTGTCCCTCAGACATCATAAATCATTGAATGTTGTATAAGATATTAATCATATGCTATAAAGGCAAAGGAAGTCAAACAATTTGATCCAGATCTCAGACAATTGGCTAACTGATATAAATAACTGATATTAAAGCTGTTATCACTCCCTATTCCTCAGCATTTCTCAGAAATACAGTTGAAAAAAAGAAGATAAAAGGTGTCTATTGGTCTGTTATTCATCTAAGCAGCAATCTTAACAATACAAAATAACTTCATGATTTGTATATATTGTATGTAAGGGGGAAACCCATTTGAAGCATCAAAGATTGTATTTTTTCATTTTAGATTGAAATTTTAATACGTTTTTAATTAATGGACATGGAAATTATAGTAATAGTTTTCATAATATCACTAAACAATTTATAAAGGTGAATTACTGAACTTGATTTTAGTTGAAGTTAATTCAAAGATGAAAGTTTGGAATTCAAATTTGAAATATGCTAATTTTCCCAATTTATATTTTCTCCCATCCAAGTACTAACCAGGCCCGACCCTGCTTAGCTTCCGAGATCAGACGAGATCGGGCGCGTTCAGGGTGGTATGGCCGTAGACCCAATTTATATTTTCTGATGTGACTCGATATAAATATAATTAACAGTTATTCACAGTATGTTTTGTAATTATGTACATGTGTTTATTATCATATTGATTCGATTATTTTCAATATTTATTTGATATTGAAAATTTTCAAATACTCTATCCCAATTAATTTTTACTTCTGTTTTATTGCATCACATTGAAATTATTGAGTTCTGAAACATTTTCCAAGTCTTACTCCCACTATTCTTCATTTAGTTCAGTTCAACACTTACTATAACAATTATCGACTCATTACTGGTTGATATAGAAAAATCATATTTTTAAAAATTTTTAATTAGGGAAATTATCCTTCCAAGATGATGTGGATCCTTACCATGCTGCTTGGCTCAAATCAGTTGACGAATTAATTTTTATTGAATAAAATTTCATAGTATTGAAATGATGCATTTTTCTGTCATTTCTCATTTTTTATTTATTGGAAAACACATTCCCCCTGAACCTTGTGAGATATGCAATTCTTCCAGTAAAAAGGAGTAATTTATGTTTCTTCACTTCATGGATTTCACATCGCTCAGAAACACATGGAGAGGCTTTCAATGAGGCATCCAGAAGAAGGCTCAGTGGGATGTCTGACAGTCTCAACTAAAGAAAGAGGAGGATCTGGAATCTGTAAGGGTGACCTAAAAAAGACACAAAAATAAAAAGCCTTTCTAGTTTTATGTTTCCCATTTGCAATAAAAAAATGAAGCCTCTAAACTAGTACAAACAAGTGATCTGCGTTTTGGCAGGTTTTGCATGTCATTTTACCTCTGTCAGCTCAGACTGACATATCTGTTTCTTTATGGTCCTATTTCATTATATGATGAGAAGAGAAAGTGCCACACTCATTTACATATTCAGTGGAATAGAAAAAACTAAACTCTATATGAAACCAGCCAGGGGGAGGTATACTGTATTCATGAAAGTGTTCAGATTCTTGGATAGAAAAGTAGTTTATTTTATCCCAATTACTCATGATTACTCCAAACACATGATCCTTCACTCTCTGTGCTTGGCTAATCTCACTTAATTTAATGTTCTCCAAATCCTTCCATTTTCTTGCAAATTATGTAAGATGAGTAGAGTTCCATTTTGTATATTTTCTATAATTTTTAATCCATTCATCTGCTGATGGACCCCTAGGTTGGTTCCATATAGTTTAGCTATTGTGAATTGTGCTGCTATGAAAACAGGTATGCAAATATTACAGTAGAAATCTCAGGGAAGCCAGGCAGGAGATATAAGAGTAGGACTGGGGGAATACTTAGATTCATTAATAGAAATACTACTATAGACTATGTGAATATATGCCAACATCCATTTTGGTATTCCATATTGGGAGGGAGGGAAATGAGAAGTGGGGGCACCAAGAGTATGTGCATGAGTGCCATTGTCAACATGATTTACATTAAGTTATGAGACTCTAATGCACCAATAAAAGCACACAAAAAGAAATGTAGTTTTTTTTTTTGGTAAACAAGATGGCATATACTATCCATTGGTAAGTTATACACATACCTACGGATTATCATCACAAATATATAATGAGTCTATTATTCCAGGCATAGTACAGTGGAAGTAGATGCAAAACTGAAATTGTTTTATGAGCCAGGCATGGTGGCACATGCTTGTAATCTCAGTATTCAAGAGGCTGAGACAGGAGGATAGCAGTTCCAGGAAACCCTCAGCTACTTAGTGAGGCCCTCTACAACTTAGTGAGATCCTGTTTCTAAATAAAGAATAAAAACTAGGGCAGGGGTTGTAGCTCAGAGGTTGAATGTCCCTGAGTTCCATCCCCAGAGTCACACAAAAAAAGAAAGTGTTTTATGATAGTAAATATGATAACATGTTTATTTACCACAATGAAAGAATTTGTTTTAGAAATCTAATGTTTAAAAACTAAAGTGAAATAAGGAAAATTTAACAGCCAAATTAAAGTATGTTTTTGACATTACAAACAAAGTAACAATCTTTTTGGTATTTAGAGTGAAATAAATTTTGCATATATCCATTAATGGTACCCAAATATTGAATATTACTATAGGAAACAGAGTATTCAGAAAGTTATTGAATATGAATTTATTATAGTGCTACTGCTTGTGGTTTTTATGGACAAGTGTGAGCAAGAGTGAGGATGGAAGGAGTAATAGAAAAATTTAAGGACAAGAAAAAGAAAAGATCATGCTTAATATTCTGATTCCAATTGTATACTAACTCGGATATTTTAGTTCTAATGTATATTGCTTAATTGTATGAATGTTAGGTATCAAATTAATTTTGAATCTATAAATTTTCTTTATTACTCACCAAATATTATCCCAGTTAGATATGACAGAAACGGTATGGCCAACAAACTAAAACTATGGTAATTAGGTTAAAAGTCCTTTATTTTTCTATTATATATATTTTATATGCCATGTAAAGTTTTCCTGAGGAACTGTCATAAAACATTAATAGTGCTTATTTGTCTTATGAACTGTGATCAAAACATCAACACTTTGCCTTAGGCTTTTATATCAGTTTGTTTTATAACAGCCAACTTCTTGCGTGGAGTCATTTAGAAGCGTTCATGGCGCATTCTGTAGGCAGGTTATGGGTGACATGCTCATTGATGACATACTAAAATGCCATATACTATCATTCTGGAAATGGGTTTAAAAGGTTATAGACAAGGATGTTACAATGTAAAACTTGAGAGAAATTGTATTATGCAAGTTTTTAAGATTTTTAACAATAAAATCATAGGCTAGATTCACTTCCTTATCATTCTATTTTTCTCTTGAACTCTCAAATATACTTAAGAAATTTATGAGGTAAAGAAATAATCGAGATGTTTCATGGTTACAGATGCATGTATCAAGGGCAAATATCTAAAAGTAAATTGCAAAGAGCAAAAAGCCAAGTAAACAAGGAATTTGATTTGAAAATGCTGTAACTATAATATCTTAAAGAGGGAAAAAAGTGTAAAGCTAATGCTAATCTCCCACTATGTTGAATCTCCTTTAGTTTTTAGCACACCTGTCATTAATTTCAATATAAACAAAAGGTAAAGTATTTTGAATATATATAATTATAATAAATAAAAATACAGCAAGAAATTATTGGAAATAATTTAACTCTTTAAAAATAGTTTTAGTAGGAACATTTTTTTTCAGTTCAATCTTTATTATTTGGAAAGATGTTTTTCTCCTTTGATTCCAATATGAAGTTTCTACTAAAACAAATTGATATCTCTCTAATAGGAAGTAAGAGTATTAGAGTTTGGTCATTTTTTTATTAGAGTTCAAATATTTCTGAAATAGCAATTTTCTGAAAATATACTGCTGAGTAAATATTTTTCTCATAAACTTTTATGGAATAATCAAAATAATAGAAAATATGTTTCTCTCAGTATCAAAGCTCATTGGTAATTATTAGACCCCCTAAAGCCATAAATATGTATGTAACATATAAATATCATAAAGTCTTACTATTATATGTGCACATATTAAGTATCTTACAGCATATAATTCTCATACAATGACTCTCAAAGAATGAATAAAATATATTATAAGTCACTTAATTGTGCATGTCCCAATTCCCTATTTTATAAAGATTTAGATTAGATTGGTAGTTCTCAATCTGCTCAAAAAACTTCCTCTAGGCACTAAGAAAACATTTGACATTACTTATCATTGAAATTCAGTACTCGGAAGTGGCTCATGACCGTTAATTGTTGCTCATCTTTGGGCAGGAAAGAGAGCCAAAGGAGATACCAGGAGAGGCTGATGTGTTTTGGTGATAACATGGTGGTTCAAACTTCTTGAGCTCAGCCATGGTAACTTGAAATATGCCAGTCCTCAGAAACCTAGATTTTCTCAAAATATTTTGTTTGAAAGAGAAAAATTCTCTCTATATAATTTTGATAATCATTAAAGTTCTATAAATTATAGAAGGTTACATACTGGATGAATTTATCTCTATTGACCATAGGAAAACCTAGTTAACTTTGAAGCAATGAATGTATTGTTGAATGATTTGATAATTTAAATTAGTAGCATATTGAAATGTAAGCCCTGGTATGATTGTGCTGATTATGAATTAGGTAGTCTGCATATCTGAGAATAATGTAAAGCTTGGTAATAGTGGGAAGGCATGTTTGGTCCTAACCATTTTTAGTAACAAAATACTAGAGAGGCTCAAACAATAAACAAATATTTTCCATAGATAATCCATGTATATAATAACTTTAAAACTTTAATACCTAGAATAAAATACATGTTCATAATGATAAATGTTGATATAACTTTTTAGGATTATTACTATCTCCTTCTTGAGGATTATTGGTTTTAAAATGTCTTGTGAGAATGAATTAATAAGATAGAATCAATCCTCAGAATTCAATTTCTCCATCTGTAATCCACATATTCCTAAATCAGTGCTAACTTCAATTACATATGATTTATGGACACTTAGACAATTAGTAGTTCCAAGTTTCCTACCAGTATAAGTTTTGAAGCCACTGCCTGCCTTAAAATATGACTTTTCTTTTGACTTCAGGATATGATAATGACTAGAATGTGATAATGACAAGACAACATCACAGTTGCAGCATTATGAAAATATAAATAGTTTAAGAGAATTTGTTAATAAAAAGGAAATGCTATAAAGAATATGACAGGATAGGCTGGGCATGGTGGTGCACAATTGTAATCCCTGAGCTTGGGAGGCTAAGACAGGAGGATCACACAGGTTTGAAGCCAGCCTCAGCTACTTAGTGAGGCTTTCAACAATTTAGTGAGATCCTGTTTCCAAGTAAAATATAAAATAGGTTTGGGAGTATAGCCCAGGGGTAGAAAGCCCCTGGGTTCCACTTCCAGTACCACCACCAAAAAAAAAAAAAAAAAAGAACAGGATAAAATCTACAATATGGGAAATGGCAGGTCAGATGTATAGTAAAAGAGAAATATAGTTTTGTGCCACATAATGTCTTGATCAATGACAGAGCTATTTTATACAATAGTAGTCTCATAAGATTATAATGGACTAGAAGAAAAAAGAACTGTCAGCTAAAGACATTGTATCCATTGTAATATCTTAATATCCTAACATAAAGCTTTACTCCTATGTTTAAGGTGGTGCTGATGTAAACAAATGCACTGTTTGCCAGTCATATAAAAATATAACACATAATTATTCACAATAGTTCAATGGTAATAAATGGCTATGGTACTGGTTTATATATTTATGATGCCATACTTTTCATAATTATTTTAGAGTCCACTCCTATTTCTGATAAAAAAAATTCACTGTGAAAAAAAGCCATATTAAACTGACAGTAGCCTAATACATGTTGTATATACAAATCTTTATTGAAATTCATCCTCTTGTGTCTGATTTAATATTATGGGTTGTTTGTTTATTTTTGTTTTGTTTTTACATCATGTCCCTTAAGCATATATAATTCACTGCTAATGTTTCCAGTAAGTGGCCATGTCAGGTGATTGTCCTGGGCATTAAAAATGATTGAAGACCAAAAAAAAAAAAAAAAAAAAGAAAAGACAAATCATTAGTGATTTCTGCTTTCCAGCCAGGAACAACCCATTTAAACACAGGTAGGACCATCAAAAAACAAAGTGATGGAAGGTGTTAAAGAATCAATGCATGTGTTAAAATATCACTCCAAACCCCATGGATATGCAGAGTTAATATGTGGTAACAAAACATAAATTTAAAAAATTCTTAGGAAGGAATGTGTTTCATAAAAGGCAATAATACATCAAATGAAAATTCAAGCAGGGCTTCTATCTGATGCAGAGAAACATCTGGTGACTTTGGATTGAAAATCATGTACTTTAGCTTATCCTTCTCAGCACTTTGATAATCATGACCAAAGAAAAAGTTAGTTTGTAGTGTTGAAAAAGGCTGGACTGGACTGTGATGTTGAATTTATTGCTGGGTCTGGACAGTTTAAAGGATTTAAAACCTCTATTCCTTACACGACCAGAAATTGAATGGTGAATCTACAAGAACTTGACGTGAAGGCAGCTGAAGAATATTTGGAAATGCTACCCAAGCTGCTTGTGGAGAAAAATTGTCTGCCAGAGCAAATCTGGCAGAAGTAATCTGGCACAGCCCATTTGAGAAACCTGGTGGAGCAAATGTGTCTGAGCAATAGGCTCTACTACATAGGTTTGTGTACCTACATTCTGATGTTAAAACAATTGACAAAATCACCTAGCAACATTTCTCAGAACATGTCCTCATCATTAAGTGAGGTATAACTATATAAAAAAATCTAAGATGGTTGACTTTAATCACTAAAATGATAAAAAGAACCTAGCCATTCATGAAATAGAAGGCATATAATTTGGCATCCAAGAGTTAAAAATTTCCCTCACAAGAAGCAAAAATCAAGGATTAAAGAAAATAGTTCATCCTACAAGTAGACAGAAGTAATGAAATCACATATCCTATTCAGATCTAATAGTTTCTCCTGTGTCTAGTGATGGATCCAATTAAGGACCTTATTCACAGTATGGATTTCTAGGCTCCTAGATTACAAGTGTAAGAAGAAAAATTATGTCAGGAAATTTCAGGAGAGGACATGGACAATAAAAGGGAAAGAACTAGAAAGAGGTAAAAGGAAAAGAAGACTGAAAGAAAGAGCAAACAAGTGAGAGATAAAGTTTATACAGGCAAACAGAGCTAAAAGTTACATTTAGAACATTATAAATGTTATGTTTATTTTAAATTTTAATATTTATAGTATGAATTTTAATTTTTATTATTTTAAAATATGTTTTTAATTATTATATGCCAGGTCCCTTTTATGAATTTTATAAGCCTTAATTTGTTTACTTCTTATAACCTCCTAGTTTTTGTTTGTGATGATGATGATGATGATGATGATGATGATGATGATGATGTGTGTGTGTGTGTGTGTGCGTGCGTGCGTGCGTGCGTGTGTGTGTGTGTGTATGTTTGTGTGTGTGTGTGATACCAGGTATTGAACCCAGGAGCACTCTGCTTCAAGGTTACACCTTTTATTTTTTTTATTTTTAAATAAGGTCTCTCTAAGTTTCTGAGGCTGGCCTTGAACCTGCAATCCTCTTTTCTCACCCTCCCAAATACTGGTATTACAGGTGTGTACCACCGTGCCCACCTATATCTCTCACTTTAAAATAAAATTCTAGTTCTTATTTTGTAGACTAAGAAAACTGAGTTTAGATATCTAGTCTCAGTCTACACTGCTGTTTAACCCAGAGATAAAATTTGACCCTAGGCAATCTGCACATATCCTATTCTTTTAATAAATTCTACTATGATCAAATGAAATAAAATACTACATTATAAAAGAGAAGAAAGCAAAGAGGAGACAGAAGAAAGGAACATTTAATATAAGAGAGAGAGCAGGATAAGATCAGAGGGGGAAAATCATATAAGAAAAAAGAAGAAAAAGGGGGCAAGATGGTGGCTGCCAAATAGGACATGCATTCCTCAGAGAAGCCTTGAACACCAGATTTTGGTTTAATATCTGATTGGGACAACTTAAGGAGGCATTTTCAGCCACGATTTCCTACCTAGAATACAGAAGAAAGAGTGGATAATGGCAGAATTAGAAGAAAGGTGACAACGAGGTGCATGCCACACAAGAAAAGTGATTTTTTTGAACAACATCCCAGAGGAGATTAGAGAAAAGACCACTTCAGCAGTGCATGCTGGGAACTCTTAACAACATACCTTGTAAGAAAAATGATCCGGGTGTGATGGAGGGATTCCAGCAGTGCTGGACAGGAACCCCAGCTGTGAGGCCCAGGGTAACTCAGTGCGCCTGGCTGCCGCCCTCCTCTAAGCTGCGCTGGGAGCTATGGTGTTCTCAGAATAGCAGATCCTGCTCTATGCGGTGAGGTGGTGGGCCTGCAGCCATAATTCAGAAGATGCAGACAAATCTTATCCAATTCACCTTGAATTTTGGGGGAAAATTTTCCACGACGGGGGACTGTTCCTGCTGCACATGCTTAAGAATTGTGGACATCATACCATGTAAGGAAGGTGCTCAGCAGAGAACCAGGAGGAAGGCGGCAGTGGCAGGGGCTGTGGCAGCCAGTATTTGGGAGAGGCAGAGATCCAATCCAAACCACCTTTAACTTTCAAAAAAATTGCCTCAAAGGTAGGCCGCTATGGCCGCCCATGCTTAGGAATTCTGGACAACTTGCTGTGTGGGAAAAGTGTTTGGGAGAGAACTGAGATGGTGGTGGCAGCAGCGGTGGAGGCGGCCAGTATTTGGGAGAGGCAGAGATACAATTCAATCCACCTGAATCTTTTGAAGAAATCTCCCCAAAGGTAGAATGCTACTGCTGCACATGCTCCAGAAATTGGGACAACATGCTGTGTGAAAGAGGTGCTTGAAAAAGAACTGAGATGGCAGTGGCAGTGGCAGCGGTGGTCAGTATTTGGGAGAGGTTTAGATCCAATCTAATCCACCTTAAAATTTTAAAGAAATCTCCCCAAAGGTAGACTACTACTACCACACATGCTTGGGAATTCTGGAAAACATGTTGTGTGGGGAAGGTGTTCAGGAGAGAACCGAGATGGCCATGGTGGCAGCGGTGGTGGTGGTGACCAGGATTTGTAGGGGAAGACAGATCCAGTCCAATCCACCTTGAACTTTTGAGGAAATCTCCTCAAAAGTAGACTGATCCTGCCACACATGCTCGGGAATTCTGGAAAACAAGCTAAGTGGTAAAAGGGTTTGGGGTGTATCAGAGGGAGCCCCGCATAGCCGGGTTGGGCTACCATGCTGCAAGTTCTGGGAGACATCAGCCCTCATGGCCACCAAACTCCTTTGAGCAGTGTGGGAGGCCAGGATGTATGTGGAGCAGGAGAGCCTGTTCTCTGAAGTGAAGCTGTGGACCTCTGCCTTCAGAGGGGAGACAAAATTCATTGCCACTAGGTATTTAGGGTTCCAACTTTTGCAAAAGACATGTACTTTTTTCTCATATTAAAAAAAAAAATCCAGGCATGGTGGTGCATGCTTATAATCTCAGCATTTGGGAGGTTGAGACGAGAGGATCGTGATTCACAGAGAGCCTCAGCTACTTAGTGAGGCCCTCTGAAGTTCAGTAAGATCCGGTTTCAAAATAAAGAATAAAAAAAATTAATAAGTCAGGGGGTATAGCTAGGAGGTCGAATGTCCCTGGGTTCTGTCTCCAGATCTGAAAAAAAAAAAAAAAAAAAAAAAAAAAAGCCGGGCATGGTGGCACATGCTTTTAATCTCCATGTTTGGGAGGCAGAGACAGGAAGATCACACAGGTTTGAAGCCAGCCTCGCTGGCTTAGGAGACCCTGTTTCCAAATTTAAAAAAAATATATAAAAAAATAGATCTGGGAGTGTAGTCTGGAGGCAGAAGGGTTTCCAGGAACCCCAGTACCACCAATAAAGAAAAACCAAGAAAGAAAAAAGGGAACATCTGTAGATGACCTGCTCACAGTGACAGAAACCAGAGGCCACTACACAGCAAGGCTGGTGCCTCTGAAGCCAGGATAGGAGGCTGCCACAAGACAAGGCCCGGGTTGGTGCCAGTGAGGCCGAAATTGGAACCTGCCATGCAGTGAGGCTTGTGCTGGGGACAGCGAGACCAGGATAGAAGCGTGCCTTAAGACAAGGCCAGTACTGGGGCCTCCGAAGCCGGGATTGGAGCCTGCTGTGTGGTGAGGCCAGTGCCGGGCCCACAGAGGCTGGGATCAGAGCCTGCTGAGGGGTAAGACTGGTGCCAGAGTCAGCAAGACCTGGGTCAGTGCCTGCCATGAGGCAAGGCTGGTGCTGAGACCTCTGAGGCTGGGATTGGAGCCTGCCATGAGGCAAGACCTGTGCTGGGGCCTCCAAGGCCAAGATCGCAGCCTGCTGTGAGGCAAGGCTGATGCTGGGGCTCCAAGCCCAGGATCTTTCCCCATCCCATTCCCTCTTATAAGTGACCTTAATTGCTCTTCCATTGGGCCCTTTCTTCAACTAGATTTCTTTCTATTACCCCTTTTTTCCTAGCTTTTGCATATTAGGTGAGGTAGGGGCTAAAGCCCAGTGTTTCCTGGTTATCAGTTCTCCTTTGAAAACCTTTTAATGTGTTGGATCAGATGCAGTCATATTATTTTAGATTGTTTCTTAAGTAACTGATTGTGGACATTAATTATAGCTACAAAATATCTTCCTATAAGCATTTAATCTTTAATTGAATATCCGAGGCCCATATTTTAGCTATACTGACATACAAACAAAAGTGACTATCAAAGGAAAGTAGTATTGTATTGGACATCCTCTACAAAGGAGGCCTCAGTCTCTCTTCTGGAATTAAGCTGATGATTTAGAACTGGCCAACTGAAATACCAGTGTCAATCAGGGAGTTATGGGGCCCAAGAATGGAGAACAATTCCTTTTGACATAACACATGTAACAAATCACCCCAAAAAAGAAGTTCTGAGCCCTCATGGTAGTGCACTCCTTTAATTCCCAAACAGGGGAGCCTGAGGAGGATCGTAGGTTCAGAATCAGCCATAGCAATTTACCAAGCCCCTCCAAAACTTAGTAAGACTTTGCTTCAAAAGGAAAAATAAAATAGGGCTGTAGGTGTAGGTCAGAAACAGAATGCCCCTGAGTTCAATATCCAGTACCAAAAAATAGAAATAAAGAGAGGAAGAAGAGAGAGAGAGAGAGAGAGAGAGAGAGAGAGAGAGAGAGAGAGAGAGAGAAAGGAAGGAATAAAGGTTGGTTTGACTAAAGAACCAGCGCATTTCTTGCACAGGTCAAAATTAAAACTGCTGATATGAGTCCACGAAAGGTTTTGTTTTAAATAAATCTAAAAATGTATTGACATTCAGACCAAGACTTATTGTATTCTATAATTCAACAAACACAACAGGGTAACTGGGAATAGAAGAGAAGCCTGTGACTTTCTTAATGACCCAACATTCCTACTTTTCCCCATCAATTTCTCTGTATATGCCTTCATTGGCCCCTGCTGAAGTTTACTGACAGCTGAGGAAGGATTTTGCTTCATAAAAATTGACAGATGTGTCAATTTCCACTTAGGAAGTCGCCCATCAGTGAAACTAAAACACAGGGATTTTTTTCCCCAGCCTTTGCCACTCTTTTCACTTATTTCAAAGGCTTAAATAAAACTCTCAGAGTTCACAAATCTGAATTTTTCCAAAGAGATGGTAGATTCTTTACAAAGTTTAAGTGTTCTGGAAAACAAGGATAATTTGATATAACTTAAGTAAATTTTTCTTTCCATTCTGTTTGACTTAGTTATTTTGACTCGCTCACCCAATAACAGCTGTTCACCAACACCCTTGGTGTCTCAAATACTTTAGTAAAAAATATTACGTGATAAATGCATGATGAAGAAGACCAACAAAATAATCTATTCAGGAGGTGACGTCACTATTCATCTGAGCTGAATTTACAGAAAGATAGAAAAGATAAATGATTTTTTTAATATTTGCCATAATCCCTGGTAACAGCCAATCATAGCAAAACATGTTTATACATGTTTAAATAAAAGTCTGTCTTAGTAGCCTATTAATTTAATGCACATTCTTCTTTATTTTTTCTTCTAAAATGTTCATTATAATGTTATTTTTAAATGTAGCTTAATTTTAACCTAACATTCCTTCTCTAAGAACATTCACATTGAGAAGGTTTTCTTTTACAAAATAAGAAATTTTGATATGAACAGATGCACAAATTTGGTTAAATTCAATGATAACAAATATACAATGCTCAGTTTTATATTTTGCGTATTTGAACATCATTGAAATTTTAAAAACTTATTCCCAAACTTGAAATGGACTGTGCTATACCCAGTCATCCTGATCTCTCAAGGTTGTCTCAAGTTTAGCCCCAAAAGGACTTTGTTCTCTTTATCAGTCTTGGTACAGTTATTTATCTTGGTTCCTTCATTCATTCTCTCTCTCCTAGCACACTCAATTACACATGGTGTGGTCCTTATTATTTACAGTCACATTCTCAGCCTTTCACAGCCCATTAGTTAGAACTGCACAATTCATTATGACTTTTTTCTTCCTCAAAAGCAACATTCTCAGAGAGTAAAAAGTCAGCAATCCTTCCTTCCTTCCTTCCTTCCTTCCTTCCTTCCTTCCTTCCTTCCTTCCTTGCTTCCTCTTCCTGCATATTTACATACATATTTGCCTATCTCCCATTTATCTAAATATAAATTGGGCACTAATGGGTGAAAATTCAGAGAGTATTTAATCTTTATTAATTCCAATAATTCAGCCATGTTAGTTGTTGAAGAAGAGTTGATCCTCAAAGTAGTGGTGAAGGAAAATCATGCCAATAATTTTTGAAAATGTCAGTAATACTGAAAAAATGTGAATGATGTATAAAAACCCTTAAGACTCATTATATATGGATAGTTGGGTGATGGTTTTAAATTTCATATGTGTGTATGGGTGTATGTGTGGTTTTATAACTAATTAAAATTATGCATGCATTGATTTTAGCAGGAAAATATAAAACCTGACCTCATATAAAATTAAATACGACCTATTCTAGAAAACCAAATGATATAAATATCTAAGAGAAAGTAATAAAGGATGAGATTTTTTTAAATAATAAAAGTTGTTTTCATGTTTACATAAACAATATGTCCTCTAAAGGAGTATAGACTATAATATAATGTTTACTAGTTCTTAAGAGAGTAAGGTAGTATTGCATTGTTTCAGTCTTTTAAAATATAATGTCAATTATGATCATTCTTCACTGGCACCATGCACAATGGCGTGGCAGCCAACAGAGCTTTGAACAAAATTATAATTTGTTTCTTTACAAACATGAAAATGAGTCACAAGTTATGGAGGGAAATATAGCAGTTAGAAAAGAAAAAAATTTCAAGTGTTGATTAATATATAGTTGCCTGTTGTTGATTCCATATATAATTTGGATGCTTGTTTTTTGCCACTCATATGGGTCCTTCATCACTGTTTTGTTTTTTTTTTTAATCAGGCCCTTGGATTTTTTTTTTTTTTAGTCTTCTTAGTAACAGCTGTTGCTTCCTGAATATTCAGTCTCCAAATGTGGCACACTTTCTTTATTTTAAATGTGATGTAGTGCATTGAGTTGTGTTGATTCATGGCACTAACACTGGAGAAACTAATCTTGATTGTCCTGGCTTTCTTTCTTGTTCTGGGAAAAGGGAGTTTTTCCTGACTTTACCTCTCAGTTTCAATGTGAATATTCAAAACAAATCTCACCAGATTATTCTTTTATTGCACATTAAGCCAGCTACAGAGTGGCATCGGGTGTATAAATGGCTTAACTCACTTATATTCATTTCCTTTAGCATTCCCTGTACCACTCCATATTGCACAGAACCTGAAATAGTGTGTGTCTGCTCTACTAGTACATCACAGGGCACCCTCCCAACTTCACATTCCCAAGTAGATCGACACCATAAGCCATTACTATGTAGATAGGAGCTGCCTCCTTTAAGAGAAACATGTCTCTTCCTCATATCTTAAACTATTTATAAACTAAACTCACTTTTTCTTTAACGGGTCTGGGGATAGAAACCAGGAGCATTCGACGTTCGAGCTACACCCCCTACCCTATTTTTTATTCTTTATTTTGAAATAGGGTCTCACTAAGTTACAGAGGGCCTCACTAAGTACCTGAGGCTGTCCTCGAACCCAGATCATATGGTCTCAGCCTCCCGAATGCTGAGATTAAAAGCATGTACCACCACGCCCAGTTTAAACTCACTTTTTGATTCAAATTTAGCTTCTGTTTCACACACTTCTATGGTTTTAGTGTCCCCATTATTGATTTGAGTAAAACTTCCAAATATCTACTCCTTTCATTTTCTTAGAATGAAAATGAAAACTGAATGAAATGGAATGAAAACTGAAAAATAGGGTACATGAGTTATGAAAAGAATATAAAGGAAAAGACTTTTCCTCTACTTATAAAATTTTAATAGAAAATTTCCCTCTAAGTTAACAGTTTTTTGTAGTTAGAAACTGTCTGAAATAAAATTTTCTTCCCCATGATTTCTAATGGAATTTAACAGAATTATGAGGAAAATAACTCTGAAGTAATTCAAAATAGTAGGAAATGCTTGACAAGATTGTTTAAAGTATTTTAATACTTATAAAAAGAAGCTGTAATCGCAACCACATACTCACACTGCTAGTGAAATATATCTACATGCAAAATCTCATGCCAACCCCTAAAACCCATCCATAAATGTAAAAAATAAAGAAAACTTTTATTACTAAATAAACATTGAGGCCGGGCGTGGTGGCGCACGCTTGTAATCCCAGCGCTTGGGAGGCAGAGACAGGAGAATCGCGCAGGTTCAACCTGCGCAAGCGAAGCCAGTCTCGCTTGCTTAGGAGACCCTGTTTCCAAATAAAAATATAAAAATAGGTCTTGGAGTGTAGCCCGGAAGTAGAAGGGTTTCCAGGTACCTCAGTATCATCATCATCATCATCATCATCATCATAAATAATAAATATTGAACCGGATGTAATGCAAATCAGAGGCATTTTACTAAGATGTTGCAAAGATCAAAATATATCTTCTAAATATAATATTCCCCATTCTTTTTCACTGGGAATATACTCCAATATCTCCAATGGATGCCTGATATAGTGGATAATACTGAACTCCATATGTAAAATATTTTTCCCACATTAGGATAACTATAGTAAAATTCAGTTTTATTTTTTTCTTCTTTCTTACTTCTTTCTCTTTTAAATTATTTTTTTGTACTGCAGATTGAAGCCAGGGGAATTCTACCTCCAAGTTAATACCCTCTGCCCTCTGCCCTTTTTATATTTATTTTGAAACAGGGTCTTGCTAAGTTCCTGAGGTTCTTGTTAAGTTTCTGAGGTTGACCTGGAACATGTGATCCTCCTGTCTCAGCCTTTCAAGCACTGGGGTTACAGGCATGTGTCACCACATCTGGCTCCCCACTTAATTTTCATATTAGGTACATAAAAGATTACCACCAACTGTTCTATAAAATGTAGTTTGGAGGTAGAAAAACTATGAGTTTAATCCCCAGTACCCCCTCCAAATAGTAGATCTGTAGTGTAAAGTTCTAAGAAAAAAAGATTAGTTTCTTCCTTTAAGAGGGAAAATGAAGGAAATAATAATAATAATAATAATAATAATATTTATATATTTCTGGGAATTTAACTAGGGAACATCTTACCACTGTCCTAACTTCCAACTCTTTTTATTTTTTTTATTTTTAAACAGGTTCTTACTAAATTGCTGGGGGCCTCCCTAAATTGCTAAAATTGTCCTCAAATCTATGATCCTCTTGTTTCAGCCTCCCATGTACTGAGATTATTGGTGTGGGCCACCACTCCCAGTTAAGAATCTTATTTTTAATTTATATTTATGTTTACAAAGCAGTCATGGGATAGTCATACACACACACACACACACACACACACACACACACACACACACACACACGAGCAAAGGAAGGTAGATCAAATACAGAGAATAGCACTAAAGCACTAAATATACAAATTTATAGATTATTTATAAAATTCAAATTTATTATTTATAAAATTCTTTGATAAAATGCCAGGAGAAGTACTTAGCTAAATTCTCTTATACCTTTTGCATTGGTCATTTCTCATCATTATTTTTTTTTTTTTATAGATTGAACCCAGTGCATTCTACCACTGAGCTACATGCCCAGTTCTGTTTTATATTTTGAAACAGAACCTTCCTAAATTTCCGAGGCTGGCCTTGGAACTGCCAACCCTCTGTCTAAATGGCCTCCTGTACTGATCATTTCTACTGATACCAAAATGTACATTACAGAGGACTCTTTAGCTAGATTGTGGATTTAGGGACTGACTTCTTTTTATTGATTACTCTTTACCCATGACCTCTGCGAAGCATCCTATACTCAACTAGATTGTCCTGACATTTTATAAGATCTATTTTATATCATGAAAGAGATCTTAGGAAACCAACAAGAATGTGACTAATATGCAGAGTCATTTTCCACACTTAATTTGTTTAATTTGTTCTCTAGCTTTTGTAAAAACCCCAGAGTCAAACAAACCTCCCTGTAGATCACTTTATTTTTAGAAACTTCCTAAACATATCAATCTAATTTTTGTCCCAACAATATCTCCTATAGATATTAAGAGTTTGGGGCTGTCAGCTTCTTGGTTTGTGTCTATAACTTTTTAAATATATTTTATTTCTAGGCCTCCTGACATCAGCACATTTGGTTATTGGAGAATTAATCTTGATTTACTCTATTTGCTACCATATTTTATAACTTCTGTAAGATGTTTTCTTCCCTAACTTGTGACTTGTTTTCATGTTTTATTCAAAGACTTCAGATTATTCTCTTTAATATTTTTCCTCATTACTAAATCTCCATATCATTTAATCATTAGAGTTTGGGATTATTTCTATTATATCATAATAAAATATTATCATTTGCAGTATAAAAATGTGTTAAGACTAGTGTGTAGTTTTATGCTCCTTTAGAAAACGAAAATGATAAAGCATGTTATATAACCTTGGCTTTATGGCCAGACTGAGCTTATATGACCTGCCACAGCTCATAAGGTAAATTCATCTCTGCCTATCACTACAACAAAAAACAAGAAAATCCTGCTTAAAGGTTAAGGAAGAGTTATGAAAGGAAAAATGAGAGGAAAACCACATTTTCAATAAATATGAAGTCGAGAAGGAACAGACTCTTTTAACAGTTTGTACGACTGTGTATTAATTTCTCTAACAGCAGTTTTCAAAGTCAAAATTTTCCTATCCTTATATATCAGTCAAATAATAAGCCATGTGAGTATTCCAGAATTTACAATAGGAAAGTTAAACATTTATCTTAGCTATTACTTGGAAAGTACAATTTAACACCCTATAGTATATATTTGTAGAGATAAGAAGGGTCTATGCTTATTTGTGAATGGCTTTTATTAATGTCATTATTAACCTTTCATTATGAATATCTGTTATTTGATTTAAAATTAGGTTAATAATTTTATATCTGAGACTCTGTTACCTACTTATTCTGAATATCAAATAAATTTTCCTTCTCAATTTTCTCTCATTTCTTTTAATTTATTCCTTTCAAATTCCTGTACCTTTATTTATTCCTTTCAAATTCCTTTCAAATTTATTCCTTTCAAATTCCTTTCAAATATCATGTTACCATATATTTGTAGTTTAGTCAAACTGAACACATTTCTTTTCTCCAATAAGACCTCCCTAAACTTCAAATCAACATTTGATGAAGAGTATTTTCAAAATAATATAAAAAGTATGTTCTGAATATTAATTGTTGCAAAAAGGATAGCTATCTTTTTAATGATGTTTTGTCATTTAGTTTCACTGAGCTTATAAGAACGGATACCATTTATACCTATAATTTACATACCAGTTTTTTCAGTCAATGTCATTTTTTCTCAAATTTTACATAACATAAAACCAAGTAAAAATGATCATCAAAATAGACATTTAGTCAGAAACACAAAAAATGGGCAATCATAACCTTTTACTTTTCATAAATCTGGTGAAATTCCATTTCATTTAATTTTATGGGACTGCCTGGCTTTAGTTGATAATGAGTAAGCCAGAGTCCTGAGCTTAAAAATCATTATTGATTGTCAGAGGGTTCAATTAATCTGACTGAGTCTACTGCAGTGCAGTTCAAAGATGGTTAGATAAGATAATGGATATATAAACTCATGTGCCTGAAAAGTTAGAGTAAGATCATGTATGCTGTTATATCGCTTATGTCATCTTTATTGATTATGTGTAGAGGTCATAGATATTTACAACTCAGCATAAAGTAATGACATATGAAATATCACCAAATTAGTTTGATGCAATTTTAAGATTTATAAATTAATTTATCATATGTTTCCTAAGATGTTTATAGTATTGTTGGGAAATAAGAAATTATTGGTGTCATTTACTTTTTTCATAGATGATGAATAAAAACCTGGAAAGTTAATTGAATTTAGCACTTGTTACCCAGCAAAGTATTAGAGGAATATAATTATATTCTTCAATCTTATTTGAGTGAATTTCACTCATATATTACTTAAGTATGACATATTTTATCACAGGATTTCATCACATTGTTTATTCTAGGCAAGCATTTATTTCAGATGACATAATATTTAATATTATGCTAAAATATTTGATATATTTAATATTAAATGCAATAAATATTTATTGCAGTGATGTAATATTTGACACATGATTTTTTTGTTCAATGTCTTCCTCCTAGAGCCTATAATAAGAGTAGTACTGATATTTATAGTTTATAGCACAGTATTTTGTATATAAGAATTAGTTTTTAAATGTTAGCTAATAAAACATATTTTATCTTCCTGTCTATATATTGTAGAGTATTAACTGTCTTGAAAAGTATTAAATATAAAAGCAACTGAGTTGAAGTCAAGCAGTTTTACATGCTACAATGAGACTGACATTCACCGGACACCTCATTGTTTCAGTACATGTAAAGTGACACAGTAGTGTACTGGAAACAATCAAATGTCATTTTTATCAGCTTGAACATCTATCTCTATTTTTTCTTCATAAGTGAGCATAGCTTTGTAAATTTTCAGCCATACTATCTATATATTTATTGGTGATATTTTAACATGAAGAGACTTGGAGTAGAACATTTTGTTCTGGGAAGAATCCCACAGATTTAATGGAAATAGGCACCTTATATCTTGCAGACTGGAATTAAATACTCCTCCCCATTCTCCAGGATTATGAGATACAGAAATCTTGCTTTGTGGTGACTAGAGTTTTGTTTTTTATTTATAAATACTAGAATAAGTGTAATTAATGTTAGGACACCTGTGGGTAAGTTTTAGAGAATTATTAGGAAATATGTCAAAATGAAATGGTTAACACACCAACTTCATTTAGACATTATACTTTCTAGAATATTTCTGATCAACTCCTACTTCTTTTCCCTTCTTTCTTAATCTTTTCTGTCACTTGTATTAGGGTCTGCTATTTATGTCATAATGGGATATAGCTACCACTTCATCACTGTTATATCTCATGTAATTAATAAAATTAGAAAACACACCCATAAAAATGGTGGATCACCATATACTGGCAGTTCCTTTTATGTTCTCCTTATAGTAATTGAATCTTTGAACCCGAGTATCAGATAAGAAGTCAGGTCCTTATGGGTGGTACACATACTTGGGTATTTTTATTACACTGAGGTTGATTCTTATCTAGCATCTACTGCAAAGAAGACTAATTGAAAAGAATAGAACTATCATATTAGGAGCACTGAAACATTAAGATTTACTACATCTTACTGAAAACACAATTTCAGGCAAGATTACATTATGATTGATATTATCTCAGTACTTATGCTTATTTTATTTAATAACATGTGCATTGTAATCTTTTATAAGAGGGCTTTTAGACTTGAGAAGCTACCAATTAGGCTAACATTTGAAACAAATTAATAACTTTATGACATGTAGCCAAAGACACAAAGCCATATAGTTCTATTTGAAACAACAAAGTAAGCTTATATTCTAAAATCAGTATTAGTATTAAACATAGCTTTAAAGTAAACACAAGGTGGGAGTGGTGGTGCAGGCTTGTAATCCCCGTGTTGGGAGGCGGAGACAGGAGGATTGCGCAGGTTTGAAGCCAGCCTCGGTGGCTTGAGAGACCCTGTTTCCAAATAAAAAAATACAAAATAGGTCTGGGAGTGTAACCTGGTGGTAGAAGGATTTCCAGGAACCCTAGTACCACCACCAAAAGTAAGTAAGTAAGTAAGTAAGTAAGTAAGTAAGTAAGTAAATAAATAAATAAATAATTTCAAAGCAACTAAGTTGTTTTCTGCCAACTGAAAAAGTGCCAATCATTTTAACAATATATTTCTTAATTTAAAAATTAATAAAACCTTGCTCAAAAGTCTGCACTATAGGAAAGTGAAACCATCTTAAAATATGGAAAAGCAATATACTGAAGTTACATTACAAATTATAAGACAAAGGACATTGCTATACAAAACATCAAATCATTGGGTAACAATCTAAATAAGTTCAAGTTTTCAATGTGTAATTAAAATTATTTAGTAAAATGTTTGGTTTCCTTAGCACTCCAAAAAGTTAATATTGAATCTAAAAAAGTTTTTAAATAAGCAGGTGAGTGGACAAAAACCAATAGAGCTTCATAGTTTCTTTGAATGAGTGGTCAATAAGAAATCAGTAAAATCATGGCATTTTACACTAGCTTATATCTTCTTATTGAAAATATTTATTTTAATCCTAGGAAACATCCAAGTCATATTTGATAAACATATTGTTTCCTGACTTTTCCATTTGTCTTCAATAACTCTAATAAAAAATATATATATCAAAACCTCTTCAAAAGATTTTTCTTTCTTTTTTATTGTGATAAAAATACACAATATTTACCATCTTAAACATTTTAAGTGTATAGGATAGTATTTAACTGTATGTAGATCATTGTGTAAGCAGATCTTGAAGACTTTTTATTTTACAAAGCTGAATATCTCTACCCATTAATCAATATCTCTCTTTCTTATCTTCCTCCTACCCTGTAGCAGCAACATTCTGCTATTTCTAAGAGTTTGACTATTCTAGCTGTCTCATGTCAGTGAACTTATATAGTATTTATCTTTCTAGGATTTTTTATTTCACTTATCATAAGGTCTTCAAGTTTTTTCTAAGTTGTAACATAAGACAGGATTTCTTCAAACAAATTTAGAATACTATAATCACATTGGTTTATTTCTTAAAAACTTATATAAAGAATCCAAAATTACTTTTTTATATTTATAAAAGGAAATTTAATTGTAAATGATATGTATAGAGTGCCATTTTAAATAGAGTCCCATTATAAATAGTTATAGTAATGATCATTTATTTAGAACTTAATTATGTATAT
Source organism: Muscardinus avellanarius (assembly GCF_963383645.1). Taxonomy (NCBI): domain Eukaryota; kingdom Metazoa; phylum Chordata; class Mammalia; order Rodentia; family Gliridae; genus Muscardinus; species Muscardinus avellanarius. Next base: position 159,720,247 of record NC_137787.1, read on the forward strand.
ATTTTATATTTTATGCAGTTATAATTTTGCTGTTTTAATTTAAAATTTTATATTATAAACAATTTTATTTTTTTCACTCAATAATGTGTATTATCTCCTGTTATAGGAGATATACAAGATACTTTCAAATGTATTATAAAAGTGGATTTACTTGCAAGTCACATATATTATAAAACTGGATTTACTTGAGAGTGAACTTCTTTCTATAAAAGAGTGAGCCTGGCCTATTGTTCCTGTCTCACCATCTAAACTCTCTTTCATGCTCTTCTACCATGAAATTCTATCCAACATGCTGTGATGTAGCCAGAGGCCACTCACCAGAGGATGACTAAGTGGGAGCACCCAATCTTGAAATTCATCCTTCAAAAGCATAAGACCAGCCAGGCGTGGTGGCGCATGCTTGTAATCCCCGCATTTTGGAGGTAGAGACAGGAGGATTGCGCAGGATTGAAGCCATGCTGGCTTAAGAAACCCTGTTTCCAAATAAAATATAAAATAAGTCTGGGAGTGTAGCCCGGAGGTAGAAGGGCTTCCAGGAACCCAGTACCACCAAAAATGCATAAGCCCAAATGAACCACTTTAATTTACAAAGTGCCCAACTTCAGATATTTTGTAATAATAAAATAGAACAAAGAAAGTAACGAAATCCATAGAGATTTGATAGTTAATCATCAGCAGTTATCAAAAGAGAGATATTAAACTGAAATTTAAGTTTTCAGTCAAGTTAGATAGAAATGCAAGTCTTTTAAAAGACCAACACTTAAAAGAAGGCAGTAATTTGTATAAAGGTTGATAACTGTATTTGGATTAAGTCTAGTTGGAAGGAACCTGAGTCATGAAGTAGAAATCAAGACTACACAGATCCAGGATTTAGGAGATTCTGTGTTCAGAAATATCAACTTGGATATCACCAGCATACAAGTGAAAACCTACAGAATGGTAATAATAGAATCCAGTTGTGTAAAGAATGAAAACTATTCTTTAATCACAATAAATCTGCAATCTAGCCATTAATATAAGAATACTTAATAATTTACTATATATTTAAGGAAAACAATTACATTCAAAGTTCTGCTAAATTCTTGTAAAGCTTTTGATGAAATTAGCTTGAATAAAAACTTCTCTTAGTGGATACCTAAAGGTGATATATCGGTATACTTTCAGCAATAGCAGCAGTTACATTCTTAGTCATCTTTTACATAAAAATAATTTCATCCCTGTGTACACAATGTTAAACCATATGCTTCAACAAGTCTATGTAAGCTGAGCATAATGGTGCATGCATATATTCCCAGGCATGAGATAGGAGAATAACAGGTTCAAGACTAGTCTCAGCAACCCTGTTTCCAAATAAAAATTAAAAAGGGCTGGGGGTGTGGCTCAGGGTAGAATGCCCTGACTTCAATTCCCATTGTAAAAAAAAAAAAAAAATCCTATGTAGATGACACACATATATCACTTGTCTCACTATATTATTAATGCCTTTTTTATCTGTGTTCTGATTTCAGATATTGCAAAATATTTGAATACAGAGACAGTTTTATTCTTCACCTTGGCATACTGCAGCAATTTCATTGATTTTATTTATAGTCACCCATTTATATACATTCCTGAAAAAAAAATAAAATTGAAATTGCAACTCACATTTGACAAATGTGTGCTGAGTTAGCAAATGCCTTAAAAATGAAACTTTTTTTTGTCATTGTCCTTGGCAGGACGGTTGGTCCAGCATCACCTCACTGCTAATGCTCCTCATCTTGGCCCATTAACAGCAGCCAAGATTTCTCACTTTGTGAATTTTGTCTCAGATTTCCAAGAGCAGTAGGTTAGATATATTTTATTCTATCACCTCAAATAGAGGGGTAGCTTATTGTGGTGGATGTCCTTTGTTTTTTGAATGTCCATCTAGTTACAAGGAAATGGCTTCGTTGAATGTAACTATCTCCTCAAAGATTAGGGCATTTCATTTATTTTGTCCATATTTATTCAAGTCTTTCCAGTTTACAAAGTATTCTTGATAGAAAATATAAAAGCAACTTTGTAAGTGACTAATTTTATTCAACAATGGTCTTATATTTTCTTATTTTTAAATTTTCTTTTATTCCATAAATATGTTTCAGAAAGAGGACTTTTAAAAACATTTTAGTTTTCACTGCCATCTTCTGTCATTCAAGGTGTAACTTTTCCTAAACTTCTTCTTAAATCATCCTTGATTATACATCAAGGATGCTGTGTTTAGTATAAGTGTGTGTGTGTGTGTGTATGTGTGTGTGTGTGTGTGTGTGTGTGTGTGTGTGTGTGTATTTGAGAGTGAAACTCAGGGAACTTCTACCTCTGGAATATACCTCCAGCACTATTTTTATTTCATTATTATTATTTTTTTTTAATTTGGAAATAGTGTCCCCTAAGTTGTTAACAGTCTCACTGAAGTGTGTTGAGGCTGGCTTCAAACCTGTGGTTTTTCTGTCTCAGCCTCCCAAATCCTGAGATTAAAAGTGTATATCACCACACCTGGCTAGTACAACTCTTTATTATTGAATTCAGAGAATAATCACAACAGTAAAAAAAAATCTAAAAAAAGGATCTTCCCTTTTATGTTTTATGTTTTACGTTTTATTTTTGATTATTTGTTTTGATAATAAGGCTAAATTAATAAGAGACTGTATTATTATGTCCCAGTCCCTCAAAGCTTATCAGTAACCTAAGCCCCTGACAACACTAAGTCTGGTACTTGTAGACACTTCACTAGAGGAAAATTTAAAATGTGCACTTTTTAAAGCATGTACATTTACTTTCTCGTTTTGGATGATATACAGCAGACTGCTTGTTAGAAAAGGTTATTTATAAGATTTTTAGACACCTGCAATGCAATCTGCTTGAGGATTATTACAATAGCCTGATTTAAATATCAATTTTGTCAGTTTGAAGAATTAGATTTCTACAGTATATCAAAATTGACTTCTGGTTCTTAATAAGATGACAAACTAATGTGTGCTGCTCACTCCCTCTCTTAGTTGTAACCCTAGAGATGCTGTAGGAGGGAAACTGACAGAATTGAGATACTCATAGACTTTTTTTAATCCAGAAAGAAAAGAAATTACTTGGGTCTCAAAGTGAGAAATGGCATAGCACAGAGAAAGTAGGGACCAGGGTCACGCTGAAAATTGCAGGGGGAGGGGCACACTGTTTTTGCTGTACACGTTTTTGACGTTTAAGTTGCACTAGGTCCCGCATATTTTATCCTGTTATTTTGTCAGAAGCAAAATAATAGAATCACCAGCCTTCTTACCTGTACAGACAGTGGGAATTTCTAAGCACTGATTTTCTAAGGACCCAATAACACACAAAAAAACACTGTCACTGCCCTTGATGGTCCTCTAGCCACTCCATGTGAGTTGAAGTACAAAAGAAACAGCTCTCCTGAAGCAACAGGGAGCTCTCAGAGAGGCAGTATCTCCTACCAGGGTGTACCAAGAGTTTGCAGATGGCATCAGATGAGAGAAGCTCTGGGAACTGAACTCTATCCCAGACACATCTTCTACTCCCACAGGATGTTACCTGGGAACAAACTAAAATCAGACAATCAAGTTAAAAAAGAAAAATAATCACCTGGGAAACAGATGTTTTTATATAAGAAGGGAAAGATCTGCTCAATGAAATATAATGACTAAGAATATATTTAAAGAGAACATATAAATCATCAGTGTATTTGGAAGATTTAGTAAACCAATAGCTCTGGAGAACACAAAAGAAATAAGATTGTTGAAAATTCAAATAATTTGATAATATTTAAAATTAATATATATGCATTTACATGAACATCAAAGTATACTTACTGAGCACATTTGTAATTTGGCTACCTTAATCAAGTGTCAGAACATAATGGTATACCAAGGAAGCCCTAGATAAAATCCTGAAAGACAATATCACACAGTGTTTTGGAACAAAATGTAAGAATATCATGTGTCAGTAATTAATGATAATATAAAACTAACAATCAAAATTATATACAGATCCATAAAGACAAAAGCACAATGCAACTGGGTAAGGCTTGGGCTAAAGAAAAAATCATATAGGAAATGTTTAGCTCTGACAGTGATGCTTCAAATCAAGTCTGAGCCAATATTGACAAATTTACTTTATTTGACCTCTGAGCAGAGTTTAAGGCCTTTGATCATTTTCTTCCTTGAAGCACCATTCTCTCCTTGGCCTTTGTGACAGTAGCACTGCCTGTCTTTTTAGCTCATATTTTCAGTACCTTAGCAAGCTGATCCTCGTTAGTCTCCCATTAAATGTTCTCATTCCTCAAGATACTGTTCTGTGCTTTCTCTCTACTGTACCCTTATGTACACTTATCTATTCACCTGCATTTAGTGATCAGATGTTCTCAAAATATTTGACTTCATACTTCTCTCAACCTGTTCCTGTGAGTGCTAGATCCCTGCATCCAACACTCAGATATCTCTGCTTGGTGGTCGCAAGTTAGATCACACTCAAGACCTGAAAGAGTACATGTGACTTCCATCCCTTAATCATATCCCCAATGTGGTGTTGATAATAATAATAATATACAATGCACAAATATGGTATATTAATTAAATAATAAACATAATAAGATCTTATACAGCATACTTTACACTTAATATTATTGCAGACAGACTTAGTTACTTCTCAAGGTCCCTCACAACTCAGTGAGACCCTTTTTCAAAAATTAAAAAGACTGAAAAATAAAAATAGGGGTGTAGCTCAGAGGTAGAATCCCCCTGGGCTCCATCCCCAGTACCACAAAATAATAATAATAATAATAATAATAATAATAATAATAATAATGCTGGTAATTTACATACTGTTGAGTATTTTTACCTACTGTGTAACCTGCTTATTAATTATAGTCTAAATTTGCATTTTGTCAAAATGATACAGATAAGCCAGGCATGGTGGCTCACACTTATAATCCCAGTACTTGGGAGCCTGAGACAGGAGGATTGCATGTTCATGGGCAGCCTTAGCTACATAGTGAGGCACTCTGCAAATTAGTGAGATCCTGTTTGAAAATAAAGAATAAAAATAGGGCTGGGGTTGTAGCTCAGAGGTAGAATGATACAGATAGAATATTTTAATAAGCTTAGGGTCAAATAACTAAAAAGTTCCTGAAAAGAGGTATGAACTCAAGTAATCTGATGCTTGTTTCTCCCCCATTCTGTTCAGTTACATGTCCCTCAACACACAGCACCAAGCACACACCTAGTCTGGGTTACCCTATTCACTGAATATCTATACTACTGAGAACACTTAGATTGCCTTAGCAAATAGTTTCCTAACTGGTAATAGGTCTTGCAGGGTAAAAATAATGTTTAATTCAAAAGCAATTGCAAGCAGGAGTGCCCGTGTTGGACAGATGCTCTCTCTCATAAGGGATATGGGATGCAGCTAAGTTCTGTCCTGGGGCTCTGCCCATTCCTAGGACTTTATTGCATCTGCACCAAAATGATAAAATCAGAAGAACAAGGAACAGGACATGTTCAACTTTTTATGAGTTACTTTTGGAGTTGGCTGACATAATTTCTGTTCTTATGCAGTTAGTTCAAACACATTCAACATTTGGCCACTAACAAAAGATTGAATCAGGACATCTAGTCTAGCTGTCTATAATATACAATGCATTATTAATTAAATAATATTACTAAATTATACTATGTGAGTTAAATAATAAACTTAAGTATATACTTAAGAATGTTTCTAGTCATTTATGTACTCTTAAATATTCTTTTTAGCTGTTGTGTAACCTGTATATTAATTAATTTAACATTATTTCTTTTGTGTTAGGTGCCATTTGTTTTTATTATTATTTACTTATACGAACTCCAAAGTAATCAACTTTCCTTTTTTCCTGATATTTTTCCAATATATTCTTTCTTTTTAATCTAACTGGATAATAACAAAGTCCTTCAGAATCCTTTGCATTTCTTATGAGCAGAACAAAATTCTAGGAAGAAACTGATTGCCACTTGAGTGAACTTTCAGCCTCTTGATCCTCGATATTCTCCTTTCCTCCACCCTATACATATGGGATTTCTCTGAGTTGTAAAACATGGTTTTCTCTGTCTAGCTACAGATGTTGCACATGTTGGTGTAGCACCCTCATATGCCATCTCACTTTCCTTCTTGGCTCATTCTAACTCATATTTCATATTCTGGGGTAGCCTAGCTTAAATGGGGAAACTGCCATGGCCTATTTGTGAAGCACACCCAAATTGTTTTGTGAAGATTTAAAGAAGTTTATTAGAAAGATAGAAATACAGAGGATAGAAATACAGCCCCATGCCAAACTGGCAGGGAGGGGTGACTTGAATGAGTATACCCCACACCCAAATTTTTGAAGTCTGTTGCTTTCATATATTTGATATACATTTGTACTTTTTTACTTCTTAATGTTACCATTGTTTACCCTAATAATATAATACACATTTGTATTCACATTAGATTATTCTAGCATGGAGAGAAAAATATATATTCCTATTTTTTTTTCTTGTGTCAAGATAGAGTCTGCAACCTCAACACTTTTCATTTAATTTTTCATTAAACCTCACAGTTTTCTTAGGAGTAGGGCCAAAACAGACCACCTTCTTAATTGTAGCTTACTCTGTTATAGTGTCCTATGCACTTACTATCATTAAAAAGTAAAGAGGCACCATAAATCAGAAACAAATAACAAATAAATGTTCTTTCTTTTTTTTTTGTATCGTTATGTGTGTGTATGTATCCAGAGATTAAACCCTGGGACATCCAGGTATTTTTATATTTCAGTTTGCAACAGGGTCTCATCAAGTTTCTCAGGCTGGCCTTGAACCTGTAATCCTCCTGCGTCAGCCTCCCAAGTACTGGTATTATAGGTATGTACCACCATTCCAGCCAAATTTTCATTTTTAAGTGGAAGCAGCATCATGATTAAGTTCTCCGTAGCTCATATACAATCAATAGTAACCAGACTAAAGAGGCTTATTTGTTTTGAGTGTTAAATGATCCTCGAAAAAAATTTTTGTAGAACATTCAAGCCTTTTATTTAAAGAACAAACTTTTGTTATTCTCATCTGAACAGAAAAACTTCAGTGTACTGAACATTGATTTGCACTTGAAAAGAAAGTATACCCAAATGCTTCTAAATAGATATAAGAAAGTTAAAACTAGAAATTATGGACCTTTTTTTTTTTCTTTCAGTACTCAGGATGGAACCCAGGGGCATTCTACTTCCGAACTACACCCCCAGCCCTATTTTTTATTATTTATTTTGAAACAGGGTTTCACTGAGTTGCAAAGGGCCTCACTAAGTAGTAGCTGAGACTGTCCACGAACCATGATACTCCTGTCTCATCCTCCCAAATGCTGAGATTACAAGTGTGTGCCACCATGCCCAGCTAAACCTTTTTTTTTTTAAATGGGGCTTAACAGAAGCTATAAAAATGACCTTTATAAAAACAATAGAATGAAAAAAATTCTCTAAGAAGTAAACTTACAAAATGTGAGCAAGAGTTTGTGTACCAAGTTTCTAAATTTTATGGAATAAGCCAATGTTATATTTATATGATACAAGTAAACAAATCTAGGGTAGTTCATTGTCAGTCTGATTTAACATTTGGGTCTTCTAACAGTTATTCTTTGCCAAGTTAATCACACTGTCTCTCAAAATTATGTATATTTCTAATTTTTAGATTGTGTTTATATTCTACCAACTCTTTCTGAGATTAATCAGGTGACCATGAAATGTGTGTAGAAGGAAAATCCCTCTTAAATTTCAAAGAATCCTGAATCACCACTCTTTCTCCCCAGGATATTTCTAGGCATAGAAAAGAAGATTGAAAGAAAAGCGTTTGTTCTTCTCTTCATATCCAAAATAGAAAACTCATTTGAATGCAACAAGTGTTATTTTGTGCTTCTTTTTGTACAAGGCGCTGCACTCCCACAACATGTAGAAAACATAGAGATGAAAAGATAAGGTTTGTGCCCTTCAGCTTACTTAGCAAGCTGGATTAGAAGAAAGAATCCGCAAACAGTGGAGCTTTTTCTTATAAGTAAAGGTGGTGATGACTGTAGGAGAGAGTCCCAAACAGCTGTTGAAGGATGAGATGAAATAGGGAAGCCACAGGCATTTGGACAGAAGGTGCTTCTAGCACAACACAAAACAATTTCACATAGTCACGGCTGTTTGGAAAGTGAAAGCAGCAGACAGACCACCCTGTGTGTGATCATCTGAGATGCATTGGCTCAATTTCAGCAAAACTGTCATGCAGCCTCAGGGACAGATCCATAAAGGCGAAAGCTGAAATTGGGCAGTAGGTTATAGCTTCGCAATTCCTGTTTGGGGAAAAAAGGCAAAAGAGTTGGAAAAAAACATACAGTGGCTTATATGCCACATTAGATGATGAATAATGCTTGCATTTTTTAACTTCTTTTGTCTTTGAAGCATCTAGACAAAGTGGTAAGTAGTAATGTCTTCATACTTGTCTAAAAAAATATGCCGGGCATGATGGCACAAGCTTATTATCTCAGCATTTGGGGGGCTGAGACCGGAGGATTTCAGTTTTCAGGCAGGATTAGACACTTAATAAGGCCCTTTGCATATCAATGAGACCCTGTTTCAAAATAAAGAATAAAAAATAGGTTTGAGAGTATACCTTGGAGGTAGTATGTCCTCAGGTTCAATAATCCATACCACACACATAAATATATATGTAGCAGTGTCTTCATTGGGAGAGCTAACATATCTTTGGTAGTATTAATAAGTAGTTAGTTACGTCCTCGGATGAGATAAGAATTTCAGGAAAAAAGTAAATCTAATCGTGTGATTTTGGAGAACTAAAGTATATAAAATCAATTAAACAATGAATCATGTAAAAAAAAGGATGATGATGTTTTCAAAGCTTTATTTTATTATTGAATTTTAAAAAGTATTCTTCTTTAGATAAAAACCTGTATTTTTTAATTTTTTATCTTATAACAACTCAAAACTGCATTTTTTATTTCTGAGTTCATTACACAAGATATTTTTGTTGTTTCAAGGACAATACAGTCACCTACATTTTATTTTGTGGAAGAGAAACCAATATTACTAAAATCAGTCTCAGAATGGAGAGGGCAAATATATTATTATATCTTCATATATTGAGACCTTTTATATTTCCCTACTGCATGTTAATTTAATAGCTATTAATAAATAGTAATTTAATATTACTACCATAATGTAGTCACTGTTTCCAGAAACAAAACACATCAGTCAGTAAAGACATAAAGAATCCCTGAACTGATGGAGTCAGGATAGATTATAATTTGTAAGGCTCAGTTCAAAATGAAACCATAGAGTCTTAAAATTAAAAGCAATAACAAACTATTAAAAATTTCCCCCTTAGTTGTATACAGAACTATTTGGGGAAATTGTGATTGGGATGAAGACAAAGTGATGTGGGATTAGAATTTGAAGTTGCTCCCCAAGATTCCTTCCCCCTGGCATCAATGGCTTGTGTAATCCCCTTTCCTTGAGTGTGATTAGGACCTGTAAATCGTACAGGACTTCACTCTAAGGATTAAGTTACATTAGGTGGCAAAAGTGAGAGGATTTTGGAGATGTAATTAAAATACAAATCAGTTGTTCTTTAGTTGATCAAAAGGAAGATTATCCTGTTTTTTCTTTTTTTATTGGTGCACTATAACCATACATCATGATGAAGTTCACAGTGAACAAGGCCAGTGTCAACCCCACTCCCCCTGCCTCCTCACTTTCCAGTGCTCAACACAGTGATTGGCTTTGATAAGTTTGTGTATACATGCCATTTCCATTGATGTCTTATGACTTAATGACATGTTTGTGTATACACATCATTTCCTCTTCAAGTCTTATTCTTCCCTCTCGTCTACTTAAGTTAGGTTCCATCTTTCACAGCACTGAAGTTTCTCCTCCTGTCTGGAGTCCCACATGTGTTCCAATTTCTTCCTACCTTCTGAATATGAGGGAAAACACCCAACCTTTCACTTTTTGTTGCTGACCAATCTCAGCATATTTTCAATTTCCATCAATTTCCCTACAAATGACATAATTTTTTTCTTCTTTATGGCTAAGTAGAATTCCATTGTGTGTACATCTCATGATTTTGTAATCCATTCATCTGTTGATAAACATCTTCTCTAGTCCTATAGTTTATAGTTTGGCAATTGAGAATTGTGCAGCTATTAAAAAAACATAGATATGCATGATTTGATTTGCAATTCACATTTTTCATTTTTCTTGTAGAACTATCAAATTATTATTATAATATTGATATGCCATCAGTATTTTATATTTTAGCATCATCACTACATCCATATCGAAAAATATGCTCACAAATTATATCTATCACATAAAAACTTGTTCTTAAGCTATTTATAGGTTCCTATATAAAAATAAGATAGTTATACAAAATATAGATATGCCATTTGAAAGTACAAAGTGATGTTAAGTATTTAATTGTTTTAAGTGAAGTTTTCTTAATTTAAATTGTTGTTAAATTTGCTGGTATAATATTTTTCTAAATATAACTTTAATTCAACTTTAATATTTTTTTCTATACAGCGAATATTGTTTCCTAGACATACAACTCTGAGGATGATTTTTCTTTGATGAATTTCTATATATGAGAGCCAGGAATGGTGGTGTATGTTTGTAATTCCAGCATTAGGGAGGCTGAGACAGGAGGATTGAGGTTTGCTACTTAATCAGGTTCTTTGCAACTCAGTGAGACCTTGTTTCAAAATAAAGAATAAAAAGTAGGGCTGGGAGTGTGGAGGTAGAATGCTCCTGGTATCATTCCCAGTACCACAAAACAAAGGTCTATAGATGAGACATATCAGCCATTTAAATATGTTAAAAATTCACATATTCTACAACAAGCCATTTCATTAAATTTCTTAAATTTAATATCTATTCAGTTACAAAGTATTATATGAATATGTTTATTTTCTACAAAAATAAATATTTACTTAATATAGTCTGTGAACTCAGAAATTTTCAATTCATTTTAAATTAATTTTGGCAGAAATTATAATAGTTGAAGGAGTTATTTAGAAAGTAATTCTATTGGGCTGCTAACAGACATACAATTCAGTGAGTTTTTCTTTGGATAATTTATAAATGTAAAAAATTGAATAATTTTTTATATTTTCACTCAATATAATCTGAAATATTTTTCATTATTGGGGAAATTTATATACTTGCATCCCAAATTAATTTTGCCCTGTATTATACTGAGGATTAATATCTCAATATTTTATGTGGCATAACATACTAAAAATTTTCTATGTAGCCAATCAAAAGTTAAGCGGGTCTCAAATCCCCTTTAATTTCCCAGAGAGAAGATTCCACAGAAATTTCAGTTCCATAGCTGAAAATATCAAAAACCAGCTGCTTGAAAATTTTCCAAACATAGATAAGTCAGCAGATGAATTCTGCCATAGACTTGGACTAAAATAATGCAGAAGCTTGAGCCACACTTCTTCAAGAGATTTATAATGAAATCTTAGTGGCATCTCAATTTCTGGTCTGGTATTCTTGAGACCATACCACATTCTGTACTTGGTAAACTGGAGATATGCTTAGGTGTTCAATTGTTGCTTCATACATCCTTTCATTCTACAATTTCTTATGTGTGTGCAACTACTAGGAAGACCAGCTATAGTTCATCAAGCAAATGATGGTTTACTCAAAAGATAAAATGGAAAACAAAATAAAACAATATATATAAAAGTGTGATCAAAGTACAGACACAGAAAAAGATGACAATGTACAATCTCTCCTTACCTGGGTGCAAGTAAGATAGAAGTTTTACCTACATATAGATAAATAATAAGGAAAGAACGACTACAAGAACTTGAAGAGAACTAGTTTGCAATATCAGGTGACTCGCAAAATTGTTGACCTTTGGTAGATGGAGGCATCCAACCCAGGAAATATGGGGAAAAAATGTAGAAGAATAAGCACTGTAACTTCCTCACATTCAAGTCCTATGACCAGTGTTTCTTGCTAGGCAAACTATCTAGAATCTAAATGGCAATGAACCTAAAGCAGTTCACACATATTTGCCTTTTGAGATACAAAGCAAGGTGCCAGGAAATGAATAAGGCATTTGAAGTATTACATAGAATGTGCCTAGCTGGGTAGAGAAATATGATTTTCCACCATTCATTTAAAGATCACGTAAAATGAAAGAATCAATATAAAGAGTAAGATTTATATAGCAGGCCTGATAATAAGTGATACTAAAGTTAGAAAAGACAAAAATATAAATATGGTGTACTGGAAGTCAAGTAAAGAAAATGTGTCAAGGTGAAAATGATCTACAATATTACTTAAACTAATAGCTTATTTAAGAGGAAAATTGAGAACTGACAAGGTTATTATTGTTAATTGTGTGTGTGTGTGTGTGTGTGTGTGTGTGTGTGTGGTACTGGGGTTTCTGGAAGCTCTTCTACCTCTGAGCTACACGCCCAGACCTATTTTATATTTTTGAAACAGGGTCTCTTATGCCAGCGCGGCTGGCTTCAAACCTGCTCCATCCTCCTGTCTCCATCTCCCAAATGCGGGGATTACAAGCGTGCGCCACCACGCCAGGCTTATTGTTGATCTTGATAAAAAAAAGAGTTTTACTAAAATTAAAAAAAAAATGCTTACTTAGAACAGATTTAAAAAAAAAAATAAAGACATCCAACATTTGAGTAAACATAATACAGACAACAACATAACAGCCAAGAAGAGAGCAGATTTCTTCAAGTTAAGAAGTACAGTGAAGAATTTTTTAGAAAACAATTAAGAAATGAGCATATTTTCATGTACATAATATTATATACAGTGAAGAAAAAAGATTTTATAGGGAAGAATGGAAATCATATAATACCAGGACATTTGAAAGCAAAAGAAAGACAACCTAATTCACAAGTGAAGGCAGGGTTGCCTTGGATGGGTGTTTATACAGAGCACAGAGGGACAACATGTGCCCTCTGGCAAGCGGGTAGTGTGGGTGATTCATTTGTGTGTGTTTCAATTTCTTCAACAAAGTGAAAAGGCCTAGAATCAGAATAAGGAAGGAGTAGGTGAGGCACTGAGGGAGCAGGAGTTGTAAAATATTTAGCTAGAAAAATAGGTAAGCAATATGCTTGAAAAATGTAATAAGGTTTCTCAGGACAGCTGTAATAGACTATTTGTGTTGTACGGTCAAGAAGTAAAAGTGAAATTCAGTCACACTGGTTTGTATTTCCCCCCAGTAATGTTCAGTCACATGGGAGCTGTCACAGAACAAATGAAAAGTGAAATTAACTAGATTGAGACACTTTTAATAAGTGAAAAAGAGAGAGATAAAAAGAGAGTCGGGCAAAGAAGAAAACAAACAATGCAAGAGAATGATCATTATGGACCATAAACTTTAAGCTGAATATGCTATGTTTGTCAGTTCCAGTGAATAATTAAATCAACCCACAGGCCCAGAATACAGTACAACTCATGACTATGATTTATTACAGTGAAACCAACAAAGCAACATTAACCCAGGGAAAAAAGGGGAGGCAAAGTTTAGGGTAAATGATGTACAAGTGCAAAGACCAAGTAGATACACACATGTTACAGATGAGTCTTCCCACAAGGAGTTGTGTGATGATACCTTGAAGGCTTTGAGTATTCAGGTTTTCTTTAGAGTCTTAGTGGTGGCTCAGAATTCAAGGGTCTTGTATAGGTAAGCATGCTCTGCTAAGCATGTAGCTCAATATGGGATCCTCAGAAAGCACAGAGGTATTCTGGACAAAATACATTGTTTCTATAAACAACTTAAACCCAGGGATCCACTTTTATCAATTAGAGTACATTCTTTGGAAATCTAAGTTCTCTTATATCAGCCACTATCTGACCTCAAAAGGTCTTTTTAAAGATAAGCCGACCCAGGTCTGCTAGTGTCAATGTTTTTCAGCATATAGAGAAAAAGAAAGGGCGCTTTGGGGAGAAAGAAACTGAAAAGTTGTTGTAAACATGGATTATATGTTTCAAACTATAAGTTAAACATAGTTTATAAGTTGAAAGGCTTTTGGAGTAGAGGTACCAGTGTTAATGAATTGAAAATATTAAGTGTAGTATAAGAAATTTTTATCTGATAGTGGAAAGTTTAAAATAAGCTTTTGGCTAAGATTATGGAGACATTTAAGCCACCAATAACTGCAAGACTCAGAGTAAGTGACTGCGATGACTGCGGTAGGGTGAAGAATAAGAATAAAGGAAGAAGGTATTTCATAGAACTCAGAGAAAAGACATTTTGAAAGTAATCTACATAAAAATTTAAAATATGCTAACATTGTGGAAAATAATGAGTAGGGATCAAAAATCACTGTAAAGTGAAGGAAAGAGCCAGAGACAGTCATCAGATAGGTGTTTGCATCCCTTTTGAATCCAGTGTTAATCTAATAGCTTGGACTTTGACAAAGCTAGAAGAGTATAATCTGTGAAAAAGAACCCTTAGAGCCGAGTGTGGTGGCACATGGTTGTAATCCCAGCACTTGGGAGACAGAAAGGATTGCACAGTTTCGAAGCCAGCCTCAGCTACTTAGTGAGGCTCTCAGCAATTTAGTGAGACCATGTTTCCAAATACACAGTAAAATAGATCTGGGAGTATAGCCTGGAGGTAGAAAAGTCCCTGGGTTCCACCACCAGTATCCCAAGAGAAAGAAAAAGAAAAAGAACACCTAGGAAAAAAATTTAAGTTTGCAATTGAGATTTTCTGTAAAGATCTTTAGCACTCTTCCTTTTCTATTGATCTCACATAATTTTTTGTCATATAATAATTCATTTCTTACAGCAATCTTGCATGATTTAAAGGGAAAAATGAATTTAAAAACAGCAATGAGAAATAATGAATACCTATTTCCCCATAAGATCTAGAGCTTTCAATGGAAAAACCAGCCCTTATTTGAGAGGGTTTCACAGAAAGCAGTCTTACAATCCAGATTTCGATTATTATTCCATAGCTGGTATATTATTAGACTGAAGTTAATAAAATTTTTGTTTGTATATTTCATCCATTAAAATTGAACCAATTTATATCTCAGTTTTTATTTCCAGATATGTCTTGTGATTCTCAGATTTATATATCTACCTGCATAATTTTCTCCCTGGAAGAGCTCTTCCTGCAGCCTTGCATCTCTAAGTAAATGCAATACCTAACCTTTCAGTTGTAGGACTCAAAAACTTTTAAATTAACTTTGATTCCTCTCGTATACACTCCACATCCTTTTCGTGAGCAAATACTATTGACCCATAATCAAAATACATTGCATCTACTTATAGTAGATAAAATTTATCCAGAAAAAAATACACAACACACATACATACACACACACACACACACACACACACACACACACACACACACTTGAAAGACAGCCAGGATACTTGGCAAAGGTGACCTCAGAATTCTGTGTGATGTTTAATTCTTTGCTCTTCCCTCTGCTTTTCTCATGTCCTAAGACTCAGGTGGAACTGGAATGACAGGCAGAGGATGGAAACAATAAAAAAAAAAAAAAAAGTAGTGGAGCTGTTACAAAAATAAAGAGGTAAAATTTAATGCTGTGGGTTTTAAGGGCAGACAAGACTTGAAAAAATAAAAATAAAAACAAGTCCCCGGAGAAATGAGAGCTGGAAAGAAGTGAGAATGGCATTGCATTTCTTCAATCAGTTGATGAATTTTCAGCTGCTTAGGGCAAGAGTGTAGAAAGCCAAGCAAAATCAACTGAAGAACTCAATGGAGTTTAGGTGGAGTAATAGTGTTTACCTTTTAAACTGACAGTAAAACTATTAGCTCCATTTTCTGAGAAGCAAAGAGAAATTATGGAATTACTTATAAATAAACATTTAATCTTAAAAATGAAGAATCCTTGCTACCCTAAACATTGTTCTTAGTCTATATTGTTACTGTGTCTTGATTTTTTTCCACGAAGCACCTATACTCAATCTGTTTCCCCTTCAATTGTAATCTGTACAAATAGATTTCTTTTAGCTTCATTTCACAACTCCCACAAATAAATGAGGCATTATATTCACATATTCACCTCGCAGGTATATTAGTATTTTTCTAATATTTTTGTTAGGTTTTTTTTTTTTTTGGTGGTACTGGGGTTCCTGGAAGCCCCTCTATCTCCGGACTACACTCCCAGACCTATTTTTACATTTTTATTTGGAAACAGGGTCTCCTAAGCCAGCGCGCGCGGGACTGGCTTCAAACCTACGCGATCCTCCTGTCTCTGCCTCCCAAGCGCTGGGATTACAAGTGTGTGCCACCACACCCGGCTGTTTGGTATTTTACGTGGAGATTGCAAGGCAATTATCTAAAGAGTCTATTCTGAAAATTTTATCAATAAAAATAGATCCCAAATGTATTTTGTCACTATACACACAGAAAGATTGTTCTGTACACAAGAAAAATAAATTTAGAATTATTATATAAAATAATATAACAAATAATAAAACATTTCAACATATATATGCATACACACAGATAGAAATATACATATATACATTTCCCTTTCTATTTCACAAGATAGAAATCAAATGGCTTGAGTAGTAGCCTATTGCATTTGTTCAGCAAGATTAATAACCTTAATTCAGCAAGTTGTAGAGTATTATAAGGAGTCCTTACTAAAACAAAAAGAGAAATTACATCAAAGAAAAAAAATACCGACTTTATCTAAAGTGCCTCTGCTTGCTGATATGACATTCACTTCACTGTTATTTATCTATTCAAACTTATAAAAATGTCTAAAATAATCCACATTATTTGAATCATTAAACCTTTCTATATTTAATAGCTAAACCTGAATGAAAAATACATTATATTATCTTTAGGATATAATTAAAAGTGGGACTTCAATGTATCCAATATAAAATGAACAAATATAATAAAAATAAATATAATGAGCCTCAAAAAATTAATGTAGATGACATTAATTTTAGGTAAAAAAAACTTTTTCCACTTCGCATTTTCTAAATCATTTCTGAATCATAAAATTACCTCAATTTTTCTTAGCACTACCATTTTTTAAATTTTGAAGTTTTGTAAGAGAAGTTTTCTTGCTTTGAATACTTTTTCCTCTTCTCTTCACTTGGTTAAAAGTTCTATTAACATTTCAGTTCTAAATTTGGAAGGTAGTTCCTCCTTTCTTGAAAGGCTCTTTTCTTCTGAACCTCGTTGGGAAATTTTGGATTATTATTTTATAACATCCTAGGATTTGCCATAGTATTTACAAATAATTTTTATATTAAAATTAATGTGTTCATTTTCATACGTATTTTAATTATATACTCTCTACCACAAACTTTAAGAATTGATGATGGAAGTACCTATGTTTCTGGTCCTTCAGTATCTGAAATACATTTAATACAAAGAAAAACATTTATATTAAATATTTATTAAATAATAAAAATGAACAAGTACATAAAAAGAATAAAAGGAGCTGTGAGACATGGCAAGTGATTACATGTGATAAAAAGTAGAAAAATAAATCCAAGATGACTGGTCAAACAGCAACATCACACTTACAAACAATGTGAAAAGAAATGATTTGGAATAACAATATTTTATAAATAGTGAGTTATGTGATGCTTAATTTTAGGTTTCAAGTAGACTAGATTTAGGTATTCAGTTGTAAAATATTATTTCTTGGTATAGCTGTGAAAGTGTTTTTGGAAGTGATTGGCATTTGAATCAGAATAAAAAAAACACCTACTCTCAAAGTAGATGGACACTATTCAGTCATCTAAGGGCCCAGATGGAACAAAAACAACATATAAAAGAAATAGTGAATTCACTCTCCTTCCTGGTGCTAAGACACCCTTTTTTGGATCACAAGACCCTCACTAGCAGCTCCCTTTGTTGTCAGAACCTCAGCCTCATGTTGAAAGTCACATTGTCACTTTTCTATATTCTGTAACATTTGAACTTGAACTGAGCCATGCTACTGACTTACCTGACTCCCCAGTTTGCAAATAGCCTACCACAGTATCTCTTGGCCTTCATGCTCACATGAGAGAATTTCTATAGTAAATCTCCCCGTACCTGACAATCCATCCACCCAAGTATCTACACATCTTACAGATTCTATCACTCTGAGAATTCTGAATAATAAACTTGGCTAAGTATAAATATCTATCATGAATTGTTAGTGCAGAAATGAAATTTAGAATATGAAAGTCTATATGCATAGCTTGCTCTAGAAGCAGGTATCACTAAACTTACGACTAGTAATTGTGGGATGAGAAAGTAGTACTGACTCAACCAACACTTGTAGAGCTTTTTTATGTTTTCTTTGAGTTTTAAAAATAATTATCATATAAATAGTGAATATAGGAAAAGAGAAAGAGACAACTGAGAGAAGTATTATACTGAAGAGAAAGAGATGGATTAAATTAAAATACAAAATAAAGGTTCAAATAAATACAGTGGTAAAAGTCATTCATTTGATTTGGGGACCAGAATACAAGCTCAGGTATTGGCTCAACTCCAGAACATTCAGCTTTTATTCTGTGCTATTAATATTTAAAATGGAAAGCAATTTTGAGTGTTTCTCTAGGTCAACTTGAGATAATACAGCATTAAACTGTATGCACCTATATCAAGATGATCTGGCAGTTGTAATGAGCCAAGAAAGTGTGATGTAAAAGAGATTCCTACTGAGGTTAATTGATTTTAAGAATCTGAAGTAAAAGAAACAAGTAACTTTTAATGAAATGATAAAAAAATACTTTTGAATTTACACCAAAAGGAGCTCTTCATGGAATTCCTGGTAGATAATGATCATCAGTGGTTAAAATCAGCTACCCACCCCTGCATGAAGAAAATTTGGCAGTGCCTAGAGAAATTTCATACTCATTTGAACCAAAACATTCACTTCTAGGAATCTATCCTTTAAATATGTGGGGATAAAAATATGAAGCGATATTACAATCCAATGATTAATTGCACATATAATAATACTAAAATATGAATAAAAGATTGATTCAATGTATTTCCACATGTGCACTCAGGTATTAAAGTTATATGAAAGATACTATGTTCTGCTGTCATATGATTTACATAAAATAGGACTAAATTAGAAAAAACAATGTTGATGGGTCCAGCCCATCAGCGGTGGGGCTAATCAGGAAGGTTGAGTGCTGACAGCCCCGAACAACAGCAACACATGGAGCTGGGAGCCAGTCAAGCAGGAGCTTGTTTATTCTTCTTCAAGCAACATATATATAGCACAAAACCAGAAGAGGAATTTCCAATGAGGAAATAGCCTAGCCTATCGGAATAAAGGTCATCTCTTCACGAACCCAGCATGTAGCTTGCAGCCAATCCCAGGCCAGTACACGGGCCAGTCATGTGTGCGGAAGCTCCTTTAAAGGTAAAAAGGGAAAAACTACTCAGTCTTCCCACCCATAACAAATGGGGAAATCACGCCTTCGTAGCTTCCTCTAGGCACCATCTTAGCCCCTTTTCTGCTGCATCATTTTACTGCGGAAGTTCTTAAACTTTACCTAAAGCTTTGCCTTAGTCTGCAGGCTGCTCAGGCCGAGCGAGGCTGCATCTCTAGGCGCTGTATGCACACACCCCAACACAATATTGCCCAAGAGTTCTTATAACATTTTCATTTTGTAAGTCTAAATAAGTTTAGAATCGGTTATATTTGTTTACATGTGGACTCAAAGAAAACCCGTGAAAATATAAAACAAAAAGTAATCTTAAGTGGTCATCGATGACACAAAAAAATGATTAGAATTAAAGAAGAATTAGAGAAAATTTTAAAAAGGAAACAACATGTATTAATTTCCTGTTGATAGGCTTTTTTATGAATATATTTTGTTCAAAATCTTTTGAGAAAAAAATTGAATTATTTTTTAATCGTATGGATTTTAAAAATTCATTGAATTAAAGCAATATAAATATAGAGCTAGTTAGTTACAAAACTACACAGAAAATAATTATTTCAAACAACTTTAAATATAATAAATATTGCCTGCCTAAACAGCCATCAATTATTGAAAAGAGAAATTTGTATTAATGACAAGAAAACTTTTCAAATATTGTGAAATGGAAAAATATATAATACTTCTCATCCTAGACCAACATTCTTGCCAGCACTTATTATTATTTGTGATCTTAATGATTTCCTTGTGCCTGAATTTAGATGGATTTTAATGCAGTTTTGATTATTTGCATTTCCTTGATTGCTACTGATGTTTAAGTTTTTAATATGCATTATTTACTGACCATTTGTATCTTTTATTTTGTGAAATCTCTATTTAGTTCAATTGCTCACTTATAGACTGGATTATTTGAAGGGAGAATTTTTTGGTGTAAAGAGTTTTGAGTACTTATTTTCTAGATATTAATCCTCTACCAGAAGAGTAGTTGTTAAAATTTCTCTATTTTCTTCCATTCTGTAGGCTTTCTTCCATTTTTTTTTTTTTTTTTTTTTTTTTTTTGTGTGTGTGTGTGGGTCTGGGGATGGAACCCAGGGGCATTTGACCTCCGAGCAACACCCCTGCCCTATTTTTTAATTCTTTATTTGGAAACCGAGTCCCAGTGAGTTGCAGAGGGCCTCACTAAATAGCTGAGGCTGTCCCTAACACGGATTCTCTGATCTCAGCCTCCGGAATGCTGGGATTACAAGCGTGCACCACCACGCTCTACTTGCTTTCTTTTTACACTCTCCTTTTTTGTGTTTATGTTTTGTTTTGTTTTGTTTTATTGCTGTGCAGAAGCTTTTTATTTTATATCATTCCACGTATAGATTCTTGGTTTTATTTCCTGAGCGTTATGTATGGTATTACAGAGGAAGTTTCTGACAGTGGCTATATGTTGGAGAAATCATGTATTGTTTTCTTCTACCACTTGCAAAGTTTCTTGTCTAATTTCTAATTCTTTGATCTATTTTGAGTGTGGAAACTCAACAAAACAAAAGTGCATTGTTTGTGGAATTGTAAATTAGTACAGGCACTATGAGGATCTGTATGAAGCTTCCTTAAAATCTAGAAAGGAAATGACCATATGACACAGGTTTACCGCTCCTTGGTATCTTTCTGAAATAATTAAAATCAGAATGCTATAGTGACACGTGTATAAGCATGTTTATAGCAGCACGATTCACCATAGCCAAGTTAAATCACTAACCTGGGGTATAGCAACAGATGAATGGATAAAGAAAATGTGATACAATGGAGCTTTATTCAGCCATAAAGAAGTATAAAATAATGCCATCTTCAAAAATAAAGAACTAGAGAACATTATGAGATCAGCTAGACTCAGAAAATCAAAAGTGACATTTCTGTCCTACATCAAAACTAGAGAAAAGATAGGAAAAGAAATGAACTTTACAAAAATGAGAAGAGAGACCAGTAGAATTCAGGAAAGGAAATAGGAGAGGGAAGGGGTGAAGTAATTCACTATAATGATAGGTTTAAATCATTTTTTCTAGTCCATAAATAATATGAGTATTAAAGTTATGGTATGTGTAATTACATGCATTCTATTTCATAAATATATTGTGTCTTAATGCCAACGTGAAATATAGTCTGTCCATAATACCGATAAATAAATTTTCTTTTAAAAGAGAAAAAACTTACAATTTAAAAGTAGAAAGTTTTCTATTATAAATTTTACTCACAAATAGAAAGGTATATGCTGCCAGGTGTGATCCACATGCTTGTAATCCCAGCATTTTGGAGGCTGAGACAGGAGGATCATGGTTCATGACCAGCCTCAGCTAACTTAGTTTGGCCCTTTGCAACTCAGTGAGACCCTGTTTCAAAATAAAGAATATAAAAATAGGGCTGGGGGTGTAGCTCTGAGGTAGAATGACCCTGTGTTCCATCCCCAGCACCGTAATAATAATAATGATAATAATAATAATAATAATAATAATAATAATAGTAATAAATACAAAAAGAGCTGGGAGTGGTGGCACATGCTTGTAATCCCAGCATTTGAAAGGCTGAGACAGGAGGATCTCAGTTTGTAGACAGCCTCAGCTACTTAGTGAGGCCCTCCACAACTTAGTGAGACTCTGTTTCAAATTGAAAAGAATAAATATTAAGGCAGGGAGTGTAGCTCGGAGGTCAAATGCCCCTGGGTTCCATCCCCAGTACCACAAAATAAATAAATAAATAAATAAATTAATTAATTAATAGGAAAGATATATGCAACTTCTTACATAAAATGGTATAATACATTATATGATTCAAATATTTTTCTAACTTACCTATGCTTTGATTGGCTGCTCCTTTTTTACTCCATTTTCATCATGTTCTGATTGCAATAACTCAATAGTTCTTGTTTCTTAGTAATCACATCTCAAGAGTTTGTGTATAATCAACTTCTTCAAATTTTTCATGAACTTCTTCAAATTTAGGCTTTAAAAATATTTCTATCCCAGTGTGTACTATCTCTTTAGAATCTTAGAAGGGGAGATATGATACAGGGACAGTTTCATCTATATAGAGTTTGTTATTTGTGGAGAAATTATATTTGATGAGCCTCTCCAATGAAATCTAGAGATTGTTTTTTGAGCTGGTACTTTTCCAGTGACTTCCGCTGCAGCTTTTGGTTGGCACACAGATATTGGAAGAGAGTGTACCTTAGCAGTAGGCAGCCTCGTGTTGACTGCTGTCATATTCTTCTGTTGTGTAAATTGGAATACTCTATTAGGAGTAGGGGAGCAGTTTATAATATACAATGCTAATGAATGCGACTGGTCACATGTTTACGAGATTTGCCCTTGTTGAACAAGACTTTCTTTGCGATGTCTGTTACACTGCATAATACACTGTGAAGGAAACAATATTTTACATAGCCCAGAAAAACCTCTTTCTTCACCCAGGCTTTGTAATTCAACCTCCAAATAATTGGCAATTTTCCTTGGTCATTTCATTGATAGCCTGGAGGTTTTTATAATAATGAACTGGTAAGATTTTTAACTTAGCATCTTGCAATTAACCTTGAACATTAAAAGCAGCTTGTTTTTGGAGTCTTTGACACCCAGAATTTCTCTGAAGAGATAAATATGCAGTAGGGAAAGTGCTTCCAAGCAACACTATTTTATTTACATAGATTGAATTGATATTATCTAGTTTATCAATAAGATTTTTTGATTCATTGTAGTTATACATCTTAATGGGGGTACAAGATGGTAGAGGCATACATGCACACATCACTCATTTAGCCCTTCCCCCTTTCCTACCCCATTTCCTCCCACTTCCCTCCTTCTCATGTTTGGCTTAGTGATTGATATGTTTGTGTATGAACATCAGTAAGATGTGTTAAGTGATGCAGCTATATCCAGCTGACTCAATGACAATGATGTTGCTCCCTCTGCCTTTTTGATGACATGAAACACAGCAGGGCTCTTGAATCATTCCAACCATGTAAGGAGATTGTCAATATCAACTTCCCTGGTTCATGACTCTCCCCACAACTTCCACTTTCACCTTCAGAAATGCCATTTTCTTAAGCTGGATCAACATATTAAAGAATGATGGCACTGTCTTCTTATTTTTTGTCCATTCTACTAGTTATATCCCAAGCACTTCTATCAAATGATTAGATGTTCTTATCTTATTGTGGATTTTTCTATTATATTCTATCTACAAAACTTCCTATTTTCTTTACTATAATAGTATGCATTATGATATAATTGGTACTTTTGGTACACATGTTTGTAACATGTTCCTTTATTAAAAGATTTGGGATGAGTGTGGTCCTGCAGGCTTATAATTCTAGTACTTGGGAGGTGAGATAAGAGGATTGTAGGTTTGAGACCAGCCTCAGCAACATAAGGAAACCTCCAACAACTTAGCATAATGTTGTTCCAAACTGAAAAATTAAAAAAAAATGGTATGTGATGTAATTCAGAGGTAGAATGGTCTTTGGCTCAGTTTCCCAGTAACAAATAAAGAGCTGAGGGTATTGCTCAGTGGTAGAATGCCCTTGGGTCCAGTCTCCTGTAGCTCACACAAACAAAATAGTTCAAACATTACACTTTGTATTTTATTATGAGAGTTCTAAAAATTCATAGATATAACACCAATTCTCAGAAGAATAGTGGATATATTGCCATGTTGGAAGAGAAAGGATCATGTTGTGAAAGAAAATATGCAACCAGAAACAGTTATCATATCCATAATCTGAAATTCCTCAAAATAATGTTTCAAGGAAATTTTCCAAACAACCTATCTAATACAGGGTAGAGTCCACTCAGAAGAATAGCAATATACATATTTCAGAAATTCTTCTCTAGTCAAAAGGCATTTGAAGGAAAATGATCTCAAAATTTAGTGAGTGAGGAGAGGAGGAGGATGGGACTTGGAGGACAGTGATCTAAGAGTTGTGGGCTTGTACTTTTCTAACATTCTATGCCCCAATGTGATATATGATTACAATAAATCTAACACAAACAGAAAAATTAAAAGAATAGTGAGTAAATTTTGAAAAAGAAGGGATTCTATTATGACAATGTGAACCTGTTTTATCCATCAACATCTTCTGAAGCTATCAGGATGTAGATTAACTTGGATTTGTCTGTAAATTTTTCCAAAGTTGGCTTGACATCATCTAGAATGTATGTACACAAATTTAGAATGTACATCTAGAATGTACACAAATGCCATTTCACTGCGAGTTTTCTTATTTATTGTGCCATTTTAGGATATGGTGTATGTATCCCAACTCAGTCCATAGTCATGAAGTAAATAATTCTGAGAATTAAAGACTCTTATTTATAACAAAACTCTAAGTGTTTACTCAGTCAGTATGTTCCAAAATATTGCAATTATATATAAGAAATATGAGCTGGAGTAGAGAGTATGGATGTAAAAGAGAAAAATCAGCAATAATAGGTGAGTTTATCTCAAATTTCAATGATTAGCTAGATGTGGTGGCACATGTATATAATCCCAATGTTTGGGAGGTTGAGACAGAAGGATCACAGGTTTGAGACCCTCCTCAGAAACTTATAAAGACCCTCAGCAACTCAGCAAGACTGTTTCAAAATAAACAATAAAAAGAACTAGGGGTGGAGCTGGGATGTAGAATGCCCCCAAGTTTCAATTATCAGTACCAAGAAAAGAACAGAAAAGAAAAGGCAGAAAGGCTGCACATTATTTCTGATATGTTCACCTGTTCTATTTGCTTCAGCACTGTGCTCCTGATCTTCACAAGCTATTGACCATTTTTTTTATCACTTCCAGGGCTGAACTGAACCATCATTACTGATGCGTGGCATCTAATGGAGTCCAATGAGCACAATGACTGCTGTTTACTGGGTCAACAATCTGTGACCAGCAAAATTACCTAAATCTGTTTTGATAACATGGATCAAGTGAATAATTTCCTTTAAAGATTATATTTTTCTTGAGAAGATAAAGAATTGAAGAAAATAAAACATCTCTTTAAATTCTTGCTAACACTGTAATTACTGGATAAGGCAGTAAAATAAACAATTACTCACTTTACTGAAAGTCACTAGGTAATAATTGTTTGATGATACAAAAATTAATTTCAGGTCATGAAGCACACCAAACTGTTAATTTTCTAGGCTTCCAAAAGGGATAAAAATGTAGCATGCCTGCCTACAAGTACATAAAAAGCACATTATCCAAGGGCTGAGAAAAATACCAAGTAAATCAATCCTTATGTTAATTATAGAATTTTATTGGAGCTTTGCCTTTTAAACAAAACAGATTACATGAAAAAAATATTGTTGAAGGATTCACGGATATACTTGACAGTTTTCTTCTTATCCAAAAGGTCATCAGCGTTGTTGATTGGATGGAAAGACAAAGTCAATTAACTGCTGATCAATAAAAGGTCATTTCTGATCTAGATGAGATATTTAATTAGTATATTTTAAAATGTGTTTTTACCAATCATAAATATTTTTGACAGTGCATGTAACGTCATTAGGGCATATTAAATGAACTCAAATTATATAGAACAACGTCATCGAGAAACTAAGTGCATATTGTTTGAAAAATATAAAGGATAAGCAATCCAATAATTTTAATATGTTTTATACTTTTAAATCCTGACTTCTGCTAAATGAATACAAATGCTTAGTTATTGGTATTTTCAGATGTGATAGTTTAAAGATTTACTAAGTTTGGAATGATATTACTAATGATCAAGAAAATGTTTGTTATCTTTCCTATTATTTGGCAGTATGATGGAAAGCCCAGTCAAGTAATTTTTTAAAAATACAGGAAAAAGACAGACATTTTGGAGGTATGGTACGTGATAGAATTTTAGTCCATTTACATTCAGCATGGGTGACACTGTGAATATATGTTACATTATATGGCAAAGACTTTATTTGTATAGTAAAAAGTTACTAATTGACAAATTTAAGGAGGGGAACATAATCGTTTATTTTAGTAGCCCCTATGTAATCTTATGAACTCTTAAAAACTCATTAAAATGTGAGATTAAATAAATGGGTGTTGTTTTACGTCACTAACCTTCTGATAATTAATTCCAGCTATTTTAATGTAACTGTGATACATGGACCATTATATAGGCTGATTGCAGTGATGTTACAAAACTTTACACATTGGTAAGAACTCATAGAAATGGAAATAATTTAAAAGAGTGAATTTTAATGTTTGCGAATTTAAATGCTAATTTAAAACTGTACAATTGTCTCTATGATCCCAGGTAAAGAAAATGGTATTCTCCTATCTTAAAGTGGCTTCTGGGTGACCAGTCTGGCAGCTGCCATCAGAGCAAGTGTCAACACCCACAAAACAAAAGGAAGAGCACTTACTTATATTTATTTACTTAACTTTTTTGCCATACTGAGGATGGAACAAAGGGGTACTCCACCTCTAAGCTACAACCCCAGCCCTATGTTTTACTCTTTATTTTGAAACACTGTCTCACTAAGTTGCAAAGGGCCTCACTAAAAGTAGCTGAGGCTGTCTGAGAACAGTGATCATCCTATCTTAGCCTCCCAAATGCTGGGATTACGAGAGTGCACCACCATGCCCGGCTTATTTTTTATTTTTTAACATTCATAAAAATTCAAATTTAAAAATTTATTATTAAAATTTTAAATTATTTAAGTTGTTAATTCAAATCATTTAAATTATTAAATTATTATTTTAAATTATATTGAAATATTTTTCAATTATTGAAATTATTAAATATTTTAAAATTTAAATTTAAAAATATTCTTATTTTGTAAGCATGATGTCTTTCTTTAGGAATACACTTGCCAGTAACACAAAACAAAAGTTCAAGAAAATGGCCCTTCTTACTTAACCTTTCTAACACACTTGGACACATTCAACTTCCTTCCAGATCTTCATCAGTAAGACTGCCCTGGAATTGTAGTCAGCTTTCTAGCCTGTGTTCGATGAGCAAAGGTATTCAGCCTGCCTGCCTTACCTCTCCTCAGTAGGCAGCATGGTTAGTTGATGATAGCCAGTGCTGTCCATGCTTGGCTTGGGTGTCTGAACATCATGGAACTGGCTACAATTGGCAAATGATTAAACCCTATAGAACATGGAAAGGCTGCTTAAATCTGTACTTTGAATCAAGGCAGAGATGAGGAATTTCACGCAGATTCCAATGTGTATAATAAACAATGCGTTTTAAATTTCCAAAGAATCAATTATTTCCTATTAATATAGCTATTGCTTATAGTACATAAAATATGCAAGTGATGTTATTATAAGAAAACTGTTTGCCAGGCACAGTGATACACACTTGTAATCCCAGCATTTGGGAGACTGAGACAGGAAGATCATGGTTCACAGACAGCCTTAGCTACTGAGTGAGGCCCTCTGCAAGTCAATGAGACCCTGTTTCAAAATAAAGAATAAAATATAGGGCTGGGGAAGTAGCTCACAGTTAGGAATGCCTCTGGGTTCCATCCCCAGCACCGAAAAAAAAAAAAAAAGAAAGAAAAAGAAACTTGTTTTTCTTATCAATATTTTTACTGTTTCAGAAATATAAAATTATTACTGGCAAACTGAATCAGTTGACATCCTTAAAATTCTGAGGGTTTTGGTCTACTTACTCAAATTCTTATAATTTGTCAGTTTGAGATTTATTGAGTAAAATATAAGGTAGATGAGATGTTGCTGTGCTTAGTTCATTTATTTAAATTTTAGATTTCTTATTTTGCTGGAAAATCCTAGTAAAAGTAGAAGCACAAAATAATAGGTAAATTCTAATATGTTATTTTCTATCATCCAAACTACTTACTAAAGAATCTAAACATCATTCCCTCACTTTTATTATTATCCAGTTACTTTTTCCACATTCATTAGTACACATTATGTCATTTTTGGAATCAAGAGACTATTTTGTATGACGTAGTTTCTTAGAGTAGAATGCCACAGAAAGAATAAAATTTTTCATGCCTTAATTTATTCTTGTCAATTTCTTAGATATGTCTGGTTTGTTGTGGTTGTATAGTTTTACTTTAACAAAAATCTCACCAAAGATTGTGGGAGATAATTATTTATTAAAATATTATTCAACTATTTTTTTAAAATACAGAATTGGTTATATTGAAAATATCAGAAGCTTTAGAAAAAGGCAGGCCTATGTTCAAATCTTGGGTTTTTCATAAGGTATTTGACTTTATGTAAGTCACTTAGCCACTCTGAGATACAGTGTTATTAGCCACTCTGAGATACAGTGTTCCCACTTAAGAAAGAAAATAAATTCACGATATCCTTGATATGGATCGAGGATTTCATTAGATTCTTGAACTGAGATGAAACTTTAATAAAATATATTAAATATTGAACAAAGAGAAACAGTAGAATCTCAGCAGATGTGAATTTTCTTTTTCTTTTTTTTTCTAAATATGTTAGTGAGCTGTGTGTTGTGGTACACTCTTGTAATCCCAGAATTTGGGAGGCTGAGACAAAAGGATTAGAGATTTGCAGCCAGCCTCAGAATTTAGGCCATCTGCAAATTAGTAAACGCCGGTTTCAAAATTAAAAAAAATAAAATAAAATAAGGCTAGAGGTGTAGCTCAGAGTTAGAATGCCCCTGGATTCTGTTGCAGGGGATAGGTTGGGGGGGGGAGGTACGTGGTGTGTAGTAACCCCCACCACCACCAGACACACAGAGACAAACAGAAAAACCGTGGATTCTTGTCCTAAGCTAAGAATAAGTATTCATCGCTTGGACAGCTGCTGCAGATTTAAAGAAGTTTATTAAAAAGATAGAAATATAGAGATAGTTACAGCCCTGTGCCGGAGCAAGGCACAGGGGGGCAATTCGAACGAAAATGCCAACGAACTCCAGTTTACCGAATTTTTATCCTGTCTAAGTCCAGCAGGTCCCTTTGATTTTTGGAGATCATGTTACACCTTATCGCCCGCCCCGGCTCTGCTTCTGTTATCTCTCCAGCCGAATTTATGGCCTAAAGGGGGAGACATCTCTATCTTCAAACACAGACCCAGATTTATGGCCGGAGGGGGAGGCATCTCTGTCTTCAAACACAGGCTTTTACATTTCGTCTTTTCCCCCACAATGTGTTAAATTGTTCTTAGCAAGGACATGTTGGCTAACCCTGGCTTTCTTAGTAAAGAAGATATGTTTCAAGGTTGGACATCTTTCCCAGGATTGATACATTAATACTTTTTTAAACTCCCTTCCCAATACCAGTACAGATTCAATCTCCAGTGCCACAAAATTAAACATTTACTTAATTAATTACAGCTAATATATACTGATTATAAATTTCAACTTCTATTTTCTTCAATAAAGAAAAAGGTAACCAGGTAGTCTAGGGACCTGAGAAAGAGTACAGATTTACTGAAGGCTTACAGCTGTAGACCTGGTTTTTATCATCATTGTGATGATTATAGAATATGTGTGTGGTTTGCTTTGTTTGACTTTATTTGTTGCTCTACATAGACTTTAAGACTACACTGCCAGAGTAAAGGAATCTTGATGGATGAACATGTCTATGGGATCTAGAAAATACTGTAGGAAAGAACTGCTTGACTGAAAAACACCACTAGAGAAAGAGGAGAGGGCTGTGAGTCAGAATGTCTCAGCAGTTCAACGCTTTCTGTAAAACAGATTAGTACAAATGACTGAGACTGATAGTTTCATAAGAATTGTGAAAACTTTCATACTTTTTCATGGATTTTGAATTACATATATGTATGTATGTGTATATATATATATATATATATATATATATATATATATTAGATGGTTATGATAAAATAGATGATAGTTTCCACAGGGATTAACTAGCAATTATAGATGAGAACAATTGGCTTAATTACTTAGGATGTAAAATTAACTAGAATAAATTAATCAGAACCATAGGATGAGTTAGCCAAGCTTGATCAAAGCAAGCAAAGAAAGCATCTGTATTTTCTTTTGTACTTTGCCCCTTTTAAGCGATATTAGATGTTAGAAAAACTGAGATGATAGGTTTCCTGCCTTCAAAACAATAAATGGAGATTTGACTTACTTTTGTCAAATAGCATATTTAATAGCTTTAACAAGTTTGTGGCGTTGAATTTTAATTGTTAGTTCTTGAGTTTTATTATTTAAAATATGTGTATTTTATTAACATATAGCAAGCCCCAAAAGTTAAGATATCAAAACAATTCTGTTCTTCAAAATTAAACCTTAAAAGTATTTCTATTAGTTATCTAATAGATAATTTACCATTATAGTAAAATAAATACTAATTAACATGCTAATTTTGGCAATTAATTGATATCCAATCAAGT
Source organism: Muscardinus avellanarius (assembly GCF_963383645.1). Classification (NCBI taxonomy): domain Eukaryota; kingdom Metazoa; phylum Chordata; class Mammalia; order Rodentia; family Gliridae; genus Muscardinus; species Muscardinus avellanarius. Next base: position 159,751,049 of record NC_137787.1, read on the forward strand.
CAGTAGGGCTATTTTGTTAAATACCAGCTAAATCTTTAAATTTTTTGTGAGTTTAATGTATTAATTAGGACAATAAAACACATTTATTGTTTTTCTTGTTGAGATAATTACATGGCAAGTAAATTAACTCATTTTATTCATTTAAGTTTATTGCAATATCATGTATTTAGTGTACAATAAACGTGTAATCTAATTAAATACTAAGAAAGTGCTAAGGTTTATGTAATTCTAGATTATTCAAGGAAAGTTCCACAAAAAACTTATTTTAGAAAGAATGGTATAAACTATTTTTATTGGGTATTATTCATTTTACATATTCAAATTATAATCATGAATATATGTGTTCATCAAGATATAAATATTTACTATACTACTCTATGCATTTTAAATATTGAGAACTGTTTTATTTATAAGTGTAAAAATAGCTTTCAAATATATGTCAATAATTTTAGAAAGCCACCCACAAAGTAGACTTCTTCAAATTATTTACAGCAAATTTTATAAAAAATTATTCAGAGGTGAACCTGAATAAATATTATATCTTTCTAGGATTTCTAAAGATAAAAAGAATAAGTCAACTTAATAATTACTTAAGAGACATATTAAAAGTATGCTTTTTCTTCTAATTTATTTTTGTATATTTATCAAAGCTATATTCAATATTTTCATTTGCAACTTTTTTTTAAATTTTTGGTGGTACTAGGGTTCTTGGAAGCTACTTCTGGGCTACACTCCCAGACATATTTTTTATATTTTTTAAATTTGGAAACAGGGTCTCTTAAGCCAGCCCAGCTGGCTTCGAACCTGCACAATCTTCCTGTCTCTGCTTCCCAAGCGTGGGGATTACAAGTGTGTACCACCACGCCCGCCTTGTTTGCAACATTTTTATCCTTTAAGCGTCTAAATTTTTTTAGCCTAAATTCAAAATAAGTAATAAGGATTTATTATGGGTTTCCTCATTTAATCAAGCAGACAATTGTCTCTTATTTATGTTATAAATAAAAATTGAGATTTATTTCATACATTGTTCATATTAACAATGAATTTTTTTCTGACGATAATGAGACTACACAGCAATTCTCACTTTGATGATGTAAATTATTGTTTTCTAACCAGATCAAACTTTTATTTTCCAACTAAGCCCCACTATAATTCTTTTCTTCTAAGGAATGTTAGGTAAACAGGGAGTAAATGCCATTGGGAGATTTAAAGTATCTCACTTAAAAACATTTGGAATGTTTTATTTTTGTTTGTGGTCAGTTGTGTAAGGCACATTTCACCAACTCTGTGTATTGAGTGTGTGTGTGTGTGTGTGTGTGTGTGTGTGAATTAGTCTGTGAATATGAATTAGACTTTACTTATTTCATAAGAATATGGACCTGTGTTGATCCCCATAACTTGTAGGCATATATTCTGTTGGTATTCTACTTGATGTTGGTTCCAGTTTTATAATATAAATAGAAATTGTCTTTACTTATTCCAATATTTTTTACAATCACAAAGTGACAGAGGTCATGAGTCCTTTGGTTCCTAATGTATGTACTACTCAGATACTTGTGTGGAATGCTTCCATGCCATAATCTAAGCTTGAGGAGCAAGGAACGCAACAACCTAGGTACCACTCAGTCCCTACTACCATGTCTTTCTGGAATGAGTATCCCAGATGAGGTTCCCAAATGTACTTGGTTTGCTGTGTTCCTTTTTTTTTTTTTTTTTTTTTTTTTTGTACTATGGATGGAACCCAGGGGCATTCTACCTCAAAGGGCCTCACTAAATAGGTGAGGCTGTCCACAAAACACAATACTCCTCTTTCAGCTTCCCAAATGCTGGGATTAAAATCATGTGCCACCACTCCCAGCTTTTTATTTTCTATCTTGAAACAAGGTCTCACTAAGTTGTGGAAGGCCAATTAAAGCATATTAAATCAAAAAAAGCAAAACAAAATAAAAAGTTGGCAATGAAAATACCCAATTTTTTTTTCTTCTGCTGGTCTGGGAATACCCACTGCCCTATTTTTCTTTTTTTTTTTTTTTTTTTTTAATTTGAAACAGGGACTCACTAAGTAGCTGAGGCTGTCTGTGAACCATGATCCTCTGGTCTCAGCCTCCTGAATGCTGGGATTACAAGCATGGGCCACCACATCCAGCTGCTACTGTGTTTTACAAGAAAACATCTAAAATATGATCAAAGGATAGCATAAGAAGCCAGGAGTTTGGGTATCCAATTTTTAAATTATTAACAAAATTTGTTATCCTTTTTCAAATATATACTTATTTTGTTTTTATAATTATATTTTAACTATATAATTATTATTTTATAATTGGCAGCACATGTGGCGTGGCAGTTGACCATTCACGTAACCAAACACATTTAATATGATATTTGAATGAATTAAATAATAAGGGTCACAATGTAAATCATTAAAAATAAAAATAAATAAAAGCCGGGCATGGTGGCGCATGCTTGTAATCCCAGCATTTGGGAGACTGAGACAGGGTGATCGAGGTTCAAGGACAGCCTCAGCTACTTTTTTTTTTTTTTAAAGAAATGAGATCCTGTTTCAAAATAAATAATAAAAAAAAAAATAGGTCTGGGGGTGGGGTAGCTTGGAGATAGAATGCCCCTGGGTTCCATCCCCAGTACTGCAAAAAGAATAAAATGTCTGTGTCTGTGTATATATATAATTTATTATGTGTTTGTATATTTATACAATGTACAATGTGTACATATATATCTCATTCATGATATATTTTCATATATTCCTTCTTAAATTAATTATTTTGAGAACATGTAATTATACATGAAAGATATACATTTTCCATCTCTAGCTATGGAGGCAGTCTAACTTGGACTAAAAACAATGAAGCCATGAGCCATAATAAGACTTTCCATTTTTAGGGTATAAACAACCAATGGACTTTACCCCAGTAAAATATTGCTGACTAACACGGGAAACTGGTACCAGGAATGGGTCAATAGTGTGAGTATATATATCTAACCAGGTGGCTACAAAGCATTTGGAACTATTTTGGGGGAAGAATTTGAACAGGTTTAGAGATGCAGCTTAGAGAATCCCTGAAATGTTGTAAGCAAAGCTTCCATTGAGATTTTTAAAACAGAACTGAGAGGCCCAGAAATGTGTGGCAGGATCACAGATCTTGTGGGAAGCCCCTGAGAAGGTGGTATGTGAAGCTGTAAGAAAAATTTGAAGCCAAAATAGAGAGTCCATCCATAATAGAAATGTCAAAAAGGTGAAACTTCTGGCAAGAAAAACTGAAGATTCTGAACTGACTCAACTGAAGAGAGAGGCCCTATGAGCTGCAACTTGCAAGGCCACAGTCAAAGACCTGGCCAAGACACAGGAGCTCCCTTTGCACCACCAGGCACCTGGTTACCTGATGGGATAGCATGGTTGCCTTGCTGGCTTTCTGTCTGCTTTGCTCCTATTTCTCTTTTCTTTTGGAATGAGAATGTTTACCCTTTACTAGCACATGTTAAAAGTATATGACTTGTTTGTAATTTTAAAAGGGTCTCACAGATAATAATTTGCCTTGAGTCTCAGAGGAGACTTTGCATTTAGACTTTTAAGCAATGCTAAAACTGTTAAGTCGATGGGGACTCTTGGAAATAGACTACATCTATTTTACATGATGAGATAAAAATAAGCCTATGGAGACCAAGGGTAAAAATGTTATGATTTAGATATAAAATTCTCCCAAAGGCGGTGTGCTAAAGCCTTGGTTGCCAGCATGCACACTGCTGGGAGGTGGTAGAAACTTGGGATATGAAGCCTGATTGGAGGAAGTGGGTCACTGGAGACGTGTCCTAGAAAGGCAAAACTAGAACACATACCCTTTCCCCCATCCCTTGCTCTGTGGCTGTTGTGAGGTGGACATGTGCCAATGTCACAAGTTCCCACCACCCTCATATTCTCTCTCAAACTCAAAGCAATGGAGAAATGTGACTTTGGACTACAATAATGAGTCAATGTGCACCTTTTTAGCCTGGTGTGGTGGTGCAGCCTATCAGGATCTGGGAGACCGAGACAGAAGTATGGCAGGTTTGGGATCAGCCTCAGAAACTTCATGAGATTTCCAGCAACCTCGCAGGACTCGATTTCAAAACAAAAATTAAAAAATTCTTTCTTCAACCTGCACTTAGAATGGCCCTGGGTTAAATCCCCAGTCTTTAAGAAAAATAAATATTTCCTGTTTTATGCAGTTTATTTCAGGTATTTTGTCACAGTGTTGAAAATATAACTAATTTGGTCACAACATGATCCACAGTATGATATGAGACTGTAGTGCTGCAATTAAAAAATAAAAGCTAACTAACATACTTGTTTTCTCGTTTTACTCATTAGAACTAGACAATATGGCTGGAGATTGTCTACAAAGTGCAGAAGCAGTGCAGGTCAAGACCCACAGAGGACTGTAGTATTATCTTTTGTCTCGTGGCAGAAATCAGACTATAAGTAAGAACTTAAAAACAATGTCTATCATTCATTCTAACATACAGATGCACTCTTTCTGAGTGAGTCTAACCTTTCATTTTATAATTTAATATTTATACTACAATACTCGATGAACAGAACCTCACTTATGGTATTTAGTTCTTCCCACAAAATGGTATAGATATCTGAGAATGTGTACAATATATGGCGCATAAAATATATATGCCTACCTGTCTCTTCCAACTTTGTTGATGCGTCAAACTGTGAATGTAGACTCTACATAAGAGAGCATTCATCGTCTGCTTAAGGTTTGTCAGAGAAGAACACAGGAAAGTAGAAGCCATTAACTAAATCTGATTCTACTTGCTCAAGCCCAAAGTAACCAACAATGTATTATCATTAACTAGAGACCTTAAACATTTATTTAGACAAAAATATAGAGATTATAAAATGAAATTTCTAATACCATAACACCTGGGGAAAGCTATATTGACCACAACTAAGGCAACTTTTCCTATATTACATAGAACTGTATTGCTTTAGAAGAGAAACCAACTGTTAAACTGTCTAGTTCAGATAATTAGTTGTTAGCTCAACTAAAAGCATTTTTATGTTGTTCTGATTTTTGATTTTTTGGTTTTGTTATTGTTATTCTTAAAAACCTCAGTAAAATTCCAGAGGAAAGAGGGTTGTGGGAGAGAAGATGCAAAGACAGTTATAAAAATTATTGCTAAAATAAATCTGTGTAAACTACATAGCCAATATAATTTTAATAGGTAACTTTCAGGTCTTATAGCCTAAACTTATAAACGTATTTGTGCTTGTAATCGCCACTCTTTCCTGAGCTTGAAATGTTGTCATATATAAATGTTAAGAAGAAAAAAAAAGAACAAAAAAGAAAAGAAAAAATTTTGCCCAGTTATTTCCCTGTAATAAAAAATGAAAAACATGTTTATTTTTCTTCTCTTCTGTCTAACCGAAAAAAGTAAATAGAATACCAAATATAGTAATATTCTCAAAGTTATACCTGGATAATGCAAAATATAAAATTCTTAATATAAAGCCATACATATTTACTCATATTCAATTTTGACTTCTAAGTATTCTTTTTTCCCCAATACTGTTAAGAAATGTGAAGAAAGTCAGTTTGCACTAACTTTGTCTAATAGTTTTTGCTTGTAACCAAGATAAGCGAATGAATATAGAGAAGGCAGGCAATGCACTGAATGAAAATAGAAATACCAAACAGTAATAATACCGAAGGTTAATTTCAGGGTTCCATTCACACATTCATTTATTGATACGTGCTCTGTGCCAGGTAATATAAAACATAGTAAAAATATAATGTAAATAAAACAGTTTCTGACCATAAGAGGATATAGAATGGAAAGGCAAGCTGGCAAATGAAAAAATATACTACCTATTTATGACTATTACCATAGAGATATGAACCAGCTGCTATATGAGAACAGAAGAATACTTTCATTATACTGGAGGGTTAATAGTACCAGTTACAGCAAGTCATTTCAAAGACAGGGGTGAAGCTTGGGTTGCTTTGTAATGGCAATTCAAAGAAAACAATAAACAAGAAAGAGAAGCAGGAATATGGAGGCTCAAAGGAATCTGGAATCAGTTATTTAAATAGCAATGAAAACAGAGAGCCAATTTTGAGATATAAATAATGATGCAGATCCTTGTGGTATAGAAGATTGTATAGTAATGTCTAATGGTTAAATGCCTGAATTTTTGTCTAATAAACTAGGATTCAAAGGATTCTAATAGACTAATATTTTATCTAAATATTAGCTGATTAAAATACACATGCTACTCATTTGGTTTGTATTGAATCTTAAATAACCCAGTAATGCTGTGTGTTGAAGGCTTTGTTAACAAACAGCCTGTAGCACTATTAGGAGGTATTTAAGCCTTTATGACTTGTAGCCTAGTGAAAAGAAGTTAGATCATTAGAACAATGCCTTTGAAGGAGATATTCGAATACCCTGCCCCACCCACCTCTGCTTTTGACCACCATGCAGTGAGCAGTTTGCTCAGCAAAAAGCTCTCTGCTATGAAGGATCACCTCAACACAAAACCTGAATGATGGGACCAAGTGAACCTGGAAAGAAATTTTTGAGACTACGGGCAAAAATAAATCATTGCTCATTTAGAGCTGATTTTCTCAGGCATATTTTTATAGTGAGGGAAAGCTAACAAACTCCTCTTTTTCTTAGGATTTTCAAAAGTAAAATGGAAACAATACTACCTTTCTTGCATGTTACTGAAAGCATTTATTATAAAGCAATTTAAAGCCTAAAATTCTCCAACTTGATAAACTTGTTCAATGCAGGCATTTCTGTATTCCCAAACACAAAGGACATCATTCAATACTACTGTCTTGCTCACTCTCCCTCCTCATGTTAGAAATTATCTTATATCTAACAGTCCACATTCTGTTCTTTATGTTTCTCTCATATTACATGTCTCACACTAGAGATCTTTGTTAACTCATTCTCACTTAATGGTATTTTTAATTCTGAAATTTAACAAATCTTGTCTCTTCTTGTTCTCCTTACTTACTATTCTACAATACTTGTCTTATCTATCTCTTTTATCCCCATAACTTCAAAAAGCATCTACTGTCTTGCAAATTTATACTGATGTGTTAAGACACCTTCTTTGAGCTCTAGGCCTGTAGACATCGAGACATGTTGAATATCTTTACTTTATATCTTCTGGCATACCAAACATGAACAAAAGTATCCTGGTCTTCGTATACAGGATAAAAGTATTTATTTCCTTTATTCTTAATTTTTGTAAACAATTTGCTAGTTGATTCATCAATTCTGAAAACTGAACTCAATACTAAATGTTCCATGTTCATCCACTCTACCCACTGTCAAGTTTAGCTTCTTACAAATCCAATATATAAATAAGCTAGATATTCCATTTTGTCAAGGCCTATGGTTTCTAATCTTTTGTTGTTTAGGATATTTCAATGATATCTGAGCGAATCTCACTTTCACTACTAATCCCTAACCATAGACACCAAGTCAAATCATCAATCCAATGTTTCCACAACAATTTGTTTAAAAAACGAATCATCATATGAGGTGTTTCGTATACAAGACGTTCTTTTCCCCCTTTAATTAGTGGTACAGCTGGATCAGCATTAACCAGTCTTTTTTGCATTTGTTAGGTAAAATACTATATTTTATTATTATCATAATGTCCTGTTGCTCTATTTTAAAATTTTCACCCTGCTTATTTATCCTAATTTCTGCTAACCTCACAATTCTCTGTTGATTTTTGTTTCCATGAAGAAATGTTTAATAATTTAACCTAGTTTGACCCACCACTTATGTTCCTCACAATATCCATCATTCTTTACTATTATACATATTTGTATAATCTTTTGTTTTATGTTTATCTTTTGTAAAAAAAAGAGTGTGTCAAAAGCTAAATCCTATCATCAAAGAACAATTTTGGTTAGACTATACTATATAAATTTAGTAAATTTGCTTCAATGACATTTTTCTCTGTTTAGAAGAAAATAAAAAGACATTGCCTTTGATTTTAACATTATGTGTCCTTACAAACAAAAATTAAAATATTTTTTCACTGAAATAAAATAAGTAATTCACCTTCAACCATCACTACTATGTAAAATTAAATTAAATATATTCTATCTTTCAATTTTTGTGATCTAAGAAATCAGTGTTGCTGAGAAGTTTACTTTCCATCACAAAAAGCTTGAGATATGATTCCTTATAATACCAAATTGAAAGTGACAGGGTGTTGTTTTGAAGACATTAGGTCTTTGCCAGGATTTTCAGGGTCAGAGATATTCAGCATCAGATCATAGAGAACCTGCACTGTCAAAATAATGATAAGATCCCAAATGCCGGGATTATAAGACTGCACCACTATGCCCGGCCAAATGTTTACTCTTAGAGATATTGCTCACACTTTTTGTTCATATACACATTTATGGCAAAGATTTTTTAATATTTTTCTAGCTGGAAAATATACTAAACTCTATGTCTTCCTCTCCCTCCCTGTTAGCTTTTCCATTAAATATACCAAAGGCAGCTCAAACACAGAACATCAATAATTCTTCCCCAAAACATTATAGTTTTACTATAGTTATTATACTTATGAATTATAACTCTAATTCCTCAATCATCCAAACAAAAAATCTAAAATCATTTCACTATCATCTTCATCCTAGAGGAGAAAGTAATAGTTTTTTTAATTATGTTTTTAGTATCCCCTAAGATCCCTCTATTTTTTCTCAAATTTTGTACCTTTGTCTTAAATTATTATTATTCAATCATAATAGTCTCCAAATGGCTTCCCCAAAACAATTTTCACCCATATTCTAATCCTGTCTTCATGTGTAACAAAAGTTAATTTTTTTTATGTAGTTCTGAATTTTAATGTGTGCTCTGGTATCTGACTGAATGTGGATAAATATTTCTTAGCTTATTTAGGATTTATATTTCTAGTATGCAATGTGAAACAAATTAGTCGTCATTTCTGTGGCTATTAATTAAGACTAAATTTTAAAAACATTATCCGGGTTTGGTGCCACATGCCTATAATCCCAGTGTTTGGGAGGCTGAGACAGGAGAATCACAGGTTCCAGAAAAACCTCAATAAATAGTGAGACTCATCAACCTAGCAAGACCCTGTTTTAAATTATAAATAAAAAAATAGGACTGGGGTTTTAGTTGGATGTAGAATGTCCCTGGGTTCAAATCCCAGTACCCCCAAAAAATCTAGGGAACATTTATTTTGTTTCAGTCCTTGTATAATAAATCTAACATGGAATATAAGCAAGATATAATAAATTTAATAAAGTATGAGGGGAAATACTATAAAAATTCTTTAGAAGAAAAAGAAGTTACTTAAGGTAACTTTGATATCAGAGAAGAGAATATTTTCAACAGAAGTAAAGTCTTTTCTGATAATAGAAGATAAATTCAATGGTGGAATTGGAAATATATGTAGAAGCATTTTGCCCAAGATGTAAGAAAGTACATCCTCTCTGAGGCCCAAATGTCATTCTGAATGCCAGCATCACAAAAGTCATAGTGGGGGAGACTGAGTCCTGGTGCCAGTATAATGGCTAAAACATCAAATTCAATTATCACAATTTCCTCTATAGCATTCTTATATAAAATTCCTTTCGGTATGCTTTCTTACTTTGTTTCAGTGCCGTTGATTGTCAAAAGGGCCATACAAATCCTGTGTATGCCACAAAATATCTCCAGCATCTCATTCATGAATAGGTGTGCAGCTTTTTGTCCTCTTCTGCTCTCTCTCTTCTCTCTAGGAAAGGTGCTCCAGAAAAGCACTGATATAAATTCCTGATATAATGAATGTTTTTCTCCCTATCTTCCCCATATTAGGGAGAAAATCAGATTTCTTTTTGTTTGTGACTGACTAATCTCACTTAGCATAATGGTCTCCAGATCCATCCATTTCCCTGTAAATGATGTAACTGTGTTTTGTTTTTTTTTATGGCTGAGTAGAATTCCATTCATTGTGTACATCATACTCCACAGTTTTGTAATCCATTCATCTGTTGACAGGCATCTTGGCTGGTTCTATAGTTTGGCAATTATGAATTTTGCAGCTATGAACATACATATGCATGCATTAGTTTGGTAGTTTGGCTTTGATTCTTTTGGGTAGATACCCAAAAGTGGTATTTCTGGATCATATGATAGGTTTGTTATTATTCTTCTGATGATCTGCTTCACTGTTTTCTAAAGTGATTGCACTAATTTGCAATTCCACCAACAATGTATTAGAGCTTCCACTTCTCCACACCCTCGCCAGCATTTGTTGTTTGTGTTTTGAATGATTGCCATTCTAGTTGGAGTTAGGTGAAATCTCAGGGTAGCAATCTCTCTGATTGCTAATGATATTGAACATTTCTTCATATATTTTTTGGAAGTAGAAACCATAGATGATCAAATAAGGCAACCTAACTGAGGGGAATGTTAGGGGAAGAGGGAAATTTCCTAATGTACATGATGTACATTCACAAACATCAAAATCAATCAGTAAGCCAAACATAAGAGGGGGAATGCTGTGGGAATCGGGGAAGGGCTAGATGAGTGATGTGTGCATGTATAACTTTGCCATTTTGTATCCATAATGGATGTGTAACTATAATGCACTAATTAAAAAAAATTAAAAAGCAAAATTATGGTATAATTGAAAAGTTCTATGCCAACACTATAATATAATCACTCTACATAGCTGTGGAACCAGTGCACACTTGGTGTGTGACTAGAGCAAATGAGAAACTGAAATTCTTCTTTAAGTTTTAAAAGTCACATGTGCCTTGTTACTATTTCTCAGGACAGCGACAGATTCAGAATTTTTATTTAGTAGAGGATGAAGAATGGCAAATGGTCAAGAAAGGTATGTAAAAGGATTTGTGGTTTTGCAAGGTGGATGTTTTTTCATATACTTTATGTATTCGGTGTTCCTCAGAAGGTGATGATTGCAGTTACTAGTGAATTAAAACTCTCCTCCATTCCATTACTAAAGCTGCCCCAGTTTGTACTCTGGATATAAAAACTCCCTCCATATCCCTGAACTCACCAGGTTGTTTCACACCTCAAAGCCTTTGCTCACACAAATCCTCTGGAATGCCATTCCACCCTTGGCTGCCTGGTGAACATGTATTTATCTATCAAAACACAGCTCAATTGTCAGTTCTTATAATGTGTTTCTCCAAAACACCTGAAATATTATTTAAAATATGTGAGATTTTCTACAAAAGTCCCTGTTGCTCCATGGCTTAAAGCACTTCATCCCACTAAAACCACCTTATGCTTCTTTTCTATTTCGATCATGTAATTTCCTACTATTTGCTCAGGGAAATTTTTCTTTGATGACATTTTTTTTTTAGGGAATATGCATAACATTCTGTATGTTACACATGATTCCATGATGTTCACACCAAATATGTTCAGTATCTACCTTAATCAGCAACATAATAACAATTAAACAATATGCAACTACTGTTACATGTATTCCTTCAGGAAAAGTTGGGTTTTAGAATTTTTCATTTAATGTTTCATGTAATGTTTTAAGTTCAAAATGGCCTGTTATCATTTATTATGTTCTATAATAAAGAGTAAGCAACTTATTGAACTTATCTAAAAACTTATTTTTTTTTATTTTTACAAGCAGGCACAAGTCTTCTTGACTTGTCAAGAAAAATACTGCATTAAGGGAGGACAATATGTTACTTGAATTTATCTCTCTCCTATTGCAGGCAAAATCTTTGCTATTTTATCTTCATCTTTTAAGCCTGACAGTTTGTATTTAATTTTTATCAGTTTTGTCATTCCCATTTTTTAGCTACATGTGAGCTCAAATATCTTTCTAAGATGTATTGATTTTTATCCTTATTTAAATATTGTAAAAATTACTATTGATTGTCTTAAAAAATCATTCTGCTATAGTTCCCACCTCTCCAGCCTCATTCATTCCCACTGTCTTCATGCTAATGTTGTAAGGGTGACTTTGACTGAGAGAGAACTAAATTAAACCAGGGTCATGCTTACCGCCCTGTCCTTGGCATACTCTTTTGGCAGCAGCACTTTGTGTCTTTTGCCTCATTCTTCCTGTAGTTTTATAGAACAACTTGTTCAGATATGCAACTATACTACTGTGTCTAGCTTTGTATCCATGGCAGCAATTTCTGGCCTAGTTTTATCTGACTTTTTTATTTAGTTTTCTAAAAGGGCATTCATCCCTTTGTGGAGGAAGCTAATGAGGCACTGGTACCAGAACCCTGGTTCTTATGTGCCAAAAGCAGCATCTTGCAAAGCTGCAAGATGTATGACCTTGGGGAGCAGGTCTCATTGAGAATGTTTTGCATTTCAAATATCTTCAAATATCTTCCCACAATATTAAGGTTTTCCAAATATCAGAAATAGAAGTGGATGTCATTGAAGTGTTTTTCACTACTAAAAAAAATATTCCTTTTGTCCCTTTACACCCACTTGTTGAGTAGTATCCAGTTTTGAGATTATATCATGTACAACTTCCACTGATCTTATTGTTCTATTTGTAATTTGACAGTTACAATCAAGAAATTTGTTTGCACTATTTTATATATTCTAATAGGATTTTGTAGCCCATGACATAATTAATCTCTACTCATGACAATTAAATTAACTTTATATATAATTTTTAAAAAAATATTTGGTAAAATATCAATTCATATTGTAAAAAATCATTTACATTTTTTCCAACTAATACATAAATAGTAGTGATTTTCTTTTTTTTTTTTCTTTTTTTGTGATACTGGGGTCCCTCGAAACCCCTTTACCTCAGGGCTACACTCCCAGACCTATTTTATATATTTTTTATTTGAAAATGGGGTCTTTTTAAGCCAGCAAAGCTGGCTTCGAACCTGCACAATCCTCCTGTCTCTGCTTCCCAAGTGCGGGGATTACAAGCATGTGCCACCATGCCCGGCATGTGATTTTTTTTTTTTAAAGGAAGAACAATGGGTTGATTTTTTTGCCATTGATGCAAACTGGCTTATTAAAATAATCAGCTCAGTTTTATAGGTTCATAGAAAAAAAGAGCTAAGAATTTAAGTCAACTAATATATTATTCAATAAATGAATAAAGTTATACTTAATTTTTTTTTTGTGTGTGTGTGGGGGGGGGGGTGTTGGGTTTAAAAACCAGGTCCTATATTTAAAAAGGTTTACTGAGCTGTATGCTTGTAATTCCAGGACTTGGCAGGCTGAGACAACAGGATTGCCACAGTTTCAATGCCAGCCTCAGCTACTCAGGCCCTCTGCAACTTAGTGAAACCCTGTTTCAAAATAAAGAATAAAAAATATGGTTGGGAGTATATCTCAGAGGTATAATGCCTCTGTGTTCAAACCCCAGTTTTTTTTTATCAAAAATAAATAAATAAATAAATAAATAAATAAGAAATAAAAAGCTATATTAAAGTATAAAAAGGAACATAGAAATTTTATAGTCATCAATATTACCTGGCAGAAAAAAATAATTTTAGTACTTAACATGATACTAAATGTCATTTTGCATAAACACACACACACACACACACACACACACACACACACACACTCTCAGAAAATGTGTATCTAAAGCTTAAATCTGGTTATCTGTGTTTATGTTTTGTTGATAGTATTTATTTTTTCTGGTTGGTACTGGGGTTCCTGGAAACCCTTCTATGTCCAGGCTACACTCCAAAACCCATTTTATATATTTTTTTTATTTTAAAACAACGTCTCTTAAGCTAGCAAGGTGGCTTGGAACCTGCGGGATCCTCCTGTCTCCACCTCCCAAGCACGGGGATTACAAGCGTGCGCCACCACGCAGGGCTTGCTGATAGTATTTTTAATTAAACATTTTTGCTACACTTTTGAAAACCCTATTTCATTTAAGATATATGGGTCTTATCATAACATTATTTGTTTGTTTGTTTATTGATTAATTGATTGATTGATTGCAGGTCTGGCAATGGGTCCCAAGGCCATTCAACCTCCGAGCTACACCCCCTGCCTTATTTTTTATTCTTTATTTTGAAACAGGGTCTCACTGAGTTTCAGAGGGCCTAAGTAGTTGAGGCTTTCCGTGAACCACAATCCTCCTGTCTCAGCCTCCTGACATTTTTTAAATGTATGATGACATAAACTTAGATGCACATAAGCAGTTCAATAATAGTTTATTATTGGCATGTAGTACCTGTGATATTTGGAATTCTGAGATATTCAGTGTCATTGCCTTAGCAATATAATTGTAATGCCTTAATTTTCCTAAAACATCTGCTTGAAAATTAAAAACACGTGTATGAAATATACATATCTATTTTAAAAGCAACTTTCACTTAGATGGCATAACATTACACATGATAATGTTTGTTCTTTATTTAAGCAATAAAAACAACATTAAAAACAACTCTCATTTCAATGAATAGCAACCAAAAGGTAATATGCCATCAGAAAATATCACTAAATTAGTCTCCTAGAATTAAATCAACTTCAGTTTTAATGAGGATAAAAAATGTTTTCTCTTCATCTGAATGATATTTTAAAATCATAATCTCATCATTTTATCAGATAGCATAGAAGAGGCAGGGCTTAGGCGCTTAATAATGAGATTTGTCTCAAACTTCATAGGTGGGTAATATCTTTAGCAGAATAAATTTAAAGAGTATTTTTAAACTAATTATGCACTGATTTTTTTAATGCTAACTAGCAACTAGAAAAGAAGAAAAAATTGTGATAAAAAGAGAAGAGTATATTATATTCTGACTGAAAACTATGATGTTAGGATTCAAGAAAAGGTAATTATCTCCTAAGAGAAAATACTTTAGAAAACGTTGGTCAAGATAGGTAAAATTACAACTTTCAAGGTTATTTCATAAAACCTGTAATTGCTACTTCAGATAATTTCTTGAAGAATGTGATATGTTAAAAATCATCCTGAAATTTCTTTGTCTATATTCATATTGCCTAATGGTAAACCTAGTAAAACCTTGTAAATATGCTTCAGGTAAGTTTTTAACCCAACAAATTGTTTTTATCTGAAAACACTTGCCTTTATTTATTTCAATATATTCGCTGTAGATAACTGACTATGTTTCTCTTGTTCTATTCTCAGGATTTATTTTTAGTTTTATTTTTTTGTACTGGGGTTGAACCTAGGGCCATTGTGCCTCCAAGCTACAACTTCAGCTCTCTTTATTTTTCTTTTGAAATAAGATCTAAATTGTTGAGTTGCTGTGATTGGCCTCAATTCTTCAGTCTTCTGTTTCAGCCTCCCAAGTACTGGGATTGTAGCATATGCCAGTGTGCCCGGCATCCTGCTTTCAGTTTTACTAAGACCTTTCCATAGAAGAATCACCTGAAATCATTATCCCAGTTAATCTGGAGAACGGAACACATCTACAATATGAAACTGCACCTCTTTGCTAATTCTTTTTTTTTTGGGGGGGGGATCTAGGGATGGAACCCAGGGGAATTCGACCTCTGAGCTACACCCCTTGCCTTATTTTTTTTTTTTCTTTATTTTGAAACAGGATCTCACTAAATTGTGGAGGCTCTCACTAAGTAGCTGAGGCTGTCCACGAAATGCAAATCTCTGGTCTCAGCCTCTGAAACGCTGGGATTTAAAGCGTGCGCCACCATGCCTGGCTTCCTTGGTAACTCTTGATGAATTCCTCTAGCCTGTGTGAACTTTGTTCTGTTTTTAGGTCTCTCATTTACTTTTGCCAATGTATTCCATTTATGTTCAATTTTTTTCTTTGAAGTTTTAAACAACATCATTAAATCATATTGGGTCTTCAGACTAAAGCAGGCCCTTTAAAAGTAGTTGTTACAGTGGAAGGCAACAAGTACTGCTATGTGAATGTTATGTCTATATCACTGTTAATATGAATATGTGAGTAAAAATATAAAAATAAAACATGCATTGCTTTAAAGTCAATACAAAATAAAATAACATATTTTCTTCTCTCTAATTTGCATTAAATAAAGAAGGTAATATGGAAAATGTGTTTAGAAAAATAACGTGATTTTCCCTATAAAACCATACCTTCATAGTTTTACACCTAGCAAGTTTTTTCTTTATCTTGAAATCATAATTTATATTCAATGCAGTTATAGCCTTCTTCATTTTGTTGAAATAATTGATACCACGCATTAACTTCCTAATCACTCCCTAATATTCTCTATGCCTAATTAGCCCTAAATATTCTCAATGCATGCTTATATAATTTCTAACATCTAGCTAATTTTAAGTGCTTCCATTAGACATCATTAGATCTCAACTTACTCTTCTTCTGAATGTTGTGTCTGAATGTCACTATTTATATCATCTACCATGCAAATATAAAATATCTGTTGATGTTCTATAACTTCAAAATGAATTGTCCTAGATTTTCTAGCTGTGCTCTTTCTGTTCTTTTACTCAGATCTCTTTACCAAGGTCAAATCATGCACAATTATAGGTAATTTATGAAAATTATAAGTGACATATACTGGGGGATTCATTCTTAAAAGGAAAAATAATTCAAAATTAAAATTCTTGCAATGAGTATACTGAAACAACCTAAATATAAGTTCATAGAACACAGAATATGATATCTGAAAATTAATAAGGGAAGCAACTACACAAAACATATTTTGAAACTTTGAAGCCTTTTTCATGCTGTACTATATAGGATTTTGTTGATTTTGAAGAGTCTTTATGATTCTTTTTGCAATCTCTTTATTTTAATTAAAATAAATATTTCAGCAAATGGAATATAATAATAAAAGGTTTTTCTTCCCTAATGACTATACTTTTTTGATTTATTAAAATATCTATTGTTTTCCTTTCTCATTTTACTCCTTTAATGTTTTATAATATGATTTATTTTGTGATTGTTAGTCTCTTTAAGAGTTCTCTATGTTTTTCAGACTGTCAGTATTTTTTTTTTATTTAGAACAAAAGAACTATGCCCCTGCTATGATTTTATTCTGCATTGTGATTTAAGTTCATCTTCTGGTTGTATATTCAACTGTTGAATATTTTATCAATTTATGATAAAATTAAGCTTGTGTCCATAGTTCTTCTGTGGCAGTGATTTGGTCATTATTTTGTGTCTGAATGCTTAGTGTCTCTTTATGGCACTGTATATGCATGCATCTTAAATAATAATGTGTGTGACTTCGCAATATATATAACATTGGCTAGAACACATGATTGCAAATCTCTCCAATGCAAAAGAGAGTCTGCTTAAATTTCCAATTTAAAATGTTTGCTTCATCCTTTACTAATGCATATGCTAAAGCTGGCTTAAGCACCCCTTTGCCTATTCTTTTAATCTCTCTAGATCTTATTGAATCTTAAATCTTCAAGCATAGTATTTGCTTTTCCTCTCAATTTTGAATCATCTGCTTCTCAGCACTCCATCCAGATTGTTAATAAATATGTTAAATAGCTAAGGGCCTGAAACTAATCCTGGAGGGCCTTACTAGGTACTATTCTTTGAAAGCCCAATATGTTCTATTAATAATACCTATGCATTTTAATATGGTTCTTCTTTTGATATCCACCATAGAATGTTGTACTGGAATAAATTTTAATAAAATATGTTTGATAATAGACTTTGAAAATCCTGTATTTTGAAGTTATTATTAAATTGAAATAGAAAGAATAGCATTCTCCATACCCCTACCAAATATAACATGTGTATATAATTCTATCTAAATCCCTTTAAAAAAGCATGATGGGAAAAATATGTAACATCATGACAGACTATTCCAGCAGGAAACCTTTGGGCTATACACAGCCAATTACAAAATTTTCGGAACCATCCTTGGGGTACCTCAGTAAGGACAACAAAGGCTTCGAGCATTTAAATTGATTACCCTGAGATTTATTCTTTGGTAACCTCAAAGTACTGAATTCATATCAAAAGTGACTTATTTCATTAAAACCCATAGGGATTAGTAAAAGCAGTGCCAGAAAGGACACTTTCAGTAAAAAAAAAAAAAAAAAAGAAAAGAAAAGAAAAAACTGTCCCTTTGAAAGTACACGTGCTTATACAGGAAGATGTTGGCAATCTTAGAGACCTTAATTGTCAGAAGCAGTTCGGCACATTTAAGGGCCTGGGCCTCTCTGGAATTCAAGTCAGCTGCAGCTGACACAGGCTGTCCAACAAAATCTCATCTGCACCTTTGCACAGATTCTTTCTTCCTCTTTCTCACAGGTTTATTTCATGTATATGTTTTTAATATAAGCACATTTTATTTTTATCTCATTAACCTTTTCTAGTATGTTTGATGTGAAGTCAAATATATGGTTGTATATAAATTATATACTCTGTGAAAAAATAATAAAGTCAGTAATTCATAAGAACTGAAAACACAAGATATTCATGTCAAACTAGAAAATGCAATGTTTTATTTGTATTTACAATTATCTCACGCTAAGTTTTCAGGCCTTTCTATACCTCATATACATATACATATGTCTGTGTGTGCATGTGTTTATGTAGTTATAACCACGCTTAAACTTAAAAAGGAGGATTTGTTTTTTGTCTTTAAGTCCTGAAATTTAACTATTTGCCTTTGTCTTTTCAAGTGGAGAGAGAGGCAAATTATTAAAAAAAAAATTATTCAATCCCAGTGTTGTGGCACATACTTGTAATTCCAGCACTTGGGAAGCAGAAGCAGGAGGATCTTCAGTTCTAGGACAGCTCCAGAAATTTAGAGATATTTTCAGTAGCTCAGCAAGACCTTGTTTCAAAAAAAAAAAATAGGAATGTGGCTCAGAGGTATCCTGGGTTCAGTCTTCAGCAACACACACCCACCCACCCACCCACACACACACACACAAACGTACTACTCAAAAGAAAAGAAAAATAGGAGCAATGC
Source organism: Muscardinus avellanarius (assembly GCF_963383645.1). Lineage (NCBI taxonomy): Eukaryota > Metazoa > Chordata > Mammalia > Rodentia > Gliridae > Muscardinus > Muscardinus avellanarius. Next base: position 159,769,940 of record NC_137787.1, read on the forward strand.
TTTTTCTCATTCTTAGATAAAATATGTAATGGATATTTGTATAATGTATTTGTAATTCAAATTGAGGGGCACATTGAGAATATTTTTCAAAATTAACACCCCACCCCTAAATAAAGATGAAAAGATAATAGTTAGGTACAAAATAGGATAAACTAATAGCAAAATAAACTCACGTTGACTGAGATTTGCTATATTAAGCAGAAGGTCGGAAACAAAATGTGTCCTGGACAGAACAGCAAGAGCCGATTATATCCTGAAGTTAAACTGCTAGAAAGGAAAATATCTGCAAGACAGGAGACTTGTAAATATTACAATGGCATTCATGTACTCATTGACATCTAGAACAAGGAAAAACATTGATTATGGTGGATGCGTTAACTCTTCTACTGGAAAGAAGTTCCTTGCTATGTGGAAGAAATTGCATTGGAGCAAAATAAACACTTTGTAAGAACCTAGACCTCTCTCTCTTGGCTCCATTCAATGCTCAGAATTCTAAATTTTCTCTATAGGAATGTTAAATTAATGAATTTGGGTTGTAGATATATTTAATTTTATACACTAAAAATTGTGTTTTATCTTCAAAAGGCTTTCATTACTATTTCTACTTTTGATATTTGATTGCCAAGATATTTTCAACATTATATTGATTTTTTTTTTTTTTTTGTGGTACTGGGGTTCCTGGAAGCCCTTCTACCTCCGGGCTACACTCCCAGACCTCTTTTTACATTTTTTTTTATATTTGGAAACAGGGTCTCCTAAGCCAGCGCGCGCGGCTGGCTTCGAACCTGCGCGATCCTCCTGTTTCTGCCTCCCAAGCGTGGGGATTACAAGCGTGCGCCACCACGCCCGGCCTCAACATTATATTGAATCCATTACCTGTAGATATTCTTACAGTCATCATCTTTATGGAATTTTCTACTCTGATCTTTCTTACTACAGAGGAAACGTAGCTGTTGACTTCTAGCCAAAAGAATTAGACAGTTGTTTATTAGGACTCAGTAACGAGCATAGTAATAAAGGCAAGATAAGCATATTATTTTCATTTTTAACGTGTTTATTCCTTTTTTTCAATTTATGAGTATGTTGAACTTGCCATATCAGCAGAATATATTACTTATTAGCTTAATATTCAATTTTTAATTCTTTCATAGCGTTAACACCTTGAGCTCTGGAGGCTGAGGCACTGATGTTGAATCTCTGCTCAGTCATTTTGTGAAAAATATGAAATTTAAGTTGGACTTTGAAGGGTGTTACTAGTTTCACACAACCAACATGTTAGAATGACAGACAGGAGTTGAGTGTTACCTAAGATCGTAAAGTACTACTGTTATCACTCACCATTATAAATGATATTTCTTCATTGTTCCATTATGATTGCCTATTATATAGTTAATTAGGATTCATAAGAAGTGTAGGATTTAAATCACTAATGTTGTAATTTAATAAACTAACATGTCACCCAGGAAATATCATTGTACTATGTTATGCTAAAGTCAATGCTTTCTTAAAAGTGCTCTACCCAGACAATCACGTATCTGGTGTTTTGTTTTGTTTTGTTGATGGAAGGGAATCTGAAAATAAGTTTAATTTAACATAAAGAGCAAAACCATACATGCCTCTTTCATAGGAAATTTATTTTGAGACATTTTATGTATAAATAATTATATATAAAATATGTTATTTCCTCCTCTAATTAATTATTGAGGGTTGAAATCATTAATAGGTAATTCACCTGACTTTTATAAAAAAACCAAAATTATTGATTTTAAATAATTCATTTACTTAGATATTTCTTTCATTCATCTTTTCAATGTGTTTATGAATTTTTTAGAAAGAGTATACTTAGATAGATGGTACATAGATTCTAACATGGCACTTTATCATATATAATTTTGTCAAATAAATGCATTTAATCATTTATTAAGAAGATTAGTTTTACACTGGCCACAGTGGCTCAAGTATAAAATCCATAAAACAGGATCCTGAAGTAGGAGGATCCAAAGTTCAAGGCCTGCCTCAGAGACTTAGTAATAAATAAATAATAAATAAATAAATAAATAAATAAATAAATAAGCTTTGGATGCACCTCAGTGGTAAAGTAAACCTGTATTCAATCTCCAGTACCAAAAATTTTAAAAGTAATTTAAATTTATAAATTTTCTAAATTTATACAACTATGTATCACCTTTACAACTGCCCATTTAACATTAGCTTTAACAATATAAAATATTACACTTATGTATTCTTCAAATTTAAATTTTATTAATTTTTATAAATTTTTATTTATAAAACTATAAAATTTATGTTTGCAAATTTAAGGTAGGTTTACTTTCTCTAAATATTATGCTTTCTCAATTATCTCCTATGACTATTCTAATCTGGTTTTTGTAGAGATATAATTTAGTTGTAAAACATAGACAACTAAAGTTTGAATTTCTGCTCTAGATTTTAACCTATGATTTCTGAGAAGTTATTAATTTCTCTCTGTATATGTGTTACATCTGAAAGTAAGATAAGAGTAACTATCTCTCAATGCTTTTGTAACATTGAATAAGATGATGTATAAAGTGATCTTGAAAACTAATAAGTACTCAATGAACATTAGCAATTATTTTATCAATTCTATCTAGAAATTTTTGTTTGCTATAGCTATATTCAGAACCTCACCATCAGTTTGCTAGGATCTTTTAAAAATTGGCTTATGGCCCATTAGTTTGCTGTAAAATTGACTATTTGGGTTAAAGTAGCTTCACTAATCAATAATAAAGCTAGAACAGAATAAAAAAAGGTTATTAGGGCACATCAGATATAGGTAAAGTTAAGGGTTTTCTTATGAGACATATATATATGAAATATATATATATATATATGAAATATATATATATATGACATATACACATATATGAAAATCTTAAAACTGCAAGTCACCTTAAAACTTTAAAAAATTACTCTTTTAGTGTAATTACAACTTTCTGAGTATTTATGGAGTATTTGACCTTTTTAAGTAAGTAAAAACCCTACTATCCCCAATGTCTGCTTTGTTTAAAGGTATCGGAGGTAATGCTCAAAAGAGTAGTCTTTATGCCACAGTAGTATAATTTAGCAATAAAAACATCATACAAAAATCAGCTCCAAATTAAAATACAATATGTTTATTAGAAACATCTATTTTTCTAGGAAGACTATACTCCAGACACAATAATTTGTTCATGATATCCTAAATGCCATGTACTCTTGACAAATCTGAAACATCTTTTTTTTTTTCAATTGTTTTCTTCTATTCATCCTGAAGATATAGCTCAACTATTTACTCTTCAGGGAAATTTTGACTGCTTTTATAGGTAGGAAGTGGATTTCTTCTGTCTTGGCCTGCAAAGTTTGTACATTGTTGTATTTATCGTCATACATTTGGGTTCATTTAAATAAAAAATAACAACGAAACGCATGCATTATTTATTAAATGCATTTCTTTCTATTAAAACATTAAGTAAAACCCAGATTTGGTTGTTTTTGTCATTAATGACTTATTACTTAAGTTCAAGAAAATAATGTTATATTCATGACATTATATATATCATATAAACTTTTGTGCCTTAGTAATGTTTAAACTTTTTTTCTTTAAATTCAACTGAGTGAATGCTCACTCTTATCCTTGTTTGTAAAAAAGAAAGTTGATATATAATTTTCCCAAGTTTTAGAGCAGCAGGAAACCCACAACTGAGAAGAGGGATGATACCAGGTTGGACTTGAATAAAAGAGGCATCTTCTTATGTTTGACATGAAATATTTACATGTTTATGTTTTGTGAGAGGATCTGAGAAATACCCTCTTCACTGAGTTTCACCTAGTTTCTGAGTTATTTTGTCTGGAACCTTGGGGGTACCAAGTTATAAAAATCAAAAACCCAAAATCATAAAATCAAAAAGGTATTTCTTAAACTTATGTGAACAACTAAAACTAAAGGAAAATGTGTTTCTTAGCTAGTATAGTATGTACAAGACAGAAAATTTACATAGCAAAGATAGGGTACATTAATATGAATGAATGGCATCCAGCACCCATTTTACCAGGATACTTATTCCTAGTCTGAAGTACTATATTTTTTTTATTTCTAGAGGACTTGTAAATTCACTTTCAATTTCAGTGTGTTTCAAAAAGTTTTGAATTTTATAATTTTATTATGCCATGGTCATTTTTTAGGGAAATAATCCTTGTCATTTGCAGAGTATAGTGTTTAAGAAATACACAAGACAAAATTCATGGTGTTCTCATTTTCAGAACTTAAATTCTGATCGGAAAAAAAGAATTTTAAAAGATGTAGCAAATAAGTAAAGGTTAGACTACACACACACACACACACACACACATTGTGTAAACTGGGAATAGTGGTAAAATCCTGTAATCCCAGTCCTTGGGAGGCCAAGAAAGGAGCATTGCAGATATGAGGCCAGCTTCGGGGATTTAACATGGTCCTCAGCAATTTAGTGAGAACTTGTTTCAAAATAAACAAAATAAAAAAGAGCTTGTGCTGTATCTCAAAGATAGAATGCCCCTGGGTTCAATTGCCAGTATCAAAAAAAAAAAAAAGAGAGAGAGAGAGAGAGAAAGAAAGAAAATTAGTATGACAGATGATCATCATGAAGGTTACAAAAACTTAAATTCATGATAGACATGAACTAAAAAGTTAAGAATGAAGTTAATAAAGCTTCCAAATGATTATTAGTCAAATAATAATAAGTATATATAAAGTTCTCACATACTATAAACATTTAAATAAAATTAATAAACTCAAAATTAAAATTTTGAAACCATTAAAATAAAAAGCAACAGATTAACAGAGGGTAATTTTTAAAGTGTTTTAATATATTTTATGCAATAATTTAATAATATAAGTAAAATATTACTAATGGGCAAGTAATTAAGAGCAAATGTGTAATTATAGTATGTGTCCAGTTGAGAGAGGAATCACTGTGTGTGAAAGATAAAGTACAATGGTGTCTTATGGTGTTTTAATAATATTGTAACAGAGTCAGTCTTTATTTAGATGTATTTACTATGATTCAAGATTGTTTCTTGCAAAGAGAATAACAAACTTCAAATAAATATAATAATGGCTTAATTACAGTCAGTGGACAGATTTGCTAATAAATTATTATTATTAATAAGGAAAGATAACATGCATAGTTGGTAGACAGATTGTTGAGAAATGCAATGAACTATAAAACAAAATAGAATGATACAGATTTTATTTCAGCTCATTGGCATTACAAATTCTAAACTATGTACAACTTTGCAATTTCAGAACACACTCACATTATGTCAGAATGATTTTGTTTTTGTTTTTTGCTAACTGAACGTTAAAGAGATTAGATTACTTGCAAGTTACAGCATATAGGTAATAAGTGGAGAGCCTAGGGCCACAGTGAAAATATTTATATAGCCAAATTCAATGTTAGTATTTTGATTACAAGTAACAGAAATATTAATTCAGCATGGTGAAAACCATAACAAATCTTGTTAACTTTAGAGCTTCTAAGTGTAGCAACATACAGGGTTGGTTGATTTAAATGTTAATGATCTAGAGTGGAACAGTTGTTAATAAATTGGTCTTTTTTTTGTGTGGCACTGGGGATGGAACCCAGGGACATCCTACCTCTGAGCTACATCTCCAGCCCTATTTTTTATTCTTTATTTTGAAACAGAGCCTTACTAAGTTGCAGAAGGCCTCACTAAGAAGTTAAGATTGGCCACAAATCTGTTACCCTCTGTCACAACCTCCTAAACACTGAAATTATAAGTCCTTGTCACCACGCCTGGCTATAAATTGTTTTTTAAAAGCTTTTATTTTATTATTTTATGAGTTAATTTAAAAAATATTGGTGAAATTTAGGTATTCTGATAGCTAATCTCTGCTCCAACTCTAAATCAAATATTGTTAAGAAAATATGTAATTTATATACACACATATATATATATATATATATATAATTATCAAGAATATTATGATAGCTCAGTAAAAAATACATGTCCAAACAAGCAAAAAATAATATGCACACATTTAAAGACTGCTATCTACAAACTGGTATTGTTTTAATAGAAAGTTAATTACATATTATTACCTTTTTCAAACTTCGTGTGAATATTGTTAACAGATAGCTTTTGTTACCTATGGGAACAAAATTTTAAAACTTTACAACAGAGAACAAAAATGAAAGTTAAAAGTCTACCAACAATATCTTTCAACATTTTATATCATTTTAAACTATATTATTTATAAATTACATTAAAACAATTATTAAAATCATTTTAAACTTTTTAGTTACATTTGATATTTTATGTTATTTTAAAATGATTGTGTAACGTAATTGCATTTCATCATGTAATGAGAAAAACAATTAGTTTGATAAGGAGACCTACATTTTAATTCAGGTTATGACATAAAAGTGATTCTCAGTTTTTGCAAGTCAAATAACTCATCTAGGACTCTTATTTCATGCAGCAGCCTAAGGACATTATCATTCAAGATCACATTGTTATTCCACTTCTAAATATTAATCTAATTTGGAGAGGATGAAGTCTATATGTAGTCATATTATCCTGGTTTAACTAGACAAATTGACCTATATGAGAATAAAATTTTAGAACTACATTTTAAAAAGCAAGGTAATGAATAGGTTTATATTATTACAATTTGATGTATCTTATGAATCATCAAATTGTTAACTAGTTTAAATTTTTTCACTAAATGTATTCTGTCTTAATGAATTTTTTAAATATCCCTTGCTGCCAAGAACAAGAGACCTATAGATAACAGTGGTTATGCCACTGTATGAATGTTTGAGTTTCCCAAAGCACATGTATCTAAACCAAATCTCCAATATGATAATGTTAGAAGGTCAGGCCTTTGGTAAGGGACAAGGACTTGGAGTCTCTAACCTCATGAATGGAAATCATGCTCCTAGGAAGCCAAGCCTGGTGTAGTGGTGATGTCTTGTTATCTTGGTGTTTGGGAGACTGAGACAAGAGGATTACAGGTCTGAGGCCAATCTCAGCAATTTAGCATGGTCCCTCAGCAACTTCAATTTAGGATGAACTTATTTCCAAATAAAAAGTAAATGGGGATGGGGGTGTATAGCTCAGAGGCAGAACACTCCTGAGTTCAATCCTCTAGTACCACTACCAAGAAAAAAAAAACAAGAACCTAGAATGTTGGCTGGCCCTAGACCCTTCCATAATGTCAGGAAACATAGAAGGCATCATCTTTTGTTTATTAGCCATCTTGGTTCAAGTAATTTCTTTTAATTTTATTATGTTTTGTGCTTTTGTTGGTGCATGAGAGAGTATCACATCATAATGTACATCATGTTGACAATGACATACATGCACCCAGCTCTTGGTGCCCCGCCAACTGCCCTTTCCCTCCTTCCCAGTATAGAGTATCCAGATGAGGTAGTCTGTACAATTAAGAAATTCTATCAATGTCCTAATAACTAGATCATTTAAACAGGGCATTGTACTGTTTTAAAAAGATTTGAGTCCAAATAATTTTAAAGACAGTAGGAAAAGCAATTGTAAAAATCAAAACAAAATAAAGTTATATAAGCTAATTCCTGGGTTCAGGATTCATGTTTTAGATTTTGCTTCATAAAAATCTATCCAATCAATAAGTCATGGTGCTATTTTTATTGCAATGTGTAAGTTACCTTTAGCTTTTACTTTTTAAGTAGCTGGACCAAAGAACACAAACACACACACACACACACACAAAAAAAAAATTTTTCAAGTAGAGGTGGACTTACATATCTATGTTAGGCAATACTTAATGTCACTATTGGTATTATAGTTTAACTTACTCTGATGGAAAATTTTGCTGGATTGCTACATTCTTGGTGTTATCAATTAGTAATGTTTAAAGCTTTATTTTAAAACCATCATATGCCAGATAGAACTTGGTCTAAGTGATATATCTGTTTGAGTAGCTGGGAGATTCTTTGGAAGTAGCCTTAAAAGCTTCATTTTTTTTTTCTGAATATAGAAATCTATTTTAGATTTTAGATAAACTATTTTGATACCTTGTGGCTTTCATTAGTGAAATCCATTTTATTAGAGAATTTATCACAAAAGAAAGATAAGGCTAGTATAATGCAGTATGCAAGTAAAATTCTATTTATTCGTGATTGAAATTTAAAAGACACGGCAAAAACTTTATATTCGTGTTTAGGCATTAGTCATCAAATGAGTTTCTTATGAACAAAGTACTTCCTATTTCTTCTCACAGGTAAAATTTCTTTGTCTTTTACTATGCTGACAATGTTGTTGTTATTATTATTATTATTTTAAAAAGATGAAGCAGCTTTTTCCATGTGATGAGCTCTTAATGGTTTTTTTGCCTTCATCTTCAATGTTTCTCTTGTCTGTGAAAACTTCCTCAGAATTTCAGAGGGAGTGTCATTCTGAGAAATCACATTGATTACTATTTATTTCCACTAAAACAACATACTGTATTTCAATTATTAGATCACATATAATAAAACAATCTTTGAAATTTGGATAAGTAAAATGGAACATACTAGCCATTCTGTATGTCTATGTATGTCAGCATGTATCTTACATTTCTTACATTTTCTGTTACAGTTCTTAAATTGTTTCCCTAAAGCATTACACTTAAACTTGAATAATACTAAGTAGTGAAGCATATTAAGAGATGGGAAGAATTCTTTGGTTGGGGTCACCTTATTTGTCTATGCTCAGATAAAAGGCCTAAGCCGAGTCAACATTCAGTTTAAGAAAGTATTTTTCAAAAAGTTGTCTGAATTTTGCAAAAAATAACACTCGGCAGAGATCATGCTGGAACTATTATGAACATTTTTGTGTATTTTATACTGCCTAAGAAAATTGTGTCCAAAATTGCTATTCTGTCAGGCATTATGCTTTAGGGGGAAACAGAGTTGTCTGGATTTGAGGCTGCTTAAACACGGTCTGTGAGTACACAAAAGTTGGAACAGAACTGAAAAGATATAGAGTAGAATAAATCCAGCCATTGACTTGGAGCTAAGCTTTGGATAAAATCAACAAATATTTGCCAGAGGAAAATATCAGAATTTAAGTTATTTTATTGTGGTCAGCTGGGAGTATTTGAGGAAATGACTTAGCCACTGTTCTATTTAGACTGATCATTATAATAGAAAGATACTTTAATATCCTTCAGAAAACTTGACATATGTTTCCAGAATTTGCATAATCTACTTCATTAAAAATTGAATTGCTGTTGTAGTATGGAAGTTTTTAAATGGATCAATTATGTCACCTGTATTATGGGGGATAGAATTTCAATAAAGCACAGTCAATTGAACTGTCTTAAGCTGTGATCTACCTGAAAGCAACTTATTAAAATAACTGCCCACCTATATGAATAAGGCATATTGATTGATCATTCATAGCATATCAAAGAAGCTGGATTGCTTTTGAAGATCACCCTTTATCATTAATTTTTGATAGTTATCTTTTCTCTTGTAATAATAGTGATAGCATTGAGGCAATAGCATCCCAGGATCCACATAATTACAGCAGTGAAGCATGGAAGAGTTGAAAGAATTCACTCAAGTTAAAATGCTATGTGGGGGCTGGGCGTGGTGGCATATGCTTGTAATCCCGGCGCTTGGGAGGCAGAGACAGGGGGATCGCGTAGCTGCACTTGCTTAAGAGACCCTGTTTCCAAATAAAAAAGTATAAAATAGGTCTGGGAGTGTAGCCTGGAGGTAGAAGGTTTTCCAGGAACCCCAGTACCACACACACACACACACACACACACACACAAAAAAAAAAAAAAAAAAAAAAGCTATGTGGGTTCACCCCCCCCTTTGGCACTGGGGTTGGTCTGAACCCAGGAGAATTCTACCTCCAAGCTACACTAGGTTGCAGAGTGTCTTACTAAGAAGCTGATTCTAGCAGCGAACCTAAGCAGTCATTTAATTAGAAAATTAGTATTGATAATAGTTGGGATTTAAAAGACACACATGTTTTAAAATACCAATTTAACAAAATAAAAAAGCTGTAATTTGTACAAAATCAAGGATGATATTTTAATATTTAAATTTGTTTCTTTTCAAAATAGAAATTCCTTTTCTATAAAACTCTGTAAAACCAACTTTTTCTTCTGACTTTGTTTCTATTTATTTCATTCACTAAATTAGACTGAATCTGAGTCATTTTAACTCCTTCTGTTTCTTTTTCCTATTTTCCCATTTTCCTTACATCTCAGTAATTTCCACATCGGTTTTGAAAACACCAATAAAGACAATAATAGGTGTGATGAAATGTTACCCTGAAAAATATGTAGCAAGGGCATGTGCAACTTTTTGGTGCATTGAGATGGTACAAGTCCAGGAGCGGTGCTCAGATGGTGTGGGGGCAGGAAGAATTCGGCAGGTGTATTCAGCAGAAAACCTCAGGGCAGCAAGCCCTCAGAGACCCATACCAAAACATAGACTCAGAGACTACAGTTGGCTTCTGAGAAGTGTGTGGCAGGTTTCAGAGCCCAGATTTGGCGCAGAGAATAGTGCAGAAGTCTAGAACTTTAACCGGACCATTGACAGAAATCTCAGTACTGCCAATGCCCAGGAGCTCAGTTCTGATGCGCTAGTGCTTAGAGGAAGTTTCACTTACTGAGGAATCACTTAGGTTTCTGCACTAGGGACCTTAGTTCAACTTTGAAGATAAGAACTGGGTTGTACCCTCATGGGTTGAGTTATTCAGACTATTTTTAGATTTTTTTTCATACACGTCTCCTTTGAGAACTTTCGGTGCCACTAAAATTTCAAGTGTCTTAAAATTCTGTTTAATCCTTCCACTACATAAAAGACCACTGCAGTGACTACTTATAATGTATGTACTACCTTTCTTTTTTAATTCAAACTTGGTAAGGTTGCTTGCTTAACCTGCCCAAACAAAGCTAAATTTAGTAATTTTCAATGGTGCCAAGTTGTGTACCAAATTAGATGCAAACTTTTCTTGATGAGATTCAGGATCCTTATAGAAATTCAATTTAATGATCAAGTTTCATGTCTTGCTGCTCTAGTATAATGCCCTACTTATCCTTCACATGCAATTTTGCTTCCTGCATTCTAAAGAATTCATACTTTTGGGATTTTTAAATATAGGCTTTCCAAACTCTTTTTTGACTTTGTTCTTTCTGCCGAAAATGTAAGCATCAACTTCTTTTTAAGATTTTTTTTCCAATGCAAGTTTAATCTTGCCATAAATGTCTACTAACTAAACCAACTTCTCCATGTGTCCTTTTCTTATCTCCTTGTGCTAATAACAACTTTTATGGTTTGAAAAGTGACAGTGTGATGGTCAGAGTTGTAAACTCTTTTCAGACTTCTATTACATCTTCCTAAAAGAAAACATGAGCTAATGGGGATGAGGGGGGGGGGGAGCAAGAACAATAAAGCAAACTGGGTGTGGTGGAACATGCTTGTAATCCCAGCATTTGGGAGGCTGATACAGGAGGATCTGAGTTTGCAGCCAGCCTCAGCTACTTAGTGAGGCCCTCTGCAACTCAGTGAAACTCTGTTTCAAAATAAAGAATAAAAAGTAGGGCTGTGGGTGTAGCTCGGAGGTAGATTGCCCCTGGGTAGAAGGGTAGAATTCCCCTGGGTTCAATCCTCAGCACCCCCCCCCCAAAAAAAAGAACAATAAAGCAAAGTCAATCTGATTGACAGATTGTTAAATTTATTTCAACAACGCACGTGTTCAGGTCAACCTATGCGGACTGCAACAGAAATGCATATTGACCAGTTTTACAATGCTTTTGTTTAAAAATATGCATATATTATATATGTGTATACATTTATTCCTATAGACATTAGGTTGGAGCTATTTACTTCAGATTTCTACTGCTTTGGGCCGGATTTGTTTCTAGAATGGCATCTGTAGTCAGATTTCTCAAGTTCAGTTGCTTGCCCAGAACTACTTGTTTATTTAATTTCAAATTTATACTCATCCTGCTTTATACTTAGATTTCCATATGTTGTGCCATTCTGTCACTGGGTACATTATGTTGAGTACAAGGTGTCATATATTTATCTCATTTCCATAATTTTTCTCTTACTTTATTAGTCTGAATGCCTAAAGTTTGGGGTTTCATGTATTTAAAACTGCAATAATTTTGATAAAATAAAAACCGAGACTTAGAACTGTCAAAAAGCATATCTCTAAATTTTATAATAGAGAACTATTTTAAAAGAATTTTTTTTCACAATAAATGAGTCTGTGACAACTTAATACAACTTAATAGGGCATTTTAATTAATTTTTAACCCCACTGAAAGAATTGAACATAATTCTTTCTGAAAAATTCCAAGATATAATTTTTTTATGGTACTAGGGGGTGGAACCCAGGGACATTCTACCTCCAGGCTATACCCCCAGCCCGATTTTATAATTTATTTAGAAACAGGGTCTCACCAAATTGCTGAGAGCTTTACTAAGTAGCTGAGGCTGGCTTCAAAACTGTGCAATCCTCCTGTCTCTGCCTCCCAAACGCTGGGATTACAAGCATGCACCACCATACCCGGCTCCAAGATATACATTCTAATGAGTGAATACACGAATTTTAGTCACCATCAAAGGTGTACCAAATAAAAAAATCAAACAAACATTTAAATACACAAGTAAGTTAAACATTATTCACTAATGTTACCTGTCCTTATTGCAATACAAGTAGTAAATATTTCAAATTTCAAATAAGTAAAAACTAATACGTTTTTTTCAAAGTATTTCAAGTAAGTATAAAGTAACAAGTTTACTAATGGTATCTTTACTTATTGCAATATTTTGGTTGTGGTGTTTTTAATTTCTACAGTTGTGCCAAGACAAGCCATGTCTATACATTTTATTATTTTAAACTATGAAATACCTCTTTCTTCCTTTCTTCCATTCTTCCCTTTTTGGAATTGCTGAGGATGGACCCTAAGAATTTGAGGCATACCAGGTAAATAATCTACCACTGAGCCTTACCCTCAGCCCATATATTAATTTTTAATGTGTGTCAAAATTCCTACTAAGCTCAGATTCAAATTTTATTCTAAAGTGGTGCAAATATCTACAAAATTTTCCCGAACACACATGCAGGTATAAATTATCTTTCTTCTTGAAAGAAAGACAATCTCTCCAAGAATATATATTGATAACATAATTATCCTTTCATGAAATACATAAGCTATTTCATCAAGAATAGACAAAGGTCTCTTAGGACATGAAAGCCAACCAGAGGTGGTTAACAAAGAAAAGTGTAAAAAAATAAAAAAGAAAAAGGCAGGGCTGGAGAATTAGCTCATGTTTACCAAGTGTGATCACAGGCAGGATCCCTAGTACTGCCAAAAAAAAGAAAAAAATTAGTCAAGATGAATAAGCACTTCTATCATTTAAATAAAATCCACCAGAATGCTTTTACAACAAAAAAAATTATACTTCTTTTTTTAATTTGTAGAAATATTTATCCAATAGACCATTTAAAAATTATATTACCTTTTTATGATAGTATTTATATTCTTGTGTGAGTAATAATACCTGTAATTTGTCACCTTTCATTTGACTCTGGCTGCTTGCTTTTTACAAAAACTCTGGGTTTTTTGTTGGTGGTGTTGTTTGTTTGTTAGTTTTGTTTTCACCTAGTAACTCGCCAGAGGTGAAGAATCTGATTTGAGATTAACGAGAGTTTTCTTTCACACTAAAAATGTAATCAGAACCTGGATACACGAGTCCAAAGCTATAAAATGTGTACAAAGGAGACCCAGGGAAAGTAAGGCTTACAAACAGTCACCTCAGGCCACAGTGGACTGGGATTCTTTCACTCATTTAATCCTCACTGTAGGGGAATATAAAGATGGGTCTCCTTCTCCACTGACAAAAGGTCAGTCCAGATCAAAGGCTTTTAAGTATTCTGCCCAAGGTCACAGAGAGTAAGACATAGAATAAAAACAAAAGCAAGATTTTTGAACTACAGCACTCGTTGTCTCTTCATTGCAAATACCACTTCCAAACTCACATATCTCCTTAATGTGACAGAAAGGACCTTTTCTAAATTCCCTTCAGAGGTTTAGGTATGCAAAGAATTTCTAAGGATAAAAGAAATGGCTTTGTAATTCAAATCTACTTTAGAAATATTAGTTACACATTAATGTACCTCTTAATTGGAAGTTTATGTTATTTTCTTCAGGGAAAAATTCTTTATCCTTTCCTGAAAACTTTGCTTGGTTTGTCTTTATTTCGATCATGGCATAATGGAAAAGTGTAATATTACAATGTTTTTGTGACTGATGAACTGTGGAAATTCCTTTTTTATGCCTCAGTAGTTTTTAATTTCACTATTTCAATTTCCCAAATTGTATTTAGTTTAGCAATACACCATATTGTTTACTGTTCCTATGCCCTTCATTAGTTTCTTCAAAGCTGTAACATCGGATTGTTTTCTCAGCTATTGTTCGGCCAGTTTCACCCCTGAAGGAAAAAAATAAATAAATAAACAAGAAGTTCCTGTAAATGTAATCCTAGGGATATCAAAGGACTGAATTTTTTATATAAAATGCCATATTTAGTAGGGCGTGGTGGCGCACGCTTGTAATCCCAGTATTCAGGAGGCTGAGACCTGGAGCATCGTGGTTCGCGGACAGCCTCAGCTACTTAGTGAGGCCCTCTACAACTCAGTGAAACCCGGTTTCAAAATAAAGAATAAAAAATAGGGCAGGGGGTTTAGCTCGGAGGTCAAATGCCCCTGGGTTCCATCCCCAGACTCTCAATAAATAAATAAATAGATACCATATTCAATGTTCAAGAAAATAATGAAGCAGTACAGACCCTGACATTAATTTTACTTTTCAAAATTCTTTTTATTACTTGTGTGTACATTTCTATGTTCTGCAAAACAGAAAGAAAGCTATTTTGCATTTTTCTCAACTAATATTCTTAGCTATTCTTGATAGCAGAACAGTAGTTTCCTTAAAATATTTTCAGATATTTATATGAAATCTCAAAAGATAAGTGGATATTAGACAGAAGATAGATAAGATAGATAAGATAGTTCAAGCAGAAACATGCACATGGATCTTATACTTTTTAGTTAAAAAATAACATCCTTGAGCCTCAGTTTCTTCACCTATGAAATGAGAATAAGAGTATGCAATGTTATTGCTATGAAGATTAAAAATCGAATATAAGCTACTTTGAAAAGTGATGGATTCATAATAAATATGAAATGATTGTTAGCAATTATGCTGTTACATCGTGTGTACATAGGCATTGCTGTAATCTGTTTAGGCATTCTTGAGAAAACTAGGGTGAAATTACATGTCAATAAAGAAAAAAATATGCAAAGAGGAAAAGTGAGATTAGTGTTGAAACATTAAATACATGTGGTCTTAGTCACAAAACCATACAAATACTAATAAAACAGTAGCTCAGTTAAAATCTTAATAGGTTTTTGTATGTGATATACAGTCACTGGATCTTTGTAACCTTGAACCTGAATTGTAACTTTGAATCCTGGAGTGTTAGTTTCTTTTTTTGAGGATGATCTTCACCTGCACTGGTTTCTTATAAAGATTTTTTGAGAAAAATGTAGTATCCTATGTAGCAACCTAAACTTGTATATATGTACAGTAGAGATCTTAATTATAATGGTAACTGTAGCTAGTCTTAAAGCCACCAAATCTCACTTGAAGTAAAAAAAAAAAGGTTTACTTTATTATCATCTCTTCCTTAAGGCCTTCATACATTCATAAGGGTTTCCCTTTAATTGTGAAGAAAATATTTACCCCTTGAACACAGCAATATAATGAAGTTTTAGTTACGCACATAGATCATTACATTCTTTATAAATAGTATGAGCAAATGTACATTAAAATACAATTATAGGAAAATATGCTTCCTAATATAAATGTCCAACATCAGTAGGATTTCATCTGAATACTCAAAAATACTATTTAAAGCTGGGTGTGGTGGCATATGTCTGTAGTTCCAGTATTTGGGAGACTGAGACAAGAGGATTGATTATAAGGCTCAATATCAACCTTGGAAACTTAACCAGAAGACCCTGCTTTAAAATAAAAAATAAAAAGGGCTGAGTGTGTAGCTCTGAGGTATAATGTCCATGGGTTAATTCCCCAGTAGCAAACAGCAACAAAAATACTGTTCATTTAATTTTTTTCTTATTCTTCAGCCCTGTCCAATGTGAATGCAAGCTGAGTAATGCAAAAATCACAGGCAGACTTTATGCTTCTTAAATTCATTAAATATACTGCAGTCATGCTGTTAAGATGGGTAGCAGTGTTAGATACTGCCAACCTCTCCCTCTCTTTTGAAGCATTGTTTATTCTTGACATCCATGACAAAGTTCAAATTTATTTTACTTCTAGATTATTAGTGGGTCCTTCCTCGTCTATTGAAATGTAATAATACTTTATATAAGTATTTCTAATTTATGAATTATTCAAGGGCATACCTCTGCTTACCCTGTAGCCTTTTCATTAGCCATTTTATATAAATCAAGTTTCAAGATACTAACTATACAAAAAGGTTTGGCTTTTTGTTTGTTTGTTTGTTTGTTTTGGCAGTACTTGGGATGGAACCCAGGGACATTCTACTTCTGAGCTAAACCCTCAGCCCAATTTTTTTTTTTTTTTTTTTTTTTGGAAACAGGGTCTCACTGAATGGTAAAGGGCCTCACTAAGTAGCTCAGGCTCTCTGTCAACCAAATCCTCCTGTCTCAGCCTCCCAAATGCTGGGATTACAAGTGTGCACCACCATGCCCGGCTACAAAAGTTTTTATTCATTTTTACTTTTATTTATTTATTTATTTTGTTGGTACTGGGAATGGAACTCTTCTACCTCAGAGCTACACTCCAGACCTATTTTATATTTTATTTGGAAACTGGGTCTCTTAAGCCAGCGTGCCTGGCTTCTCACCTGAGCAATTCTCCTGTCTCCGCCTCCCAAGAGCAGGAATTACAAACTTGCACCACCACTCCCAGCTCAAAAGTTTTTTAATTGTGTGTTTTTCAGAAGTTCCCCAGGAAACCTTGGTAATTTAACCTTCAATCCTTCCTTAAATTTTTTTTTTTTTTTTTTTTTTTTTTGTGGGTGGTCTGTGGATCATTGGTCAGTCTTATAGCATTCCACAGGAGCCCGTATTCCATTTTCACCAGGGAAAGGCATCAGATATGCTACCCTCCTCTTCTCTCACTGAACGCTCTTCCTCTACACAGGTAATGAACTCTTATTCACAATTCACAATTTCCAGTTCAAGTACCATCTCCTCAAGGAAAGCAATTCTTCCACAGTTTCTTGAATGGGGCAAAACACTCACATGTTTTATTTCTTACAACTCTTGATCATTTTATTTGTATATGCAGGTAAGTTTGTATGTTTATTAGCGTGTTTATTTGATATTTTGTAAGACTCTGTTGGCTTATGTGTGTATTTGATCATTAAACTTGTATGTGTGTAATGCAGTTTGAATGTTTATTTGATATTTCTGTCTCTGTTATAGAAATCAGTTTCATTAAAGTAGTAACTCAAACATTCTGCAAAACCAAAATATTTAGCCTTATCTCATGATAAATGCTTAGAAAATATTTAGTGAATTAATGTTTTTACAAATAGCATAAAGATTTGTTTTGACACCCATTATTTTGAAGAAATTTACACAATCTTCTAAAAAAATACTGATGAATCAATGAAATAGCAGTTTTAATATCTCAGAAAGGTTTCTGACTTGAAAAAAAAATCAGATGGTTGGAAATGCAGATGGACAGTGATTGAAATCTAGTAGGTCCTACTTTGTGTCTGTGTTTTCAAAAACCACTTTCTGGTCTAAGGAGACTTGGAGAGACACATTTTCTTCTGTAGTATCTTTACCACAATCCCTGTAGACATTGACAAGTACTCTTCAGCAATCTGCCTTACCACAGATTGTCCTCCCATTGCTAAAGCGTCAGCTTTGCCAATAATGGTGAGAATTCAGTGTTCAGTAAATTACTTCCTTTATAATATGTATTAATCTCCATAAAACAGTCTCTTTTATTATAGTCATCCCAATGGGTGTGAATTGGTATCATCTATGGCTCTTATTTGCTTCTCCCAGATGGATAACATCTGGGAGATGTTGAACATCTTTTTATATACTTGTTGGCCCTCTGTCTTCTTTGGAGTAACATTTATTTGGAATGTTCACTCGTTTTGTAAAATTAGATTATGTATCCTTTAATGTTGACATATAAAAGTTCTTTACATATTCTAGACATTGTTTTCTTCAAATAACTGGTTTTAAAATATGTTTTCACATCTATGCATTATCTTTTTATTTTCTTGATAGCCTACTTTGATTTTTTTTAATTTTAGGAAGTTCAAATTTCTTTTTTACTTGTGTTTTTGTGTCATATTTAAGAATTTATTACTAACTTCTATTATTTTTTGGGGGGTTGGAAATTAATATTAGCTCTTATATTTATGTCACCCAATTTTAGTTAATTTTATGTAAGCTATCAGCTTAAGTTCCAACATCATTTTTTGAATATGGATCTATAATTTCCCTGGATCTCTTATGAACAAGACCAAAAGACCAACTGACCATAAATATGATGGATAATTTTAGACTCTAAATTCTATTCCACTGATGTATGTGTCTATACTGATGCTAGTACAGTGCTGTCTAGATTACTGTGTTTTTGTATTTAGTTTTGATGTTGGAAAGTGTGAATCCTCCAATTTTTCTCTACCATTTTAGGACTGATTGGGCTATTCTAAATACTCTTCACCAAGTTGTTTTACAGATATTTTATAAATCTATGTATCAACTTGGGTAGTATTCATATTTTAACTGTCTTCTAATATAGGGTTATGTAATTTCTTTCAGTCTACTTAGGTTGTCTTCCATTTTTCAAATAATGTTTTATAGCCTTTAGTACATATGTCCTGCATTTGTTTTGTCAAATTTATATCTTTTATTATTTATATGTATTGTAAATGAATTATTTTCTTAAATTAATTTTTGAGTTTTCTGTTGTTAGCATATTAAAATCTACTGGGTGTAGTAACTGTTTTTACACTAATGAAACATGAGCACAGTACTCAGAATGTATTTGGGATTAGTACATACAATCCATTGGGAACTAAATCACTTCAAAAAGATATAGAGAAAAAGGTTTTAATGTATATGAATTTCTCAAGTTTTCTTAAGAATATGATTCCTTTTATGACATATAGAAAATATACACTCATACACATATTTTAATATAATAAAAGGTATAAAATATAATTATTATAAATGAATTTTTGGTTAAATTTACCTTTGTAAAAAAGGTGTTATAAAAATAGTGCAATATGTTTGTTTTGATGTCTTTTATTTCACCGTAACTTTTATGTATAAAAAATGTCCATTTGGCCTAAATGCAGCTATCATAACAAGACTGTGTGAAATCATCTGATTTTATTATTGTTTAATTTTCTAGTTTTCATGTAAATATTAGATATTGTACTCTTTAACTTTTTAAAAATTTTTATTTGTGCATTGTAATCATACATCTTAATGGAGTACAATTCTTGTTAACTCATTTCAGAGAGCAGCTATGCTGAGTTTAACTTATAAAAAAGCATTTATATTTGCATTTGTATGTCTCTCTAATTTCATCACATTCATAATTATGCATACATATCATATATGCACACTTGAATATACCACATACACACACGGGCGCACGGGCGCACGCACACACACAGAGACATTTTTCTCATCTCATTTTCATCAAAAGGACAAAGGATCTCCATCATCATTTGTCAACTGGTTTATTTCTGAGGGGTTTTACTTTAAATCCATGTATGACTTTTAATTATAATTTCACCACTTAATGAACCTCACAATAGCACCATTTTAGTATCTATGTACCGTGGCAGATGGCAAACTAATGAGGCCTGCTCTACTTGCACACTGATATATTTCTGACGTAACAATTCCCTGATCAATAGAGAGGTCAAAGAGCAAATGTTATTTATCTTCTTTGTTTCATTTGGTTTTTAAATATAATAAAGTTGACTATTAGAGAATATACATTTTACGCTTCATAATTGCACTCATTAATATTTCTATTATACTGATACAATGGAAAAAACGGTGCCTAAAATATGTTTTAACAATCTGAAAAGTTAAATGAAGTTTGGGGTTAACTTCAATCGTTTTGCAGAACATTAATTAAGTAGCCTTATCCTGAAGCAGAAAATAAAACGTTGTCAATTTATTTTTTATATATTTGAACACATATATGTATATGCATTAATACTTGTATATATGCATATTTAAAAATGCATATGTAATTTTACAATGGTTTATTAAAAATGTATCTTATTAATAACTTGTAAGTGCCTAAGATCTTCCCTGAGGCCTAAGCAAGCTTTCACATTTTAAAGACCAATCCATTAGTACTCATTTTAGTCTGAAGATAGCCTAAAATTTATCTCCATAGTCAGTGAATATTCATTCTCAGAAGCAAGTCCTCATTAAATGAAATTAGTTTCATGTGAGGAAATGCCTTATCTAGCTTGTCCATCACTAGCCTTTACAATGGTTGGCATAGAGTAGCTGTTCATTACATAATGACATAAAGTAATTGCCTTAATATTCAATTTATCTTGATACATTTCCATCTCTTTCAAATGCTGGTCAAAAGAATAATTTTGTACAATGAAAAGGTCTTATGAAGAGTTCAAAACTAGCTTGAAGTTATCCATAGCCACTGAACTAACATAGCTTATGTCAGAATTACATATGGCAAATATTTCTAAAAAATAGATAATTAAAATGCTACATTTATCAAATAATTTTAAACTTATGGCATAATATAATGTGTCAATACATGCATTCATTTTATTTTTGCCCTGTATACAAGACAGACATTGAAATTATTTATAATTAATTATTCATTTAACAAAAATCTCTCTCCTTATCTCTTTAGCAGTTTTGATGTTTGTATCCCTTTATTACTTTTCCCCCTCATGATTGATGAGCTTCATCAAATAAGTATCCCTAGTTTCTCACTCTTTTTTCATTCTACATGTCCAATTACACACTATTTTACAGAAACCAAACCCTCTGAGGTCACCAGGCGCCAAGTCAGTTACCATTACACAGTGGTTGACACCTACCTATCCTAAGTGATCTCTGTGGAGATAGTATCACTGTTTCCAATATTGCTATGTATTCCAAGTCTTTGTGGAACGTATTCTCATGCTGGACTGCTGAAAGAAGCCATGGTGAACTTAACCCAGTGAAGTTAAACTCACCCACTCTACCCAGGCCTGGGAAATTGCTGCAGGACACTTGTAGGATAGTTTGATTCTAAAATAACCCAAATCCTCAATATCAGATATAAGGAAACGTTTTTCTCTCTACTCCTGGAAAAGAAACCATGTGTCTCTTCAAAGACAGCCAAAAGTTGCCTTTCCTCAGGATGACTTTAGAATTTCTACAGCCAGGTAGACAATCATAGCTAGAAAAAAGTTAACACAGAAACAAAGAGGGTAGGTTTAAAAAGTGAACAGTATAAGAGCAAGCCATAAAGAGAGAACAATACGCTTTTTTTCTAGTAAAATAATCAGAGGGGACATGTGGACATATATTAGTTGAGGAGGTTTTACAGTAGGCCAAAAAATAGTGTACCTTGGCTTAGTCAAAATAGCATTTAATTGTCTATTAACTTGGCTCAATATTAATCTCCAAATAACTGATATTCTACTACTCTGAGACAATTCTGCTTTACATATGAACCTATGTAACCCACTTTCCCATTAAACTAGTTATTGCATGTTTGTTTTTACTGTAAAAATATGAACTTCTCTATAGGAGAAGCTTTAATTTATTCATAAGGGTGGACCCAAACTGTGGAATATAATTGAAATTCAATTATTATTTGCTGGAGGACTTATTGTATAGAAAAAAAAACAAAAAAAATTGGTTAATGTGCTTACTAAAACAGGATTTATCACTTAAAATTAGTTAATTTGGGATTCTTTTTATATTGGTTCATTTATGAATTTTACAACTTTTTGAAAAAAGTGATGTGAGTTTATTCTGTAAAAATTGTATTTGACTGATATAATCTCTTTGTTCCATTAATTGAAGAAACTCTTGCACAAAATTATTAAAATGTTCTATAGAAAGTATATTGTTCCCAGACACCTATAATTCTAGACACCTGTGAGGTTGAAGCAGAAGGATTGCATGTTTGAGGCCAGCCTAGACATCTTATGAAGACCTTGTCTAAAAAAAAAAAATTTAAGTATGTTGATATTTTTTTATAGTCACTGTTAGCTACCTATCAATACCAATCTCATTAAAACTAAAAGTATCATGTTTCTGTCTTAAGACAAACAGAAGAAAATAATGCTGAAAATTTTTTAAAATGTGAATCACAATTGTGTGTGTGTGTGTGTGTGTGTGTGTGTGTGTGTGTGTGTGTGTTACTGTGGGTGGAACCCAGGGGCTTTTCTTCCTCCAGGCTATACTCCCAAACCTATTTTATACTTTATTTAAAAACAGGGTCTCACTAAGTAGTTGAGGCTGGCTTTGAATCTGTGAGATCCTCCTGTCTCAGCCTCCCAAGCGCTGGGATTACTAGAGTGTGCCACCACGCCCGACCACTTCACAATTTTAATACAATGATTTCTAGATTCTGAAATCATTGGTCTGCTGGAAAACTAAGAAGGAAGCCACTTTTACTATTTTAAAATATGATAACTTTGATGGGCACAGTGGCACATGCCAGTAATCTCAATACTTAGAAGACTGAGACAGGAGGATGGCAGATTCAGGGCCAGCCTCATCAATTTAGCAAGACTCTCAGTGACTTAGATCCTGTTTCAAAGTAAAAATAAAATAAAGTTCGGGATGTAGCTCAGAGGCAAAATGCACCTATGTTCAATCCCCAGTGCAATAAATTATTTAAATTTGGTACCTTTAATAAACTAGAATGAATGTATACATATATCTTTTCTTGTTTTTGTTGTAATTCTATAAATTAAATATTTTATGCTAATTAGATGAGATACAAAGACAGAGAAAGTTGAGTGATGACAAATGAATATGACAGGTGCAGAGATTAACAAATTAATAATAAATATTTAATAAGTATCCTCTTAATAAATGAATCCAGTTTGGCAGTAGGTAAAGGTTAAAAGTCAATAAAATGGTTGTTCAATGACAAAGTTGGCGTCACTACAGACTTTAAATTTTTTATAATAATAAAACTTCTAATACTCAAATTACAGATTTAGAGATTTTGTTTCTGATCCACTTATTAAAATTCTCCAAGTCACTGTACAAAATAAAATCAAATATGTAATCTGGCAACAAAAACAGAACAAAGGTAGGAACCTGGCATTATTGACATAAGAAAAATTAAAATATTGTTGGACGATGTTGGGAATTGAATACTTATCATGTTCAGAAGTAATTTTTCCTGGACATTGTTTTTTTGTTACAGAAAGAAAACCGACATGAGAATCTCTTTTCTATTTCTTCCTGACTAGGTAGTTTGTAAAAGGACACTCAGGTGACCTAAGGTAGTTCAAAGAACACTTACATTTGAAATGAAGGGGAACTTCACAGAGAAGCCTGGCTGGTCTCCCAGAATACAGCATTGACTTATTCAGTTCAAAACTGGCCCTTAGTTTAAAGGCTAAAACTGGCCCTTAGTTCAAAGGCTAAGAAAACTGATTTGTCAGCAATTGGCCCGAGAGTGCAAATCTGTCTCTGAGAGAGGGATTCCTGTTAACTATGCTCTCAAAAGTGGGAATATTTAATTCACAGTATGGAGGATGGTGAACATCAGGGGCAGGGGGGGTGTTCTGTGGCTAAGCTCATTTTTTCTTATAGAAATTCTTCAGGAGTGTCAAATATACCTAATATGCAAATGCGTTTACTTGGAAAGAACCTTTTTAAATGATTTACCTAAATTATCTAATTTAACCTTCCCAGTAGTCTTATGAGAAAGATATTCTTGGTAACCTCATTTCACAGATGAGGAAACTAAGAGTTAGGTTAAGTAATTATCAGTTAAATTGCTGAATAATTGGAGAAGCTCAAATTTTAAATCAAGCAATCAGATTTAGGAATCAGGGCTTTAATGCAACATGTTACACTGCCTTTCTTGACATATGATTTGACAGTTTCATTTTTAGTTTAATAGTAATTTTGCCATACTAGAAAAATATTTGAAATCAAAAGAATACAACCTCTGCTTCAGAACCCCATTATCCTAAGCCAGTTATCTGGTAGATTCTACAGACATTGATGGTGGTAATTCTCTATTGACTAAATTTTTATCAAAAATATATTCTCCTTAGATATTTAAGTACTATAATCAAGCCATAGTCCAATTATAATTTTAAAGGCCTTGGAAGCAATTTCTGGTGGCCTCACATCTCCTTTTTTTGATTAATCCCACATTGGTTTTATAGTGTAACTTTCAGAGAGGTCTATGAATTGTAAATTATTAGGAAAAAACCTGCAATCCTCTTGGTAACTAGTAAGTAAAGATCTCTTTAGCTGCTTCTATTTTGCAAGGACAATTGAGTTTTTTTGTTTGTTTGTTTGTTTGTTTGTTTCTCTTTATCTGCAATAGGGAGATAGGAATATGTATAGGAGGAAACTTTTTCTTGTCAGTCTTCCCCTGTTCTATATTCTACAGTGATAGTTAAACCAATATGATAAACAACAGGAGTTTCAGCCATACTCATTATTATAGCCTCTAAGGGAAATTCCACTTGAGGTCTTTTAATTTTGCAATTAACAAAGAAAAATTTGACCTTGTCTGGAATCATGTCTAATTGCACAAAGTTCTAATTTAAAACACAACCTCTAAGGATTTGTGTGCTAGACACCTCCCCACATTGTGTGCTCATGCATCCACATACACAACACACACACACACTCATACACACAGAGTTCCTGATATTATAACCTCAGTGCTATGGTATGTTGAGAGGCATTAAAGGTGAAATCCTCAATCAACACTGACTGTGTCTATCACACAGAGTACCTCATTATTCTTTTTTTTCTATAAGTAGGACATGTTATGCTTAACGGCAGCACAATAAAAGTAGAGAAGAATGCAAGGACTTAAATATTAAATGCAAAGTTTAAGGGCTTAAAATATTAGTTATATTCTAATCTAATATTTAACTTGATTGTTTAATTTGACATATGATTTTTGTGTATTTTTACCTTCACTATCTCATGATCATACATCTGATTAATGGCACAGCCAGTAATGGAATTGTCAGAAACTAAACTAAAAATTTCAACTCTGATACACAGATTACCTCTTCATTCTGTAAAAGGCAAGCCACCTAAACTAACTATACTAGAAACCAGAGTAACTCCATGTTTGCCCCTACATTCACCCCTGCCTTCAACCTACAGTAACTGAAAATTTCCCTAAACCCTCACCATCCAATTAGCTTAAAGGTCAGGTCCCCAGGGGCCTAGAGAAATAACCAACATTCTGTTTCCCAGATCATGGCGCCCTGAACCTTGATAATTCCTTGACAATTTCCAGACCACGATGTCCTGAACCTTAGCAATAGCCAATCAATACCCAACACGGTTTGATAGCCGCCTCAACTGAAATGAACACCTGCTATTGCCTGTGGTTTTAGTCTTTATAAACCCCTACTTCTGGCCAGTCGGCACACCCCTCTAGTCAGATTTCTGGACTGAGGGTACCGCTGTTGGCTAGCTAATAAAGGCGTCAACTGGCACATTCCCTTGGACTCTCCAGTCTCTCATTTCTTGCTAAACCTGCATTCAAAAATTTAGTTTCCTTCTTTATTTTCAATTTGTTAATTTTTATTTTATTTTATATTTTTATTGGTGTATTGTAATCATACACCTGTTGAAATTCAGTGATAGAGGAATACGTGTGCACAGAACTGATTGAGTCCTTGACTAGTTCCCACTTCATTCCCTTCCCTTTTTCTCCTTCCTGTGGTCAGGACAGTGATTGGCTCCTCCTTTACTCCATTAAGGTTTGTCCTCCTTTGTTTGGAGTCCCTCCTGTGCTGCAATTCTTCCCTAGCTTCCACATATAAGAAAGAACATCCATCCAATCTTTCACTTTTTTTAATGACTAATCTCACTTAGTACAATGTTTTCCAGTTCCAGCCATTTCCCCGCAAGTTACACAATTTTGTTCCTTTTAATGGCTGAGTAGAATTCCATTGTGTACATATCCCATAATTGTGTAATCCATTCATCTGTTTATGGACATCTTGGCTGGTTCCATAATTTGGAAAACACTACCTCAAACAGAAATAACAATTCAAAATGTTAGACCTTAACTCTCCAATTAAAAGACATAAGGTAGCAAAATGGATTAAAAATCATAATCCATTTATATATTGCTGTGAGAAATTTACCTTATAGGTAAATATACTCACAAACTAAAGGTGAAGAACTGAAGCAAGGTAATCAATGCTGATGAAACTCAAAGACAAGCAGGGATAGCAAGCAACTCTCAAATAAGACAAAATAAACTTCAGGTCTCAACTTACCAGAAGAGGTAAATCATGTTATTTTTTACTAGTAAGAGGAACAATCCAGCAGAGGATATAACAATAGTCAACATTTGTACTCTAAACTTAGCTGCAAACATTTTTATAAAACAAACTCTTCAAGACATTCTCATATAGTTTTCTCATATATCAGTTCCCTAGATTATTTTATATGTCATGCTATAAAATTCAAACCTGTAATGTATAAATATTCAAGTGTAACAATCATATAAGATTTACATATTTCTGGTACCTAAAGGGGTTATAATTCTTGTGATCTATATATTCAGAAAAGCATCTGCAAAACAAAATCGTAAAATCTACTGCTGGATATTAAGGTCCTTCGGCAGTTGTTATCTCTATTCTGGACATTTAGTAATTGTGGTGGAAAGTTATACAAGGAATTGTGTAAAATTCTGGGCTACCCTTTAAAGTAGTAGCAATAACTTGCAGTGCATTTCTGATATGAGAGAAGAGTACAGAATTTATTGTGGACTTGAAAAAGGATATATTTTGGCCTATATCCATGCTAAATATCTAGGTTCAAAAAAAGTGCAATGGAGGTGAAGAAAATGTGTCAGAATCTCACCTTAGATACATGCATGTTCTTCTAGGCAGCTGCAGAGATTTAGAAAAGTTACTTCACTCTGAGTCTCTGCTGTCATCAGTGACATGAGCAGGGAATGTGGTAGGATTTCAACAACGACTTTCTTCTTTTAATTGTTCCCCACAAATTCTTATCAACTTTTCTGCAATCTATTGATTTATGTCCACCAGTCCAAGCCCTGGTGCACAGCACCCAGATTATTAGAAGACCCTTGCTCTGCTCGTCTTCCCACAACAATAGTTTAAATTATGTCATTATATTTCCATCACCAGGTACTGTAACGAATATTTTCCATGCAACTATTAAATTAACTGCTTAGATACGATAACTATTCACATTTTATATATGATTATGCTTCAGAAAGATATAGAAACTTTCTTTTCTATTTTTTTATTTTAATGATAAAAATTGATCTCAGAGTTTTATACATGCTAGGCTGCTAGGCAAGCACTACACCACTGAGGTACCTCTCCAGTTCCATCTCCCAAATTTTTTGAGAAGTTTTTCCAATTTTAAGCTACTGCTGGGTTTAAATTTCAATATTCTAACTTGTAACTTTTGTGATTAATCCTTTTGAGTCTGTTTATATTCATATAGCTAAAAGCACGTTGATATTGACTTATAGAAAAAGAACTTGTTACAGAGCCAGACACACCCAGGTATGAATCACATGTCTCTTATTTCAGTGGCTCGATTTCTAACTTTGTGAAACAAAAACTAAACTTTATTTTGTAGATTTTTATGGGAGAGAGGCAGCAAGGAATATCAATGAGTAAGAGTGAAACTGTAAGGGCAATAACTTAAGACAAAATAGGAGCACTATAAACTGAGAACGAAAACAAAGTTTAAACTGTCACTTATGTTTAGAACAAGAACCAATCAATACCTTAACAACTAATTGAAAACAATCGCTGTTTCAAGAAACAGTAAAATTGAAGTTGCAAAATTATAGAGAATTTTTTCTTATATAAACTTTATTATATTATAAATATTATTTTAAAATAGCAGTTGTTATTTTCCTACTTAACTGTTCAGATGAAGAAATAAGCCCAATGTCTATATTATCACATAATCTAATAGCTTAATAACCATATTGCTGATTCATTAATGATCAAGATGCTTATATAATAAGAAATTAAACTAAACCCCTGTAAACTGATTATAATTCAGCATCTGCCACACACTGAGAAACTGAAATGCTGTTTATATTTGTAAACTTGAAATATACTTCTGTATTTAGCCAGCATATATGAGTGTTTATATATATTATAATTAATACATTACTTTGAACTTAAGAAAACTGATTATTCATGCCAATTTTGATTGTTCTGTTTTTTATGGTTATATATGTGGCATTTAGGAGTTTTTTTTCAGTATTGTCTATTCAACATAAGGGGTTTTATGAATATGATTAAGTGCACAGTAATCTATTCATTATCTTAATTATTTGCATGGAATGCAAATTATAGTCTGAGGCTCTTCAATCAATGTATTTTTGGAAAAGTCATGCAGGGAATCAACATTAAACAAGTATTTGCTTTCAATTAAGAATGTGTGACTTTCTTAGGGCCAATCATTTGAAAATATAATCTGCACACTAATTGTAAATTGCGAAGTCATCTTCGAGTTCCACTGCTTCTGCCTCTTTTTTATAAAAAATGTTAATTGTAGCTTTTCATCTCTAGATGGTGCTCTAAGTATCTGCATCACAGCCAGGCCTATTAACAACACTGATATAAAAGGCAGAAGAAAGGAAAACTTAAAAAGTGCAGGTGAACCAAATATATTAATGTAGAAAAATTTCTGGAACTTTGTTTTAGATCAGAAGAGCATATCTGTCAGGTGACTAAGCCTAAGACAAAGATGAATGAGTAAGGTCCTTATTAAGATTAGGAAAACAGCTACCACAGAGAAATATTTAAATCTTGTTAGCAAATTCCTAACTGACATTTTCCAAACTAACTTATATTCCTTTTATGACAGGTGCATCCTGTATAATTAAATACTTGGTAGAAAAATAAATAAATATACCTAAATATATCCTTAAACTACAAATTAACTTTGTTCAAGTTCTTTAAGGTATCTTGGGACTAAAATTCTATTTGAGAGGTACAGATGTTACAAGAGCTTAGAATATTTTTACATGTCTAATTTCACTTTTAACTTTAAAAATATGCTTTGATTCATATGAAAATCATAAATTAAAATTTCTATGTCTATAAATAAAAGTTTCAAGGGGCACTGCCAAGCTTATTTGTTCAGTGTGGCCACTATCACACTAAAACAAAAGCTTATATAGTATTGTAACAGGGACACTATGCCTTCCAAAACCTAAAAAGTTATTATCTGGCCTTTATAGAGAAAGTTTGCTGACTTTTGGATTCAGTGAAAGTTAATGATATCAGTGAAAGTTAAATGATTTGGTTCACTAGTAACTGGTAATGTGTTTTTTGGAAAAACAACCCAAAGAAACATACTGAACTCTAAACCTGTACCCTAAGTTATAATAACAATTGAAAAAATTTAGTAATTCCAAGTGGAAAACTTAAGTAATTTTTAAATTCAGTACTTCAGAAAAGTAGTAGAATCACTGATTCTTCCATCTATCTAGAAAAAATATATTCAAAGATTAAATATTCAACCAAAGTCATCATTTGGTATTATGTAGAGAAGACAACAGCAATGCAAACTCATTGGAATTTTAATGAATTTAACTGGGTTATGTGAATCTGCTATCTAGACTTTGTTATATTCCACAATTTTCCTAATATGGCACTTGCATAATAATGAAAACTTTAGTCCTCCTAAGTATGTTATTTTTCATCAATTGTTCCAAAAAAGTATTTCTTTTGAAAAGAATTATAGGAACACATTTCTCCTGCTACACTTCAGAGCCTTATCACTGCCCTCTTTTATAATCCCTATGACCTTCATTCTTAAAATTGTGTTATCAGTATGCTGCTTTGCAAGAGAGAGAAAAACAAATTCAAAACTACTCAAGAGAGAGAGGAAAAAAGAACATTTAGGTGGTTTGGTTCATGTAATAGAAATGAAAATCAGAGTGGAATGATTAACTTTATTCCCCAATATGATTGTCTGTACTTGGCATTTTTGTGCTCTCATTTTATGGTAATGAACAAAGTTTTAGAGTACTTAAAAACATAAGAAAAAATAAGAACTAATTTTGAGAAAAAAATAATATTCCTTCTGTCACCTGTTCTTTATGAGTCTGTGTAGCATAGGTAATGGTGAAGTAATTATATAAATAATTGAGATATTATATTTGGTGTTGTTTCAGTATTCCATTCCCTTTTGTTAATACAGATTATCATATTAGGGTCAGAGTTATCAATTGTACAAGTACTATATATTCGGTGAGTTGTGAAAAAACAGTAACTGTACCAAAATATTGGAGGCAGGTGTTTGCAGCTACATCTTGTGCCATCTGATTTGTACTAAAATTATACCAGGAACAGACATTCTACCCACTTAACTAGAAAGTTTTAGAATATAATATTCTTTACAAATATAATAAATAGAAATTATTGATGCACTGTTTCTAGATAATAAAATAATGGAACAAAGGATAACTGTTTAAGATATTTTCTTTGGCTAAATGGCCAATTCAGTTTGCTGCATGGTCAATATGATTGACTGGGTAGTAACTAATTGGCAATTAACATGGACCCTACACAAACCACCATGAACTAATCTGATGACTGAGTGTAGAAAGGACCACTGTTCTGAACAGCATGCTATCAAGTAGAACTGTATTATTACCCTTTTGTAAACATTTTAATATATATTCATAGAAAATATATTCTGAAATGTATCCATTTATTTATTTTCTGCATTTTAATAATTTTCATGCATTTTAATAAGTTCTGACTCAATCTTTTAATATAAAAAGTCCAACTCTTTTTTCATATATCAATGTTTCTAGAATTTGTACCTAATCTCCATTTCTCTTTTTCTCACAACAAAATAAAATCAACTTTTAGGTCATTTCCTATTATTACATTATTTCTTTTTGTATCATCACCATCAATTATCCAAACTATAGTTTGTCTGTGACTTCTTTAACATATAGAGCCCATGATGAAAGTACAGATAGGACATTAATATGTTATTTATATGTCTCTAGTGTACTGTACTTTCGACAACTATGTTATGCTTTCTCTACAACAGTCTGACACATTCTAAATATTTTGTTTCACACTTGCTTCAATAAAATTTTGAATTCCATCCTCATTCTTACAGTATGACTGATGACTCCAAACCATCTCACACCTGCTGTGCCTAATCACTCTGCAAAATACTGTTAGAGATCCACAAAGAAACAAAAACAATGAATTATTTTTAAAAAATGAGTTAAAATTTGTTGCATAATTTAAATACAAAACCTGAAACCATAAAACTCCTAGAGAAAAATAAAAGGGGAAATCATCTTGACAATGTGTTTGATAGTGTTTTCTTGAATATTATACAAAAACACAAGCCATAAAAGGAAAAGTGAGCAACTGGGACCACATCAAATTGCAAGCTTCTGCAAAGCAAAGGTGTTATCAGCAGAGTGCAAAGGCAGCCCACAATGGAAATGGATAAATTATTCTCAAGCCATATATGTGATAAAGGTTAATTTCCAAAACACATATAGAATTGCTACAACTTTATAGCAAAATATAATAAAAGTAAGCAAAGACTTGAATACATATTTTATCAAAAATGGCCTATAAATGGCCAATGGGTATATGAATAGGTGCTCAGCATCACTAGTCATCAGAAAAAGGCAAGTAAAAATACCAGTCAAATATCACATCTGTTAGAATATTCATTATCCCCCAAAACTGAAAATAAAATGCTTTGATAAAGATATGAAAATATTAGAACTCTTATATACTGTTGATAAGACTGTAAAGTGGTATAGCCAGCTGCTAGGGTGCAAACATATAATATGGGAAATAATATGAAGATCCCTCCACAAATTAAAAAATATAGGTACTATTTTAGCCTTGCATTTTGGAGTATCTGTCTGAAAGAACTGAAAAGATCTCAAAGAGACCTTTGCACTATCCTGTTGATCATAATAGGCAAGAGGTGAAAGCAATCTAAATGTTCATCTATCATCAGTGAGTAAATGGATGAAGAGAGCAGCCTATTTAATTGAAATGGAATATTATTTAGTCTTATAAAAAGACTAAAATTTTGACATATGCTGCAACATTGATTAATCATGCCAAATGAATAAAATGGTCACAGTAGAACAGCTACTGCATGAATCCATTTACATTACATATCCAAAGTAGTCAATTAGTAGAAACAGAGTAAAAAGGTGGTTGCCAGGAAAGAGTTGGAGAAGGAGAAACTGGTAAATTTCTCTTAAATAAGATTAGAATTTAATTAAAGAAAATGAAAAATTTTAATAAATTTGTTGTAGCACAATTTGAATATAGTTAACAAGTGTCTACCATATACTTAAAAGATTTTAAGAGGATATATTTATGTTTTTACTATTATAAAAGTAAATAGATAAATGAATGACAAGAACTAAATAATTGTTAGGTGAAAGACAAGATTTTTGTTTGAGGAATTTGAAAAATAATTCTAATTAAAATAGAACCGAAGCCGGGCCTGTTTGCACATGCTTATAATTCCAGTGTTTGGAAGGCTGAGACCTGAGGATCACAGTTCTCAAACAGCCTCAGCTACTTAGCGAGGCCCTTCGCAACTCAATGAGAACCTGTTTCAAAAATAAAAAGAAGCTTTGCGTGGTGGCACACACTTGTAATCCCAGCACTTGTGAGGCTGGGACAGGAGGATTGTACAGGTTCAAAGCCAGCCTCAGCTACTTAGTGAGGCTCAGAAACTTAGCAAGACCCTGTTTCCAAATAAATTATAAAATAGGTCTGGGAGTATAGCCCGGAGGTAGAAAAGCCCCTGGGTTCTACCCCCAGTACTACTACTACGACGACTACTACTACTACTACTACTAATAATAATAATAATAAATAGACTAAAACTTAGGGCTGGGGTTGTAGCTCTGAGGTACAATGCTTCTGGGTTCTGTCTTCAGTACTGCAAAAAAAAAAAAAAAAAAGAAAGAAAGAAAGAAAATGAAATTGCTTCTAACATGGTTGCCTCAAATTGAATAAAATATTCAATACAGTCTTAGAGTGTGAAATTTTTTAAACAGTCTAGATATTTGGAAAACAGATTTTAGTCTTAACTGTTCAATTTACCATCTGAGAAATTATGCACCAATTATTTAAACTACAGCTTTCCCAGGTCAAATAAGTGTGAGAAATACTGCCTTATTTGCTACTTCCCAGATAATCATGTATTTCCACACATTCCCCCCAATTTTTCACACTATTCCTTCTGCTTGAAAAGCCCTTATTCTCATTTGGCTAAACATTTCATCTTATCCTTCGATTCTCCCATAATATTTTCCAATGTCTTCTCTGTAATATCAAAGAAAAGGGAACTCTGAGCAGAGAATGATAAAGGTATCAGTTAAGGAATGTTGGTCTGTCTCCTTACAGGAGTGCATGTGTAAGCTTTGGATTGGAGAACAGAAGGACACTGAGGGGTATCTTCAGGGACACCTGTGGGGAATTCTTCACTCATGTTAAAAATAAGATGAATGGGTTACAAAACTGTGGTATATACAAACAATGGGATTTAATTCTCCCATAAACAATGAGTGAAACTAAAGAATATTATGCTAAGTGAGATTAGCGAGTCTCAGAAAGTGAAGGGTCATGTGTTTTCTCTCATATGTAGAAAGTAAAGAAATTGAGAAACAGAGGGGATTTCAGATAAATGAGGAGGAATACCAATAGAACAGTAAATTTGGGGAGGGTAAAATAGAGAGGATGAAAGTAACAGTTTAGACAATCCTATGTATACTCTTGAAGCCATCAATACTAATTTCAATATTATGAATGGGAAAGAGAGGGATCGTGAGGGATTCCGCACCAGTTGCTGTGTGCCTGTCTTTTTATGAGACTAAACCTCAACATATGTTTAAAATATACCAATAAAAGTATATATTTTTTTAAAGTCTCTAAAATTGCTTTCAATGACACCATAAAAATGCCACTCTTTTATGCTTGAGACTGAACCCAGGGATATTCTACCACTGAGCTAAATTCTTCAGATATATAGATTTTTTTAAATTTTGAAATGAGGCCTTGCTAAGATTCTGAGTGCTGGCTACAAACCTGTGATTCTCTTGTCTGTGTCACCCAAGTACAGGGGTTATAAACGTGCACCACCACTACTAGTCAAGTAAATGCCTCTTTTATTGAAGCAATTACATAATAACATGTTATTTTCAAGATCTTTTTCAGAGGTCTGTAAAATTTTCCTAATTGCACAGAGATGAACTGTATCTGTTTTCTTCACCACTCAGCTTTCCTGAGCAAATTTTTTAGAGTATAGCCTCACTGTAGTTCAAGAAAAACTTACCACTAGTTATTTTTGCAGAAAATGTATGTTGTCTTGCCATATGTCTAAATAATGCTTAATTTCCAGCTCACCAGGTACTAGATGAGTCAGTATAAGTTAAATAATAACATTTCTCAGTTTGGTCTGGCTTTTTATGTTTTCCTAAATCACAACATTGACATGCTTTTTATTTCATTATTCATAGCACACATCCCAAGTGTAAAGCCACGTAACATGTCAATTGTGGAGTTGTAACTTCTGGTTGATAAAGTGATTTGAAAATAGTGATTTGTTTTTATTTTATTTAATTTTTACTTCAAAGCATATTATGACTTATTGTGTGAACTGTTAACTATTGGCTGAGAAGAAACAAAACAGAATGAAACACTGTAATCATAACAAAAGCTGAGTTCTATACCTAGGTCAATTCATCATTAGCTGAGTAATCTTATTTTTTGTTCGCTTTGCTGGTACAGGATATTGAATCCAGGGGCATTTACATCTGAGCTACATCCCAGCCTCATGTTACTGTTTTTATTTTGAAACAGGGTCTCACTGAGTAGCTGAGGGCCTTGACAAATTGATGAGACTAGCTTAGACCTTCAATCCTCCTGTCTCAGTATCCCAAGTACTGATATTACAGGTGTGTGTCACCACACCAGACTGTGAATAATCGTTAAAAATGAATTTCTCTGAGCCAGGCATGGTGGCGCATGCTTGTAATCCCAGCATTTGGGAGGCTGAGACAGGAGGATCATGATCACGGTTCGCACACAGCCTCGGCTACTTAGCGAAGCCCTTTGGAACTCAGTGAGACACTGTTTCAAAATAAAGAATAAAAAATAGGGCTGGGGGTGTAGCTTGGAGGTCAAATGCCCCTGGGTTCCATCCCCAGTACTGCAAAACAAGTAAATAATTAAATAAACAAATAATAAATAAATTTCTCTGATAGTTTTATTCTGAATGAATGATATGCACTAGGCCACACCTTGATAATTCTAAACCTTGTCTTTATTTTCAAAATGAGTTAGATGAATTAGATGAATCCCAATGTATAAGCGAGTTTACCTGGAAGTGATTAAGCACTTTCACCAATCTTTTCTAGATCATGGTTTTAATTTGTTCACCTTACCGATTAAATATCAAAATTTAAACAGAATAAGTAAAAGCATTAAAACCATTCAAACATTATAACAAAAGTTGAAAGCAAAAAAAACAACAGCTCTTCTATATAGAAAAGAAAAGCTGTTTGTTTTACATTTAATAAAGTTAATGGAATACCTTTTAAATCCAATGCCTGTAAACTGAAAATTAATTCTGTTTCTCCAGTGGGCAGAATAAGTTATTTAATGCAAAAGTTTTCTCTGAATGAAGTTTCTTCAGTTTGTATAGCACTTAGTGCTGTAAACACTATTCCTGATATACAATTCTACTAGACCTCAACAATTATACTGAGGAGTGTGTAGGGAAAAGTGAAGCTAAGGGAGAGAGAGTTGACTGGCACTGACCACTAAGACAGTGGGGCAAGTGAGTGGCAGTGTGGTGTTAGTTTCTACCCACTGAGAAAAAGCAGAACTACAAGAGTTAAAATGCTTGTCCAACGGCACAAACCAAATAAATAAAAGACTTTGATTTGACTTAAAGTTATGAATTCAGGTGCCATATTCTCTGTTTCTCCCCCTAGGAGATATGGGATTTTTAAAACACCATTGTTTTTAAAAGTAGAGGAGAAATGGATTCTTGATGAATAAACCAAGCACCAATATCTTATTTTAAACAATTTGCAATATTGGAAAACAGTAAAATTCTATTACCATTTAAAACCTTGAAGAGCTGTTTTAAGTAGGATGATAGAGGTATATCACATATGAAACAATTACTTAATGTAGTTGCTAAATTTAAGTATTAACATATGCATTTCAGAACAAAGGCTGAATTCATTAGCTAAAAACACTAGTTCCACAAATTGTTATTCTGACCAAAGATAAATAAAAATGTATCATGGAAGAGCATGACCAAAAATTTAAAATACTGTCAGGGGCCATCATTTTCAACCCAAATAG
Source organism: Muscardinus avellanarius (assembly GCF_963383645.1). Taxonomy (NCBI): domain Eukaryota; kingdom Metazoa; phylum Chordata; class Mammalia; order Rodentia; family Gliridae; genus Muscardinus; species Muscardinus avellanarius. Next base: position 159,806,659 of record NC_137787.1, read on the forward strand.
TAGCAGTTCTCTGGTGATTTTGATTGGCATTTTGAAATGTGCTTGTGAATAAAACAGAAAGGAAATGGCATACCTCACATGCAAATACCCACACAGAGATAATAATGGAAGCAATGTTTTATGGGTCACTGGGGAAGGCAATCCCATCTGAATATTTGTTCCCGAGGATGATAAGAATGTAGTGAATATTCTTCTGCATCATATAACCCAAACTAGAGGAAAGACTGATGGATGGTGATTGATTTAATACAAAGAGCCCGAGCAACAGACAGTGGAAGAAATAGAAAAAAAAAAAAAAAAGAACAGAAATTCTCCTGTGGTCTTTGACACTGTGATAAATTCAAAGCACTAAGTCCTGAACCCAGCCCTAGGTGTGCATCTCTATGAGTCCTCTTATGCCCTTAGGTGTAAAAGGATAATGGAACTGTTGAGAGAAGGCAGGCAAACTTTTAAGAGACAAGGCTTGTTTTCTTTTCCACAATTAGAATAAACACCTTCTAAACTTTCCAAGTAGATAGACATAAGCTCTAAAATGAAAGACAGTGGTCAAGGAGTTTCTCCAACTTGTTCAATAGCACATGGTCTGTGCTAGAAGGCAGTAATCAGAAACAAAATAAAATCCCTCTTAACACAGTGTTTTCAAGAAAGTTTGCATTTGCGAAGCAGCATGATAAATAGGATTGTCCTGTTTCTCACTGCTCTTTTGCTTTCTTGACCACTGAAAACTGCCTCCACATTCCCTCCCTTGTCCCTCATTCCTTATTTTAGGCAACTGAGTATAGTATTTTTAGGGACAGATGAAGAAATAAATAAAGATTAGTTAATATGTTTCCCTAACAGTTGTATATAAAAGTTAACTGGAACAGGGTGTGGTGATACACATCTGTAATTCCAGTACTTGTGAGGCTGAGACAAGAGGATCACAGGTTCAAGGACAGCTTCAGCAAAGTTGGGAGACTCTTAGCAACCTAGTGAGACCCTGTTTCAAAACAAAAAATAAAAAAGGACTGGAGATGTAACTCAGAGGTAGAATGCCAATAGGTTCAATCCCCAGCACCAAAAGAGAAACAAAAACAACAACAAAAAGACATCTAATTCATCTGATTCTTCCCTTTTTTTTTGTTTCACTAAGTAGACAAGAAATTATGCATACTCTATTGACCTGAAGCTGGTATATATTGTATTCATCTCACAGGCAAGAGAAAAAAGCATTTATTTTGTACAATAATTACTTAGATCCTGGTGGGAATTGGCCAGGTGATACTTTTGTCCATCAGCACACAAATAACACACTCACACACATGCACACACAGTTTGTGTGACTTTTATGGGATGACAGTTTTTGATAGCAGTTTAAATTCGCTAATGTGTTCATGTGACTTAAGTGTTAAGGCACCCTGACTGTGTTGCATTCCTTATTCAACCTTTGCATCAGCGGCTTTCTATGAACAATTAATTTGTTAACTGTCGGTCACTGTTAACTATACATTTAATGTGGATAATAAGCAAGTGCCTACAATTCACCTTTTATGACTTTGAGCATACTTCTGGGAGCAGTAAAGATGCCAAAATAAAATGCTAATATGAGTGATATATGAGGTACAACCAGGAGTTCCTTTAGGCTTTATCACTTATAGAAAGATGGACCCAGATACGAGAGCATTGTCAAATAAGATTTCAAACCACAGTGATTTTCTGTACAAAGATGTAATCAATGTTATATTTTTATGTTCTGTGTTTAATAAAATAATATAATATGATATGTTTAGCTTAAGTTCATTAGATATGAAAACTCAGAGGATGATGATTGGGTACAAGCAAAATAGATATTTTGTACGAAGAATATGTACCCAGGATTGCTTTTTATTTTGGAGAACCAAGGGTGAGTCCTAATATCAGTTTTGACAATATAATGTCACTGATGCCATTTTGTTTTATTTTATCTTTCTTGTTTTGTGGTATTCAGAAAATTAGACTAATCAATCAAACAAAGAGAATCAGCAATTTGACAGGAATATCAGGGTGACCTGTCTGAACATTTCATTGTGGTTTTGAAATGACATATTGTACTTTCTCAGATACAGTATTAGCATAAATTCAGCAAAAAGTGTAATAAACTGATACATCTATAAATATTTTTTAAATGCTGAGTTATATTTTGTTAATCTTCATCCTGAACTTTTCATTTTTATTTTTTGGTGGTACTAGGGATGGGTCCCAGGGGCATTCTACCTCTCATCTACAACTCCATCCAGCCCTATTTTTTATTCTTTATTTTGAAACAGCATCTCACTGAGCACAAAAGCCCTCTAAGTAGATGAAGCTGTCTGCAAACCACGATTCTCCTGTCTCAGCTTACCAAATGCTGGGATTACAAGCATGCACCACTATGCCCGGCTTCATCCTGAATTTCTCTACTTTAGATTTAATAATTGGAAAATGCTATTTGCCAAATATCTTTGGGCTTTATACTCATTCTAATTCTCAGATAATATCTATGCAAACTCTTTAAAGAAGGATAGATAGATAGATAGATAGATAGATATAATGTGGATGATGATTCTAAAACCTATATTCTACTTTATTGAGACTTTGGACAACTAAGAAATATTCTACCAGACTAGAGTTTCAATATTCTACCAGACTAGAGTTTCATTGGCATTCACTTAGTAATTTCTTGGCTAAATACTTTTATATTCATAAAACTTTTCTAATTTTACTATTTTTTATTTGGGTTGCTTAGTCAAAATGAAATACTTCCACTTGATTATAACTAGCCACATCTTGCCCTTTAACATAACTGTACAGAGAAAGTAAAAAAAATAATTACCTGAAATCATGACTTTCAAAAGATCATGATTGAATCAAAAGGCAAATGATTAAAAAAGAATCTCGGACATATTATAAGGTTAGAAGTGATGAAGGATAATGAAATTAAGAAAATATAAAGCCAGGCATGGTGTCCCACGCATGTAATTCTAGTACTTGGGAGGCTGAGTCTGGAGTGCCTGGGTTTGCAGCCTGCCTCAGCTACTTAGTGAGGTCCTCTGCAACTTAGTGAGACCTTGTTTCAAAATAAAGAATAACATATTGGGCTGGGCATGTAGCTCAGAGGTAGAATGCCCCTGAGTTCAATCCCCAGCACCAAATAAAAAAAAAAAAAGGGAAATTAAAAAAAAAAGTATATAAACCTAAAGGGGAGGCCAAAGTCCATACTCTTTCAGTTTTGATCCTCAACTCTAGAAAGCTTGCTTATGAGGTGTTGATCGCAGTTATTCTGCTGTTCAATAATAGCTGTCATATGACACAGAGGGTGCAAACTTGCGAAGGCTTTCTCTCGCATCTGTTCAAATGGAAATTCCTCATATTGCATAAGTGGCTTTGTTGAAGATATTGAAAAAATGCTCTCTTTCTTAGCAAGATAAATTATAAAATATTTCACTCATAAAATATTAGACCAAAAATAATGAAATCAAGTAAAGAATCTTTAAACCTTAAAGTTTGACAGCCTCCGTAGGAATAGAGATGCAATAATGGGCAAAATAGCAATAGAAATAACAATGATGATACAAAATACCATAATCAAATAAGGTTTAAAAAATCTGGAGAGGCACAACTTCATCATAGAAACTGGTGGAAGACCAAGTGGTTTTCCCTGAATTTATTTGTGTGTAAGGCAGGTTCCACTTTTATAAAGAACATCAGCCTGTTGAACACACTGTGAAAACATTACTCAGAAAATACCTTGGAGATTAACAAAAAGTTGCTTTCAATAAACACCATGGTATAATTTAGATAGGAAACTATATCCACAAGGAAAATAGTTTATATTAAATAACCAAATGGCTGCAATTGACTCAGGGTTTTTTCACTTGTTGTTTTGTTTTGTTTTTTTAATTACCAATGGTTCTGAGCAGCAAAGAGTTAACTATTTTTGGGGCTCCTGATGCTGATGGATATCTTTCATAGGTGTTTTACCCATTTGGATATTGTGGACAATATCCTCTAAACCCTTTAAAATTCACCTACTTTAAAATTGTTCTAGACACTGCTTCTAGTATGTTCACTTCTTTGTAAAGTTAAGCGGGTATTCTGTATTCCCCCCTCTTGAATCTGGACAATGTGAAATTCACTGGCATTTACTGTAATATAGCAGAAGTGACAGATACCACCCAGCCAAGGCACTTTTCTCTAGGTATAAGAACACCTGTACCTGGAGACCCAACTAAAGGAGCTGACTGGCCCAAAGCCTTCATTCTGCCAAGAAAATCACACAAGAGCATGGGAGGTCATTCCATCTTCTAAGATATTTACTAACTTCTTTTTTTAATGTTTTATAATTTTTCTAGTAGAGAGTTTTTTTAATTGGTTTTGTTTTACTTTCAAGGACCTCCCAAGTTCTAGTTAGGCAGAATAAATGTCATCAAAATGACCATTCTTCCAAAAGTAATCTACAGATTCAATGCAATACTCATTAAAATACCAAGATCATAAGCTGGGCATGGTGGTGCACGCTTGTAATCCCCACGCTTGGGAGGTGGAGACAGGAGGATCACTCAGATTCCGAGCCAGCCGTACTGGCTTAAGAGACCCTGTTTCCAAATTTTAAAAAAGTATAAAATAGGTTTGGGAGCATAGCCTGGAGGTAAAAGGGTTTCCAGGAACCCCAGTACCACCAATAAAATAAAATAAAATAAAATAAAATACCAAGATCATTCTTCATAGATATGAAAAATCAGTCTTTAAATTCTCTTAGAAAAACAACAATAATAAAAGAATAGCCAGAATAGCTCTCAGCAATAAGAACCATGCAAGAAGGACCACAACATCTGATTTCATATACTACAGAACCATAGTAATAAAACCAGCATGGTATTGGCACAAAAGCAGACACACAGACAAATGGAACAGAACAGGAGTCTCAGAAAAAGAAATACACACACAGCTAACTGATTTTTTGCAAATCAGTTAGGGCCAAAAACATACACTGGAAAAATAATAGCCTCTTCAACAAATGGTGTTGGCAAAACTGGTTATCCATATGCAGAAAAATGGAAATAAACCTCACTTTCTCACCCTCTACAAGAGTCAACTCAGGATGGACCAAAGACCTGAAAATTAGACCAGAGACCTTACAGTTGCTGAAAGAGGTCATAGGAGCAACACTACAGCACACAGGCACAGCCAGAAACTTTCTCAACAAGATCCAACAGGCACAAAAAATTAAAATAAGGATCAAAATTAAAATGATGATACAAAATACCATAATCAAATGTTTGATTGCATTAAACTAAAGAACTTCTGTGCAGCAAAGGAAACTATCAAGAACTTCAGGAGAAAGAGATACCTACAGAATGGGATAAGAATTTTGCCATCTACTCCTCTGATAGAGGACTAATATCTAGAATATACAGATAACCCACCATCAAAAATAATTCAATCATAAATGGGCAAGAGAACTAAATAGACACTTTACAAAAGAAGAAATACAAGTGGCCAATAAATAGCCAATAAATGAAAATTATTTAAAATCATTGACAATCAAAAAGATACAAACAAAACTAGCTGTAGACTTCACCTTACATCAATTAGAATAGAATTTTTTTTTTTTTTTTTTTTTTTTTAGTGGTAGTGGGGATGGAATCCGTGGGCATTCTAACCTCAGAGCTACACCCTCAGCCCTATTTTTTTTTTTTTTAACAGAGTCTCACTGAGTTGCAAAGGGTCTCACCAAGTAGCTGAGGCTGTCAGCAAACCATGATCCTTTTCTTTCAGCCTCCCAAATTCTGGGATTACAAGAATCTGCCACCATGTCTGGCAAGAATAGCAATAATTAAAAACACAAATAATAATAAATGCTGGTGAGTATGTGGAGAAGTAGAAACTTTGATACACTGTTGGTAGGATTGCAAATTTTTGCAACCACTTTGAAAAACTATGGAGGATCCTCAGAAAAATGGGAATGAACCTACCTCATGATCCAGTAATACCACTTCTGGGTATCTAAGCAAAAGAATGGAAACCAAACTACCAGAGTAATGCATGCATATCTATGTTTATAGCTGCACAATTCACAATTGCCAAACTAAGGAACCAGCCAAATGCCCATCAACAGATGAATAGGTTACAAAACTATGGCATATGTACACAATAGAATCCTACTCAGCCATAAAGAAGAACAAAATTCTGTCATTTGCAGGGAAATGATGGAACTAGAGAACATTATACTAGGTGAGATTAGTCAGTCACAAAAAGTAAAAGTTGGAAGTTCTCTCTCATATGGTAAGGATAGGGAGAAATTGGGACATAGTAGGGACTCCAGACAAAGGAAGAGAAATTTTAGTTGAGTGAAGAAGGGATCATAACTGAAAAAGATGAAAGGTGCAAGGGGAGGGGTAATACTTCAGTGTTCATTATGTACACACACAAACTTTTCAGAGCCAATCACTGCGCTGAGCAAAGGAAGTGGGGAAGAGGGAGGGAATAGGCTGAGAACTGGGAGAAGGCTCAGTGAGTACTATGTGAATGTATACCTCTATCACCCTGAACTTCAATAAGATGTATGATTACAATGCATCAATAATTATATATATATATATATATATATTTGCCTATATAATTATATATGTGTAATATATGCAATAATAACATATGTTCATATATAACCACATATTTTTATGAAAACGTTTGCATAAGCCCTTTCAGAGAAAATACATGGATAGATCCTGAAACCACATCAAGAAAAGAGATGTTCAGCTACCCACAGTCTGCTCCAGCTTTTCTACCAATTCTGACCACAGTCCAACTGCAACCTCCTGACACACTCAGAAGCAGTACTCTGAGGTTTGAATTTCTGGTATGCATGGAATTTCTCTTTTGAGCCCCTGTATTTTGTGATGAATTTTTAAATAGTTATAGATTTAATTCTCATCTGTCTATGCATGGGATTGGTAAACAAAGAAGTATAATTCCAAGATAGGATTGAAGTGTGGTTCACATTTTTAATTATTCAAAATCGAACCTTTAAGCCGGGCGTGGTGGCGCATGCTTGTAATCCCCGCGCTTGGGAGGCGGAGACAGGAGGATTGTGCAGGTTCGAAGTCAGCCGCGCTGGCTTAAGAGACCCTGTTTCCAAATAAAAATATAAAAAATAGGTCTGGGAGTGTAGCCCAGAGGTAGAAGGGCTTCCAGGAACCCCAGTACCACCAAAAAAAAAAAAAAAAAATAGAAACTTTATTTTACTTTTAATATTTTAAATATTTTAGTTACTTTTTTGGCAGTAGTTTTCTTTTCTGATAAAATTTAAATTATTTATCAGATTTATTTTGATTTCAACCATTTTTTTTCCCTTTGCAGTACTGGAGATCCAATACGCAGCCTCACACATGCTAAGAACTACCTCTGAGCTACATTCTCAGTTCAGATTTAATTTGAGTTTAAAGAAAATGTATATTCCTTCTATATAGTCCTCATATTTCATTTTGGGGGTCCTGGAGGTTGAACCCCAAAGCATTTACTTCCTAGCTATACCCTCAACTCTATTTTTTTGTTGTTGTTGTTTTGAAATAAAGTCTCACTAATTTCCGAAGGCCGGCCTCAGACCTGTAATTCTGTCTCAGTTTTCCAGATATTAGAATTACAGACATGCCTGGCTTCTATGCCTTCACTACGTACACTTTATAGGTCATTAAAATGGCAAAGCTTAGTATTACATATTAAGTGAGGTATAGTTCTCCTTTAGTGTCTAATTTGCTAAGATTATATCAGTTTAACAAAAGGGACAATATGTATATTTACAGAAAGCTGTAATATCAGATTTCATACTAAGTTTTAAGAGAATATTAGTAATTTGGGCCTATATTGCATGCTGTCTCTCTCCCTCTCTCTCTCTCTCTCTCTCTCTCTCTCTCTCTCTCTCTATATATATATATATATATATATATATACATATATATATGTACTCAATGAGTATATATATACATATATGTACCTAATTATGTATATATAGGTATATATATATATATGTATATGTGTATATATATATATATGTATATGTGTATATAGATACACTCTCTCTAAATATATATATGTGTATATATAGTCAACCTGTATACATATATATATACATACTCTATCCCTATATAAATAATCAATATATAATTACATATTTAAATTTATATATGTAATATATAAAGGTAAATACATATGTGTAAGTAGTATATATAAGATATTAATATATTAATATATATGTTTGCATTTTATATAAAATTTATTTTGTATAAGTATACTTTATTTATAAGTGCTCTGCGTGCGACAAAATCAGGTAAACTTTATTATAAAAACGAAGTGAAGGTGATTTACAGATCATGAGTGCTTTGTGAGAAAGGTTCTCAATATGAGGTGTCTTTGTAGAGTCACAGAAAAAAAGAACATAACTATTTTAGAAGTCAAACCTGGACTAAAATGAGTAGATAGATTAAATAAGTTATCAGGGCTTTGGGAGCATATTTAATTTTTATTACAAAATATTCAGACTTGTCTCTTCACTCCTCAATAGTTTTGATCTGATCACTTATTGAAGGTGATAGTTACTTTCACTGTCTGCTTTACATGCATTTGCATTGATGTATTTGCTTTTACTTTTACTATTTTAAATTAAACACATTAGTTTGACATTTCATGTTCTGCCAAGACCAAGCAAGTTTCCAAACTGAATGTAAAACTGGTGTGCTTAAGCCAACTCTTTTGGGTTCACAAGGTTTTGACAAGTATTGTCATATTTTACAAAGAAAAATGGAGATGAACTCAAATGAAATCACAAAATCCCATGAATTCTCAAGAATTTGCTGTAAAAAATGAATGGCTCAACGGAATTGAAACAGTGAACCTAGGTCTCAGCTAATCCAGAAACAATGAAATACTTCATTTCAAAACTTGACCAGGGTCTAGAAAAACTTGACTTTTTTCAAAAATTGAATTCCCAAATAGCTGACTTCGCATGCTATTGGACTTGAAATGAAATCTCACGTCGACTTGTGCTGAGATGAAAAGAATAAATTTAAAAAATTTATAAGAGAAAAATGTTTTAAATAGTCTGATTTACATTAGAAAAGTATCAAAAACATTTGTACAAGTACAAACTCAGTTTACTTTTGAAGTAAAGATAGTGACCTATTCTTTAATACTCTTTTTATCAAAATCTGGGTTTTATTTGTTCTCCCAGTAAAAATGAGTTTGGTCAGTAACCTACCAATAAAACACACAGATATATCACTGTGAAAATTTCTCTGGGTTTATCCTTTATAAGAATTACCAAGTCCTGTGTCCTTATTTTATAGCATTTGTTTTTGGTGACCTTGGTCATCATGTAAGGAATGTACTCACTAGATGAAAAATCAGGAAAGTGTAAAAATAGGGGTCTCCATGCACTACTCATTCAGGTCACCATGGCCAAAAGCTGGCATGTGAATGAAGACTTTCCTACTTCTAAACATTCCCAGAAGTTTGAGTAACAATAGACACCACCACAATGGACAATATTGACTACCCAGCTTTCAATAACTTATCTTACAAGTAATCTGATCAGTTTTATAAAGTTTGCACTGAAAATTTCTATTCCTATCAAGGAACCAATTATGTTACTAAATTATTTTTTTAAACTAAATCATCCCTCAAGAGTAACTTCACCATATGGCATACAAAATACAGGCACAAAATTTAAAAGCACATTGCATCAGTAATAATAATGATATACATAAAACATAAAAATATGAAGTACATAAATCATTATTTAAAATATCTTCCAGGCATTATACAAACAAGTCACCTTAATCTAACATGTGTTTTCTCACAAGACTAACAGTCATAGTTTGCTGTTTTTTCAGTTGATTCTGATTTTTGCAATATAAATGAACAATTTCTGCATCATTGATTCAACTAGTCATTCAGTCAATAGTACAACAGAAAACACCATGAAGAATAGACTATTTGAATGGTTTATTGTAAAATCTTAGCAATAGTTTTTACAAACATAAACTATATTGATGTTTACTCTGTTATAAAAGAATCATCTAATTCTTTGAGAATAATACCCCAAGGACAACTTTATATCTCAATAGAAAATTGAATTTAAAATATTTTTACTTCCTTATAAAGTGGAATTACTGAATAAAATGTTAATAAAAAGCAATAGATTAAAAAGGATTCAGAGTCAAGTGAACACCTAGGAGAAAATAAATGAGATAATGAAGAAACTACTGTATAAAATTCAAGAAGTAGTGTTATGCCACTTTCTCTGGGTCTACATTTTACAGAAATTTGCATATCCAGTGTTTTTATATTTAAAAAGATGGTAGCAAAATATCTAAATGATTCTGTTAAATATTGTATTTTAATTACTCTCAATAAAAATAATGATGGAATTTTTTTATATTCTAACACATTCAAACCATAAAAAATTCCTTGTGTCTAGGTCTATAAGCTATTAGCTTTGTAGATTCTGTACCTTCAATATTTTCAAGGTTACTTTTCATAGCATTTGAAGACTATCCTGTTTTAATACCTTTCTGCCTTTCACTTTACTCTCTAGCCCATGTTCTAGTCACTTGCATAGCACACCTGAGAAAAGGTGGCATAGATGATGCTTACACTACTCCCATGCTTTCTGAAGCAGCTCTTTCTCTTTGTGGACAGCTTTGAATGTTGAGGTGTTTTTCACTATATTGGACAGGAATGCAGCAATTACATTTCACTTCTACCCATTCATATTTTATCTCTTGGAAATATATGGAACATTTTACCTATCTGCATGAATATTTGGAATATCTATCATTTGCTCAGCATCAGGTCATTTCTCAAATAACGATAATAAAATCCTTCAATCATTCTTCACAATAGACTTGAGCTTCCTTACATGGCTATTCTGAATATGATTTTCTTGAAGCACAAGGCTCAGAATTGACGATAATATATTATCTGTGACCCAAGTTACATAGGCTATAACAGAATGACATGAATTTATTTGAGTGCTGTATGTTAATTCATACAATAAACTTTTTTGAGCACTTAAAATTATCATACATTGTCCTAAGACAGGAATATAGCAGTTGAAAAGAAAACAGAAAACCTCAGAAGTTTGGCCCTTATAAAGCATTTATCTAGTGTATATGTGTGGATATGGATAAAAGGGGATACTACGGAGACAAAAGAACAAGTAAAACACTAGTAATTGTGTTTTATCTTAGAAAAAAATGAACATTTTTTAAAATTGAAACATTTTTAGAGAGCTAAACATGGATCTGAATAACTCCATTTTGTTCCTCAAACCTGTCCTTTCAAGTTATGTTTTTGTTCCAGCTGCCTACAGGCAAACAGCTCATGCTGAGAATTGAAGCTGACTGGAAACTGCCCCGCAGGCTTTGGCGCCAGGAGGATGCTAGCAGAACCCCAAACCCACATTCGCAACTCTGCACAGCCTGACCAGACCAAACATATGTGCCTATCTCTAGGCTCCCTGAATTATGCTCTTCTCCTGTATAATCCTGAATCTGTGGTCAGTACAAGGAAAGGATTTCTTTTTTCTTTCATTTATATCTAGTATATTGGTGCATTGTAATTATACATCAGAGTGAGGTTCAAAATAATAGGAACATACAAGCACACAGCACTTGATGTTATTTTTCTCCACATCTCGCATCCCTTTTCCTTCCTCCCTTCCCATACATGTTAGTGACATTGATAGTGGTACCTTCATTTGTGGACATATTCTAAATTAGTTGTCTTCCTGTTTTTGTTTTAGTTTTGCCAAATTTCTTGTTTTAACATCTTTTCTCTCTTTGATAATTAAACTCTCAATGTGATTGCTATGAAGTTGAACATTAGAATTCATTTCTGAAACATGGCATTCTGAAAACACTTTATGCTTGAATAAAAGTTATGATTATCACTCTTTGGTTACAAAATTTTTTTCAAGAAAGAGCTTTATTTTTTTAGAAAATGAGGAACATTTAAATTTTTTATTTTATATATAGAGAATCATATGTCATTATATAAAATTTTATACTAAAAAGAAATGTAAAATTTCATGTAGAATCATATATATGCATAGTATATATAATCTCATATGATGCATAACATATGTATTTTGAAGTTGGGTGAAATCACTTCTACTATAGAAATTTCATGGGTTGGTGGATTATATACTGGAACAGAAGTAAGAGTATAATAACAATGACTAAAAATAGAGGAAAGAATAAGGATTGAACACATAGAAATGGGAGAAAAAGTATATTCAGGGATTGGAAAGCAAAGCAGTTCGAAGATGAAATATCAATCCCAGACTGAGGCCAAAAGATATCTTAAGACCGCATTTTAAAAGTTCTTGAAAGCCACTATAAGCATTACAACCTAAATGAATAATTTGGTTCAGGTGTGGTGGTTCATGCCTTTAGTTCTTTAGTTCTAGTATTTGGGAAGCTGAGACAGGTGGATCACAGGTTCTAGGCTAGCCTCAGAAAATTAGTTAAACTGTTTCAACAGAGAAAATAAAATAAAATAGGACAGAAAGTATAGCACAGAAATAGAATACCTCTGTGTTTAATACACAGTAACACCACACACACACACACACACACACACACACACACACAAATGCACAGTCATTAGAAGGTGGTTTTGAGTTGGTTTTTTGATACCATCAATTCACTTTTTTTCTAGAAGTAAAGATATTCAGGAAAGTTTAAAAGTTGTAAATAAAAAGGAATTTTTGTCATCAACATCAATGAAAGATTAAGACAAGTGTCACAAATTTGGGAGTATGAGAAAATATATTTAAATATCAGTGTCTATATCTCTAGGTTTTAGAAGATGTTTATTTAAAATATTGAATAAATTTATTAATTTGATTAAATTAATTAGTTTTGGTTAAAGTAAAAAACAAAAAAATGAAGAAAGATAAAATTAAATATTTACATAAAACTAAACTACACAAGTATATATCCATGCAAATGATTAGATTTAAAATAACAAATGCTTAGGAAACTATTTCCTCTATGCTCTGTGTCATTCAAGTGTGTGACATGTCAGCTTGGAAAGCTAATGCTATTTTAGACTTCATTATTTTAAATATAGCACACAGACCAAGAAAGCTAAGTCTCCCTGGGTATTGGTCAGAGATTATATAATATATCAGGGTGTTTCCTCCTAAAAGACATAGCTCTACTTCTTGCAAAATAAAATCTAGAGACATGTTATGGCTTTGTCCAACTTAACTCCAACTTGTGTGTTTGAAGCCATAGTCAACACAGTATAGTTTACTTTAAATTTGCAAATAAAGCAGATTTTAAGTGTTCTTACCCCCCAAAGCACACCTAAATACACACACACACACACACACACACACACACACACAAACACACACAAACACACACTCTCATGCATATGTACACACATATACAACACACACATGGAAGCTGTGGAACTGTGAATAGTGATAGATATGTAAATTAATTTGAGTATAATAATGATTTCATGATGCATATGCATATATAAAGTCATCATATTGTACACTTTGGTTATACACTGTTTTATACTTGTGAGTTAATTTTTAAATAGGCTAAAGGTAGACTGTGAGTGTGTTGATGAACAGAAGAGTAAGGACTTCATCCCAAGGCAGTCACTTCCAGTTCATAAGGGAGAGGCTTTACACTAAATACACATTTGTGGCTATTATTTACAAAAGAATTACTTAGCAAAGAACTTGTTTGTCAGTTTTCACTACTTAAGAAGATTTGTTTTCTCTCTCATTCTCTAATTTTATTTACAATTTTCTTCCACATGTATTTTAATGACACTTTTTTTTTAACATACCACATTTTTTTTTTATTGGTGCACTGTATTCATACATCATAGTGGGATACAAACTTTTGTAGACATACATGCACACATCGCCCAGTCAGCCCCCACCCGATCCCCACCCCATTCTCTCCCCATCCCTCCCTCCCATTCTTGGCTTAGTGGTTGGCATCTAGTATTATAGCAATTTATCCAAAATTAAAAATGATAATCTCACATAACAGTTTCATTTGTCTGATACTAAGCTTTTGATGACTTAAAGATAACATTTCAATATTTCTTTTTACTTTCTTTCTTACCAGAGAATTTTTTTTTCTATTTTTTTAGGTGAAACTATCATATATTTATATATTTATTTTTCAGAAAAAACTCTATCCTAATATGGAATATGGACTCTAGATACCCAAAACGATCTTGAAAAAGAACAAAGCTAGAAGATATATATTTTCTGATTTCAAACCATATAAAGCTACAATAATTGAAACAGTGTACTACTATTCTAAAGGCAGATATATAAACCATTGGAGTTAAATAAAAGCCTAAAGCTAAATTCTTCCCTATATTGTCAAGTTATTTTTGACAAGGTTTCCACAAACATTTGGTGGTAGAAATAATAATATTTTAACTAAATATTGTTGAAACATAATAATTACATGGAAAAGAATAAAGTTGGACCCTTACCTAATCCCATATACAAATATTAACTCAAAATAGATGAAAGACCTAAATATAAATCTTAAAACTATAAACTTTTAGGAGAAAATAAAACCTCACAACATTGAAATTGGCAGTGATTTCTTGGATATAATTTCAATGGCACAGGCAACAGAAGAGTATACAAACTCCCTAAAAAATAAAAAAAAAATATTGTATATCCAAAGACAATGTAAACAGAGTTAAGTTAGTAATAGAATGGGATAAAATATTTCCAAATGCTATATCTGAAGGTATATTAATATTCCAACTAGAAATCCTAAAAATTAACAACAATAAAGGCAAACAATACCATTTAGAGATAGGTAAAAGACTAACATAAGTAATGAATCTCCACAGATAACCAATCTTAGTTGACTGTTGGATGGAAACTCTTGTTTCTCTGGTTCTGGTGTGTGTTACCTATTTCTTCTTTGTAGTTAATCTCTTTGAGTATTTTCTCTAGTACTGGTTTTGAAGACAAAAATTCCTTCAGTTTCTGTTTGTCATGGAAGCTTCTTATTTCTCCATCTAATTTGATAGAAAGTTTTGCTGGGTAGGAAATTTTTGGCTGGAAGTTGTTTAATTTCAGAGTTTGGAATATGCTACTCCAAGCCCTTCTGGCTCTCATGACTTGGTTTGGGAAGTCTGGAGTGATTCTAATTGGCTTGCCTCTGAATGTCACTTGGCCCTTTGTTTTTGTTGCCTTTAAGATTCTCTGCTTGGCTTCCACATTGGTCATTTTGACAATTATGTGGTGTGGGGATCCTCTTCTCCGATCCTGTCTAAAGGGAGTTCTATAAGTTTCCTGGACCTGTGTATCAACCTCCTGCTCTATGTTTGGAAAATTTTCTGCTATTACTTCCTTGAAGAGATTGTTGATCCCTTTGGTTTCATTTTCTTTTCCCTCCTCTATTCCAATTATTCTTAGGTTAGCTCTCTTAAAATGGGCCCATATTTCTTCAATATCAGATTCCTGCTGTTGGATATTTTTTTCTAGATTAGAAACTATGCGTTCATTTTTGGAATGATCATCTTCTAAGAGCGAGATTCTGTTCTCCATGTGTTCTAATCGGTTGTTTGTGCTTTGAATTGAGGACTTTACTTCATTAATTGCATCCTTTATCTCTTTTTGGCTCTCTCTGAGTTCTTTTCGAAGCACCTCTATTATTTCTACAGTTATTTTCCTGATTTGATCTTCCAGTGGGGGAGTGGTGGTGGCAGAGATATCACACCATAGGAGAACGTGCAACCTGGCACCCCCCACAGTCTAAAGCAGCCTCTATCGACTCTCTGGGTCGGAGACTCTGTGATACAACCCAGTAAAGGATTAGTGGGGTCTGAGATACTACTGACTCGAGATCCAGAACACCTTAAGTGAAGTCATAGTGACCCAAGGGAAGAACCCAGAGAAGGCACAAACTTCCAAAATCATGGGAAAGAGGAATAATACTGGAGCAATGAATGCCCACAACCCCACAACACCAGAACCTGATACTTTTATTCAATATTCAAGCTTCAGAAGATATTACAGTTTTTCCATGAAGATGTCTCAGATGAGTAATTCAGGAAATATCCTCCCTATTATGTTACCACAGTAGTTTAAAGGTATATTTGCCTGGAGGATAATAGGATAATATATTAGTTTTATTTTTAAATACATTTAAATGCTTTTTCTCACCACAGTTGAACATATATACCTTACTCAAAACAGAACTTAAATTTCTATTTAAAAATATTAAAATAAGAACATTCAACTATGAAAAATTACAGATTGCAATTTGCATAAGCTGGTGTCTTATATTCAGAATGCCTATTCCTCACATTCACAATCTCAGTTTTTAGTTTATTGATTTATTTTACTCTCAAAGGAAATCCAGTATGGGCAATAAAATATGTGGTTAGCCTCCACCTCCATCCCCCAAACTTCTGCTTTCAAATGAGAATCACATTATTGACATCCAGAGGGGTGGCAATGAAGAAAGAACTTCATTTGGGGAACGAGATGGTGATAAAGCCTGCCTTATCCATTAGAACATGGCCTAAGGAAAACAAGCAAACACAATATATTGTTCATTAGAAAGCTGAGAGTCTATGTTTCTTCACTCCCCCACACATTCCCCACCTCACTCCCTCCCCACCCCTCCCTCTCATGCTTGGTTTAGTGGTTGACTATGATATGAATAAGTACATCATGTGCTTTAAAGAATTTCCTTCTCCCCTCCTCCCATCCCCACAGTTAAGTTGCCTTATTTGCGTCTCTATAGGATCTCCTTTTTCACCTGGAGTTCCTCCTATAACCCTTTTCACCTTAGCTTTCACATATTAGGTAAAGCATCAGATTCCTTACTTTTTGCAATAGACTAATTTCGCTTAGCATAATGTCCTCAAGATCCATCCATTTCCCTGCAAATGCTGCAATTGTGTTTTTTTAAATGGCTGAGTAAAGTTCCATTATGTACATATACAACAGTTTTGTAATCCATTCATCTTTTGATGGACATCTTGGCTGGTTCCATAGTTTTGCTATTCTTCCTAATGACTACCTTTTATTTTTTATGTATGATCACTATAATTTATCTCTGAGCTCTTTTGTTTAATTTTGAAAAACGCTGTAAAAATGAGTATTATTGACTACATACTATTTCACAAAGCTGACTTTATTTGTGATAAAATTCCTAGAAGTGAAATTGCCAAAAGAAAATACACATTTACATTTGTATTAATATTTTCTCCATAGAATATGGTTTAATTAATCCATAACTCCCACTAAATCCCCCAAGCTTCTGCCAATGTGGTATTTTTTATTTTTATTTTTATTTTTTTTATTTTTTGTGATACAGGTGATCAAACCCAGGGACATTCTACCTCTGAGCTACACCCCAGATCTATTTTTTATTCTTTATTTTGAAACAGGGTTTCACTAAGTTGCGGAGGGCCTCCCTAAGTAGCTGAGGCTGGTTATGAACCTGCAATCCTCTTGTCACAGCTTCTAAATTTCTTGGACTACAAGCATGTACTATGACTCCCAGATTTCAGTGTAGTATTTAATGAAATGTTTTGCCTTCTTTTTTCAATTTGATAGAGAAGTATGATTTTTACTTTAATCTTATTTTGAGAAGATGTGACCATTTTCTATGTGTTTCTGAATCTTTTTAAAATTTTCTGTGTATACTTTTTTGTCCTGTCTTTTGCTCAATTTTCTAATACGTTTACGAACATTTCATTTGAAACATTTGCAGCAGACTTATATACTAAGAATATTTTGTCTTTTTTAATTTTATGGGTGCATTGTAGTCATACATACATCTTAATGAAGTAGAAGATGGTAGAAGCATACATACATACATCACTCATTTAGCCCTTCCTCAATTTCCACCCCATTCTCTCTCCCCTCTCTCCTTCTCATGTTTGCTTAGTGATTGATGTTTATGTTTGTGAATGTACATCATGTACATTAAAAAATTTCCCTCTTCTCCCCTTTTATCCCCTCAGTTAGGTTGCCTTATTTGCTCATCTATGGTTTCTCCTTCCTAGTCTAGAGTTCTTCCCATGACTCTTTTTCTCCCTAGCTTCTGCATATTAGAGAGCATCTAAATTTTACTTTGTGTGACTGACTAATCTCACTTAGCATAATGTTTTCCAGTTCCATCCTTTTCTCTGCAAATGACATAATTTTGTTCTTCTTGATGGCTGTGTAAAATGTCATTGTTTACATATCTCATAGTTTTTTAATCAATTCATTTGTTGATGGTTATCTTGGTTGGTTTCATACTTTGGCAACTATAAATTCTGTAACTATGAATATAGATATTCATGCATTAGTTTGGTAGTTTGATTTTTATTCTTTTGGGTAGACACCAGCAGTGGTATTACTGATTCATGTGTAGTTTCATTCTTATTCATCTGAGAATTCTCCATGCTGTTTTCCAAAGTGGTTGTGCTAAATTACAACCCCACCAATAATGTATTAGAGTTTGCACTTCTCCACATTCTCCTCAGCACTTGTTGTTGTTGTTTATGTTTTGAATAATTGCCATTCTAGTTGGAGTTATGTGAAAAAAAATGTTCAACATCATTAGCCATAAGGGAGATACAAATCAAAACTACACTGAGATTCCATCTAACCCCAATCAGAGTGGCAAGCATAAAGAAGTCAAATAACAACAAATGCCAGCAGATATGTGGAGAAATAGTAACTCTTTTATACTGTTGGTGGAAGTGCAGACTTATTCAGCCACTATGGATATCAGTGTGGAGATTACTTAGAAAACTGGGAATATATTCACTGTATGATCTGGCTATACCACTCTTGGATATCTTTCCAAAGGGGTTGAAATCAGAGAACTACAGTAACATATGCATACCCAGGTTCATAGCAGCACAATCTGTAAGAGCCAAAATATGAAACCAATCTAGATATCCATCAACAGATGACTGGATTGCAAAATTATGTGAAATAATGGAATTCTACTCAGCAATAAAGAAAAACAAAATCATGTGATTCTCAAGAAAATGAAAAGACCTGGAGAACATTATATTAAGTGAGATCACTCAAGCACTAAAAGAGAAGAGACATATGTTTTCTGTAATATACCCAAACTAGGGAGTACTGAGGATACTAGAGAGACTCCAGATAATGGAGGAGAAACCTCAGCAAAGCTAGAAAGGAAGGGTAGGAAAGGAAGAAGGATGAGGCTGATTAATGGAGGAGCTACTTTTGAATATGTGTAAATGTGTGAATGTAGCATGGTCAACCTGGACACTCATTGTTGGGAGGGAAGAAAGGGGAAGTGGGGGAGAGAGGGCACCAAACACTATCTGAATGTATGCCATTTTCAATATGATCCACATAAAAATATAAAAAGGAAAAAAAAAAGAAAAAAGAAAGATAATAAAATCATAAAAAAGTATAAATAATGCTAGAATAATTAATGAGAAAAATTTAACACTCATAAAAGATTATAACATGAGTTATAAAGAAGCTTTCAAATACAGTATCTAATTTAGATCTTACCATGTTAACAAGTAATGGTAGTCAATAGTATCCATAAAGGGTTGCAATGGTTCACCTCTCACTGAGTGTAAAGCCAATAATCACAACTAGGAGATAAAAGAGTGAAAAAAGGCTTTATTGGAAATTATTCTCAAAGTGGTGCTTCCTTGAACAAAGAAAGCAAGGGGCTTTTTTAGGAAATATGTCACACATTCATCTAGGAACCTATTTTGATGTGGAAACATCTCTGAGTACATGAATTTTGAGGTTATGTATCACACATCCAATAAATGGCAGACAGGGATGTCTCTAGAAGGAACATATAGTATTACAATGAACAAAATTTACTTTAGGTCACCTAAAACATGTAAGAAGAAGTGACTCCACAATTTTACTGTATTCTTATAAGTAATTGTATCTAGAGGTCTTTATTTGAAACAAATAGCTTTAAAGGAGTATTAATAGTCGTTGAGAAGGGCAGAATTTTTTCCTCATAGGAACAGAGAAAAGCAAGCTGATTGACTCTGAGTACTTGAGTGGCAGCTAACATATCTTCATTTTAAGGAGTAAAAACTGATAGTAGTAGAGTTTTATTATTTGGCTAATAGCTAAGGAGATTTTTAAGTTGCCCTTATTTGAAAATTTAAATTTGTTTTTGCTTTGTATTGTCCTACCTTTACCAACTTTCCAGAGTCATCACTAAAAACCCTAAAAAGTCAAAATTGATGGGGATGAAACATTTAAGAAAAATATGAAACACTAATAAATATGTCCTACTATCTATGCAGCTCTATTGAGAGGATTTATTTTATTTTTATATGGATTATATTGAAAATGACATACATTCAGAGAGTGTTTGGTGCCCTCTACCCCCAACTTCTCCTTTCTCCCCTCCCAACAATGACTGTCCAGGTTGACCATGCTACATTCACACGTTTATACATATTCAAAAGTAGCTTCTCCATTAATCAACCTCAGCCTTCTTTATTTTGCAATCCAGTCATCTGTTGACAGAGACCTAGATTGGTTTCATATTTTGGCTCTTACGGATTATGCTGCTATGAACATGGGTATGCATATGTTATTGTAGTTCTCTGATTTCAAACCCTTTGGAAAGATACCCAGGAGTGGTAAAGACAGATCATATGGTAGATACATTCCCAGTTTTCTAAGTAATCTCCACACTGATCTCCATAGCAGCTGAGCAAGTCTTCACTCCCACCAGCAGTGTCCCTGGATATGTCCCTGGACAAGCAGCCTCATGATAATCTGGAAATTTAGTCTAAAATTGAAGATAGAGGCT
This sequence comes from Muscardinus avellanarius, assembly GCF_963383645.1. Taxonomy (NCBI): domain Eukaryota; kingdom Metazoa; phylum Chordata; class Mammalia; order Rodentia; family Gliridae; genus Muscardinus; species Muscardinus avellanarius. The sequence goes on from NC_137787.1 coordinate 159,827,502, forward strand.
CCAATTCAAAATTATGCAAGTAATGTTCCAAAGTAGTGTTTGAGAACCACTATTCTGCACCATGAAATTGAATTAACTGGTAGCTCCGTAATACAAGGAGCCAAATTAGTGAAGAAAGGTACATGTAGTTCTAGGAGAAGGACTCTCTTAGAAATTGTAATGAGGTATATAAAGTATTTTACCTACTTCATAATTTTGCTTTGAGCTACTATGTTTACACAAATGCTTTGACAAGGAAAGATTTTTCAGTATGATGGAAAATGATCACATGCATCGTTGGGGTGCAAGATGAACCAGCTCTATTGCTCCAGCAGCATTGATAGCCAGATAAAAATGAGCTTCTGCACTACCTATTAATCTTGACTAGCTTAATGGGGTTAGATATTGTTAGTATTTTCTTATTTACATGTCTAAATTTGTTCTTAGATTATATCTTTTTTTATTTGGTTCTTGCTGTCTCCTTAATTTTGTTGGATTTTGCATTTTAATTGTTTAAACTCATATATGTATGTAGCTTACACTCACTATGGTAGTAAAACCTTACTTATACAAACAACTAAGCAATTTTAAATGCTATAAATTGCTATTATTTTCTTCTCTTCTACCTTATTACTGTGATACAATGACCTTCAAATTATAGCTTTTTAATTTTGATATAATATATTTAGTGGTATTGGTAAAATTTTAAAAAAGTGTTCAATGTCAATTTTCTCCCTTAAGGAATAAACTCTGTACTGGGAAATTAGTATAAGTTTAGAAGTTGATGTCAAAGTAGAAGTATATCAGTTCAATCAAACTAATAAACTCATAGTCTCAGTAATATGAGAAGGACAGGAATAGGTGATACTAGGAAAATGTAGATCTTTAATTATTGGGCTTAAATACTCTGCAGATTCTAAGTATGACAACTTCTTGAAAACTGGCATTTGTATAAAATAAAAATCGAAGAAAAAAAATTTAACTTACACAAGCCAGATTCAGGATTATTCTATCACCTGTTAAATCTAAAACAGAGCTAACCATTTCAAGATTATATAGTCTTAGAAGAACACAACTTATTTTATCATAAAAGAGAAAGAAAAATATTAGTTAAAAAGCCATAATAGAAAAACAACTTTATATATTCAGATGATGCTGTATCTTAACAGAGTGTGAATACACCAGAAACCAAAGATATCAAATGTAATCTATTAGTAAATTTCTGTAGTTCTCAGTTATCTGTACAATTTTAGTTTGTGCTGTAAATGAAGGTTAGAAAAAAGATAATGGTCTAGGCTGCTGTGACCTTAAATAAATAAATAAATAAATAAAAAACCACAGGCAGCAATATAAATAAGTAATGGAAGTATAGAAAAAAAGGAAAATGCAGAAGTACAGAGAGGATTTATTTTTTTTTCTGAAAAGTTCCACATTAACTTGCAATTTAAAAGCTGTCTTTAACTTGGAAGTGCTTATACTGAGGCAAAATTGACTTGATGAAAGAACTTAAGGATGCTTTCAAAATAACAACAAATGAAAGTGACGATGAAGCCACGAGGAAGAAGGCAGCAAGTTAAAGAAAGCCAGTCTGACTGGTACTGACAACTCTGCATCTGATTTCCAGGATTCATGACTAGAAGCTTTGAGCATAAAATTAATGGCATGACTGGCTCAGAAAAAATAGAAATGGAGTCTGGAATAAATTTCTTGAAGAAAGTGTTAGCTGTTGAGAGAAAAAGGAAAGGAAAGCAGATCCTTGATCATGAAATAAAAGATTTTTATTCAAAATGAAACTATAGTATGAGAACAGATTCATCGGTCAATTTGATGGAAAAATTCTTCCAAAGTGATGGAATTTATAAAAAAAAAGTGTTCAATTTTGTTCAAATGAATGGGATTCCATTTTACAGCCTAGCTAGGTGTAATTGATACACTATGCTCTATTTGCTAAAGTACAATAATGGTGGAAGCCTGCTATGAAATTAAAGGAGATATGGTATTGATCTTCTTTGATCTTTGTTATATTTTAGTGACATGTACAATATACACTGTAGGAGATTTATATATTTAAATATCATTCTGCTCCTCAAAAAGTAGTGGTTTATACAAATAGTTTAATATGAATACATGTTTGATTACTAGAAATATATTCATTAAATCCATCACTAATTTTTTATTAATCTTTGTAGACCTGAAATTAACTTGCTTCAAAAGCACAAGATATTGCCTTTACATTTTATTTCATGTTATTTTGTCTTAACATTTAATTAGTCTTTTTAAATACATGGTTCTAAGTTTTTTTTAAAAAAGTCTTAATTTTTCTCAGCAATAAAATTCAAAGAAATGTGTTCTTGATATATAATTAAACTACATTTAAATAAGGCACAAATAGTAACATTTTATTTTTAACTTTAAAGCTAAGAAAACACAGTTAAAAATTTGAACAAAACAAAGTAGAAAGATACCAATGTTCTTGGTTTTCTTTGGCTCCTTTCATTATATATATATATATATATATATATTTTTTTTTTTTTTTTTCTTTTTCTTTTTGCGGGTCTGGGGATGGAACCCAGGGGCATTCGACCTCTGCGCTACACCCACTGCCCAATTTTTTATTCTTTATTTTGAAACAGGCTCTCACTGAGTTGCACAGGGCCTCACTTTGTATCCGAGGCTGTCCGCGAACCGCAATCCTCTGGTCTCAGCCTCCCAGATGCTGGGATTATTATAAGCATGTGCCGCCACGCCCAGCTCTTTCATTATATTTAATTGCGTAAGGTATGCATAGATAGTTTACAATCATCTTCTTTAGAACAAATATTGGGAGTTTAATGATTAGATCCATTTTTGCTGAAAGAATACTGTTTGAAAGAGTACTATTAACGTTTGGAATAGAGAAAAGTTTCCTGCCAAATAAATATTTAACGTGTGTTTCCAGTTTTAGGTTCCCTGCCGTAGTTGCTGCAGTCACAAAAGACTGACTTTTCTCAGTGCCATCGACTATCACTCATTTCTTTACACATATACCTTTTTAGACTGAAAGAAAACACGACAACAACATGTAGGATGTATATTCTTCTTTCATGTTTTTCTTAGAAATTCTATTAAATTTACTAGTTTAAAAAGTGAGTTTTAGGCTTGTAATCCCAGTACTTGGGAGGCTGAGACAGAAAGATCACATGGTATTGGCTAGCCTCCACTACTAAGTGAGACACTCCATAACTTAGACCCTGTTTCAAAATAAAGAATATAAAAAAATAGGTCTGGGGTGTATCTCAGAGTAGAATGCCCCTGGGTTCAATTTCCAGTGTCACAAGGAAGGCAAGTTTTATCAGGTAATATTTATCACAATGGTCTTGACATTATGTCAATTAGAAATTGTTTTGCCTCACAGAATATAATCTTCTCTCTTTGTTTCAAAATTTTTGCATACACAGGTCTCTTACTTGATGTCTATCTTTGGAAAGAAGTCTGTTGGTTACAATGAGGCACTGGCAATTTCCTTAGCAACAGTCTTTGTGCTGCATTGAACACTGGATTGATTTTTCTACAAGTAATAATTTTCAGAGGTGGATATTTTCATTAATTGTGAGATAGGGCTAATATCTTTTTCTTCAGTTGGGCTAGAGTTAGCCTAAGTTATCACTTGACAGTGATGCTAAAAAGCTGACTAACAAAATCAGATCTGGACTGAGGACCAGCCAATACATGGCCAGTTCCATTTTTATCAGCATAGCCACATGGCAACATCTTTGCTGCTTCCAAAACTGCAGAGCTGCCTGCAGCTGCACATAAGCCTCTGGTCACTTCCACGCACCATAAAAATCCAGAGATTCACCTAGTTCATTCATTCTTGGTGCCTCTGCTGCCATTAGTAAATGCAACAATGAGCTGTCACATAGCACCTTGTGAAAAACTCAAGAAAGATTTCTGACTTTTTAGATTAAATGAAAGGCAGGCATTAGTCATGTAAAGTCAGGAGGTATTAGGTGAGGAAACAGCCTTAACAAAGACACACAGATTTTAAAAAATAGCATGGAGAATGTCTTGGGAGTTGATTAGCCTTCAAAATCATGTGTGGTGAGATGAGACTGACAATGTGGGCAGGTGTCAGAAAGCAAAACTTGAGAAAACATCTCTACCAGCTTAAGGAGCTGAGATTTTGCACTAGTTAAAATAGAGAAAAGCTGCAGACTTTTATCTAGTGTGCACCAAAATTCAGTTTGTTTTTAATACAGTTAAGATGGTCACTAGGAAAATAAAAATAATAATAATAATAATACTGTCAACAGTAAAGAAAATAAAGACATTTTTTGGAGTCACATAGTTAAGAAAAGTAAATACCCTAATTAGAAATGGAGATATAAAGCTACCATGAATTTGAAAGATATTTTAATATTGATTTAACAATGTGAATATAGCAGTGAGAAGAGTATAAGTTTTCTCTTTGGGGTAGCTGCATTGATGGAAGCACCTCCAATTAAAATGTAAAAAGAAAATGAAAAAAGAAAAAGTAGGGATTGAGGGTATATAGCTCAGTGGTATTGCATATATCTGGCAGGTGCACAGCCCTAGATGTGATGCCCAGAAACAAAAAAAGGAAGAAAAAAGATGAAAATGGATATTGTAAATGTTGATTGTATATATTTATGAAAGATCCCCAAACAAATATTCAGAAACTAATAAAATAAACATGTCTGATGTTCTGTAAATTATTATGGGCTGGGGTACTGAATTACAGTGGTTAACAGTTACACCTGCCTTAGTACTGAGTTGATAGTCTATGTTGTATCTGAAAATGAAATTATTACAAGGCCGATGAACAGGGAAAAAAAAGCATACAGGTTTTGTTAATTTTCATGTGTATGTACATGGTTGCTCTTGAAATAGAATGAAGACCTGAAGAAATAGCCAAAGAAGAAAATTGTTTGCCTTTTAGGCAAATCATATATTTGTGGAAATGAAAAAAAAATGATAAAAAAGGAGTTAGGGCTGGGGGTAGTAAAACATGGGAGGAGTGAAATATAAAGTCATAAAGTATATAGGTTAGTTCAGTGAGTTTATTTGCTCATATAGTGCCACATATATTCCCAGTCTCTGGTAATGAGAGTTAGTTTTCCATTCTGGTAGAGGAAGGGCATCTTTCCTCAAGGGTAGTTATGCAGGTCAGGTCGTCCTATATGCATCAACTCTTTTCCCAAATGTCTTCAGTTCAAAACAATCAATGTGCCAAATTGGCCTATATGGGGATGGTGTAGTCCAAACTCCTTCAATTGAGACATCCTTATTGCATAGAGCAAAAAATAAAATTCTGAATAACAATACTATTTAGTTAGTCATCAGTAAAAAAAAAAAAAAAAAAAAAAAAAGATTCCACAAAGATTACATAATGAATTAAGCAAAGGAAGGGAGAATAGTGTCTCATTAAAATATTAACAGAAATGGAGATTTCTTGAGTGAGTAGGTGTCTACCAACAGAGGAAACAAAGGAAAAACATATGAGCTATGGAAGGGTAGTTATAGTTTGAGAATGTCATCACCAAGCATATTGATGAAAATATATTCTAGTTGTAAACTTAGTCACTGGTAAGTAAAAAAAAAAAAAAAAAAAAAAGAAAGGAGCAAATGTGCACTCCTTTTCAAGAAACTTAGATAAAAGAGAACAGATATAGATTGGTCCTACCATTCAATGTCAGGTCAAGGCAGAAAAGTCAATAATGTGGTGAACCAAGAGTAAGTAAGCCAAGAGCAGAAGGGAGAATGTCTATATGAGAAAGACCGGTGACCAAGGCAAAGGTGCAAATATATAAGCATTTATTGAGGTTTCTGAAAATAAGACATTTGCTTTCTTATTAACATGTGTTTATGGTATTTTATATGCATATAACAGTGTTTAGATGAAAGTATGTCTATGTCTATTTTATCTTCATTCCGGATTACAATATCGGCCAATAAATCAAGTCCTTGTCAGATTTATAGTGAAATACAAGAGTTACATACAGATTTCATAATTTCTAAGCAGTTTTTTAAAATGTGTAAAGAAAGGAGAACCTAAAAACATGCTAACAAGAAGCAAACATCTTCTTTTTAGACTTCAAAAGCTACTGAGAGATATTCCTGAGAAAGACAAGGAAACTATTACATGAGTTCATATAAATATTTAGCAGAGTGACTGATAAATTCTTCTCAAGTGTAACAGCAGATTCACAGCCCTTCAGTCTTTCCACTCCTGACTGCACTAACACCTGTTCTACCAATTCTGAAATAAAATGTACATCAGATTTTCTTAGTGGATTGTAAACATGTTCAAAAGCAGTTCAGGGTGAGGATGTGTTTCTGGTGTAAATTGCTTTTTAATATTCCTAGACATATAAACCTCCCCTCAGCCGCCCTCCTCACACAACTTCATATTAACCTAATGATCTGACGATAACAAATTGTCCAACTGCATTTGGCTGCCAAACTGCTTTACAGTTAAGCTGTTGCTTTCTGCTGGCCCCTTTCTGTTCAGCCAAATAATTTGCTACTCAGCTTCATGGCATAGTAAAAAGTGATACACGGGGATTTGGAAAGGATGTAATCATGTACCCAGCAAGACAAATACCATCAATTTATTTCCCATGTATTCTGCCATACATATTTTGTATTTAGTAGTAAAATTACAGCTTTATTGAGAAAACATGATGTAGAGAGTTTTGTTTTATGGTTTCTTACCATTCAAAAATAACATTTGTTAGTCTATCATGATAATTTACAATAGCAAATATTGCCTAGCATTTTCCTGTTCACAAAATGCTTTATAACTCTTAATTTCATTGTTAGATGAACAACTTATAATAACATAATAATAATATTTGACTTCTGTGTACGTCAGGTATAATTTTTAACTATGATTTAAGTGGCATTCAATTATTAAAGAAATATGTTATTCTTTCTCTGAGAAGAGATACTATAACCAGGGATACACTGGGATAGTTGCCCAATAAAGCAAATATAGTGACAATCACTTATTTTATTTACCAGTAGTCTTTATTTTATGAGTTTCTCATTTTAAAATCACTATGGCCATTTAATTATTCTATATTTTATTCAATAATAAATTAAATTCCTGTGGCTTTTTATCACATAGGATATCATACTACCTGGGTTGTGTTTAAATTAATCATTCAGAACTGCTATTATAATGTTTATAGTTCAGATTTAGATATTGATAAAGTTTTCAACTTAAAGCTTTTTAAAATGTTTTCCATTTTTCTCAATAATTGTGAAAATATCAAAATGACTAGTTATAATTTTTTGATTTAGACAATTTTTTAAAATTACTTTCTCCTGGAAATAAAGTAGATGTTTTCAGGAGGACTTTTATTTTCTTTTGTTTTAATTGGTGTATTATAGTCTCACATTATAGTGTAGTTCATGTTGACAATGGCAGGGAGACTTTTTATGTATTTATTCTTCAGGTCAGTCATATTAATTTATTTATTTATGTATTTATTCATTTATTGACTAATCTGTTCTAGTCACCATTATAGATTACAGTCACTGTTCTCAAGAAACTACTTCTCTTTTCTTGATTTTTTTTTTTTTATTAGAGCATTGGAGATCAAACCCAGGGTCCAATTCTGATTCATTCAAGACAACTGCTTTTCCACTGAGCTATACCCAGTACACTAGTTCTTGTTTATCTTCCCTCTCCCTCTCTCTCTCTCTCTCTCCCTCTCCCTCTCCCTCTCCCTCCCTCTCCCTCTCCCCCTCCCCCTCCCCCTCCCCCTCCCCCCCCTCTCTCCCCCTTTCCTGGGAATTAAACCTAGAGGCATATTACTTCCTCTGAGCTATATCCCCAGGATTTTTTAATTTTTGTTTTGAAACAGAGTGTCCCTAAGTTGCTGAGGGTCTTGCTAAGTTCCCAAGATTGGCCTCAAATCCGTGATTCTCTTATTTCATTCTCCCAAATAGTGGAATTATAGGAGTGAACCACTCTGCAGAGCTATGTTAATTATTTATAAATGTTCTTGCCCAGTGCTGGAATTCTTTGAAATACAATTACTTTGAAATAGATTATCTTCTCTTCTTACATTAAATTAATGTATTTAAATGTATAAATAAGAAAATGTAATGAAAAATGCAAGAGTTTATCTTAATAAGAATAAAAATTAAACACTTCAACATATAGGTACAGGTAAAAACTTTCTCAATAAGACCTCCAAAGTGCAGGAAATTAAAACACAAATTAACAAGTGGATGGCATCAAATTAAAAAGTTTCTGTTCATCAAAGGAAACCATCAAGAACCTAAACAGAAAGCCTATAGAATGGGAGGTCTTTACCAGCCAATACTCTGTTAGAAGGCTAATATAAAAAATATACAAAGCTCAAAAGACTCTACACTAGCAAAACAAATAACTTCACAAAAGATCTAAATGGCCAACAGATAAATGAAAAAATGTTCAACATCATTATCCAGTAGAAAGATGCAAATCAAAACTACACTGAGATTCCATCTAACCCCAATCAGAGTGTCAAGCATAAAGAAGTCAAATAACAATAAATACTGGCAGAGATGTGGGGAAAGAGGAATTCTTTTACACTGTTGGTGCAAGTGCAAACTAGTTCAGCCACTATGGAGATTAGTGTGGAGATTACTTAGAACACTAGGAATGAATCCACCGTATGATCTGGCTACACCACTCCTGGGTATCTTTCCAAAAAGATTGAAATCAGAGAATTACAGTAACATATGCATACCCATGTTCAGAGCAGCACAATTTGCAATAGCCAAAATATGGAACCAACCTAGATCTCCATCAACAGATGAATGGATTGCAAAATTATGGGAGATACACACAATGGAATTCTACTCAGCAATAAAAAAGAACAAAACCACATCATTTGCAAGAAGAAGGAAAGATCTGGAGAACATTATGTTGATATCAGCCAAGCACAGAAAGAGAAGAGACATATGTTTTCTCCATTATGCCCAAACTAGGGAGTATTAGGGATACCAAAGGAACTCTAGATAAAGGAGGGAAAAGCTCAGCAAAGCTAGAAAGGAAGGATAGAGCAGGAAGAAGGCTGAGATTTATTGAGTGGCTACATTAAAATGTGTGTTTAAGTGTGAATGGTCAACCTGGGTACTCATTGTTGGGAAGAGGGGAAGAGAAAGCGGGGCAGAGGGCACTAAGTACTGTGTGAATATATACTTTTGTCAATATGATCCACTTTATGATGTGAAACTATAGTTTACCAATAAAAAATAAAATAAAATCTTAGCCAGGAGTGGTGGTGCTCAGGAGACTGAAGCAGATGTATTATGAGTTCAAGGCTAGCCTTTCATCAACCTACCCCATCTCAAAATAAAAACAATACTGTGATGAACCCTGGTGCTACTCACAGAACTATGGTGTGGATGAAGACATTTTTTGGAGATGAGATTGTAGAACTGAATATGCCTATGTGACATTGAGTAAACAAGATCAGGTTGCTGGCTGTACGGAAGTTTTATAAGTAGTTGGTATGGGTTGAGGCGCCCTCCTTCTCTTCAATACAAGAAGATTTAGAACTGTGTTAAAATTTCCTGAAATGTTTCACAGATATAGTTTTTTCAAAGATATTAAGAAATATCATGAGAGAACCTACTGAGTGGTGATTTTCTTATACACAGAGATGGACTTATTGAAAGAAGAAAGAGCAAACAGCTCTTCTGATTTTCAGTCCAATGATCTCAAAATTGTGTTCACATTTTTTTGTTGTTGTTGTTTTAGAGAATTACACCTAATTGATATAATGGTATTTGCAAAAATTTCATGTCACAGGCAGAAAATACTCAACACTTGACTGAGAAAACTTCTATACAGGACATGATAGTAATATAATTTTATATTTTAGGTGTTTTAAACTACTTTTCGGGCAAGAACATCTTTATCACAACTATATTTAAAGAAGAGGCAACAATGATTCCAGGCATGGTGGCACATGCCTGCGATCCCAGTATTTGGGAAGCTGAGACAAGAGGATTATAGGTTTAAGAGTAGTCTGAGGTTGTAGCTTGGAGGCAGAGTGGCTCTGGGTTCAATTCCCAGTATGAAAAAAAAAGTCAGTAAAAATTCATAATCTTAGAAAACATTCTATCTGAGTCTGCATGGTATTAAACATTGGCTCACAATTTCTTAGAATAATGAAGATTATCTTCATTATTTTCTTTTAACTAAACCACTTACTAATAGAAAATGTGTTCCTAGCAGATTGTTCTGAATTGTACTAGATTTTTTACGTGTGAGTAGAATGAGAAAAATCATCAGTGATTGTGTTTTTCAGAAGAAATTTATCTTGAGTTTATGAAAATTAAAATTATTTTTTGATACTACAATAAGAATATTTCATATTCTTTACCATTGTGCAGAGCAATTTAAATATGTTTGACCATGCACTTCTTATTAAAATTCAGTACTAGGTTCTTAGCATTCTGTTCACCTACAATAGAGTTATTATACAATGAAAAGAAATATGAGGAGTCTAAGGTATCTCTTCTACACAGTTTTTCATGTTTTTTTCTTGCCAGAGAAGTGATTCCTTGGCCCCTCTGTATTTGGCTTGCTGGCTCTTCTCTGATTCCTTTTCAGGGCAATGAATAATGTGTCAGAATGTGAGGTGCATATGAATTGAACCAAAAAAGGGAAGTTATTATTAACATTCAATTGTTAAAAAATTTTGCATTATATTTATTTGATTGGGATGGAAAAAGGAGAATTAGAATCTGGCTCAGATCCATGCTTCATTTTTTTTTTCTTAGTGCTAAAACATTCTAGACATTTCCTCTGAAATAAAAAATGCATCTTTTTAAAACAAGAAAAAGAGTGTCTTTCTAAAATTTTTCATTAAAAATAATCTTAGGTTATTTTTAATGCCTAAGATTAAATTGAAATAAATATGACATGTACATAATCATCACTTATCTTTTAGATAAGGTATATTTTTGAATGGATAATAAAGTCATTTTTTACTTCAACTATAATGATGGTTTGAAGATTAAAAAGCATCAACTTAACAAGTAAGACAAAAATCACAGAAGAACACAGAAAAAGTGAAATGTTAAAATGTCCTCATTTATCACTTGTGGGGGTAAGGTGTATTGTACTTTTATTAAATGTTTAATGTAGCTGTTGGCAGGTGTGTATAATGAGCTATGTTTCACATTGGGGAGACTGCTAATATAACTATTTCTCATTCAACTACTGCAAAATGTAGAAGTCATTGCTACTCTTCCAGAAATTCATTACGGTCTTTTTTTCTTTAAGTAAAGATTGTTCGTGGCACATAGTGGTTTTAAAATTTTATTTGCTCTGAATAAAATGGACATTTTTTCTTGTAGAAAAAAATGAAACAGTATCTGGGAGATTATACTTGTTATAAGAAAAGTTTATTGAAGGTCATGTGCATTAGAAAGTACTGCTTTTTTATTACATTTCACAGAATTACTTAAATTTAAGAATTTTCTCTAACGTCATTCTCTGCTGTGTTGTACTTTATTAAATTAAATCATTTTATTTTTGGTCATCTTTTGGATATTTGATTTAATTTATTAAATTGAATATTGTTTTACCAATTCAACTTGTACATAAATGAAATTAACAAAATACTAGGTATTTAAATTTGAAAAATTTTGATAGACAAAAAGTGGAGGTTGAGCCAGGCATGGTGGTACACGCTGCAATCCTCTTGCTTGGGAGGTTGAGACAGGAGGATCTCGCAGATTTGAAGCCAGCCTCAGCTGGCTTGAGACCCTGTTTCCAAATAAAATATAAAATAGGTCTGGGAGTGTAGCCTGGAGGTAGAAGTCCCCTGGGTTCCATCCCCAGTACCACCAAAAAAATAAAATAAAATAAAATTGGAGGTATGTAAATATTTTGTAAAAATATCATTTAGATATTCCCATACTCTAGTACTCTAGTTCAGAATAAATACTACTGTAGTTCAGAATAAACCATCTAAATTGTTTTAGGAAAATTTTTTTTGTGTGTGTGTGGGTCTGGGGATGGAACCCAGGGGCATTCGACCTCCATGCTACACCCCCTGCCCTAGTTTTTATTCTTTCATTTGAAACTGTCTCACTGCTGAGGGCCTAAGTAGCTGAGACTGTCCGTGAACTGCTATCCTCTGGCCTCAGCCTCCCGAATGCTGGGATTACAAGCGTGCACCACCACGTCCGGCTAATTTTTTTAACTTTTTTTTATTGGTGCACTGTATCCATACATCACAATGGGATAAAAAAAAAAAAAAAAAAAAAAAAAAAACTTTTGAAGACATACATGCACACATCGCCCAGTCAGCCCCTACCCGATTCCACCCCGTTCCCTCCCCATCCCTTCTTCCCATTCTTGGCTTAGTGGTTGACATCTAGTATTATAGCAATTTATCCAAAATTAACAATGATAATCTCACAGAACAGTTTCATTGTCTGATACCAAGCTTTTGATGACCTAAAGATAACATTTAAATATTTCTTTGTGCTTTCTTTCTTACCAGAGAATATATTTAGGTGAAATTATCAACATTAATTTATTTATTTTTCAGAAAAAAATCTATTCTAAATGGAATATGGACTCTAGATACCCAAAACGATCTTGAAAAAGAACAAAGCTAGAAGATGTATATTTTCTGATTTCAAACCATATAAAGCTACAATAATTGAAACAGTGTAGTACTGTTATAAAGGCAGATATATAAACCATTGGAGTTAAATAAAAGCCTAAAGATAAATTCTTCCATATATTGTCAATTTATTTTTGACAAGGTTTCCACAAACATTTGGTGGAGGAAATAATCTTTTGACTAAATATTGTTGAAAAATAATAATTACATGGAAAAGAATAAAATTGGACCCTTACCTAATCCCATATACAAATATTAACTCAAAATAGATTAAAGACCTAAATATAAATCTTAAGACTATAAACTTTTAGAAGAAAATCTGGGTCATTAAACCTCACAACACTGAAATTGGTAGTGATTTCTTGGATATGATTTCAATGGCACAGGCAACAGAAGGGTAAACAAACGCCCTAAAAATTAAAAAAAATATATTGTATATCCAAAGACAATGTAAACAGAGTTAAAAGATACTGATAGAATGGGATAAAATATTTCCAAATGCTATATCTGAAGGTATATTAATATTCCAACTAGAAATCCTAAAAATTAGCAACAATAAAAGCAAAAAATACAATTTAGAGATATGTAAAAGACTAACATAAATAATGAATCTCCACAGATAACCAATCTTAGTTGTCTGTTGGATGGAAAATCCTGTTTCTCTGGTTCTGGTCTGTGTTACCTAATTCTTCATTGTAGTTTATCTCTTTGAGTATTTTCTCTAGCATTGGTTTTGAAGACATAAATTCCTTCAGTTTCTGTTTGTCATGGAAGCTTCTTATTTCCCCATCTAATTTGATAGAAAGTTTTGCTGGGTAGGAAATTTTTGTCTGGAACTTGTTTTCTTTCAGAATTTGGAATATGTTACTCCAAGCCCTTCTGGCTCTCATGACTTGGTTTGGGAAGTCTGGAGTGATTCTAATTGGTTTGCCTCTGAATGTCACTTGGCCCTTTGTTTTTGTTGCCTTTAAGATTCTCTGCTTGGCTTCTACATTGGTCATTTTGACAATTATGTGGTGTGGGGATCCTCTTCTCTGATCCTGTCTAAAGGGGGTTCTATAAGTTTCCTGGACCTGTGTATTGACTTCTTGCTCTATGTTTGGAAATTTTTCTGCTACTACTTCCTTGAAGAGATTGTTGATCCCTTTGGTTTCACCTTCTTTTCCCTCCTCTATTCCAATTGTTCTTAGGTTAGCTCTCTTAAAATGGGCCCATATTTCTTCAATGTCAGATTCCTGCTGTTGGATTTTTTTTTCTAAATTAGAAACTATGCATTCATTTTTGGAGTGATCATCTTCTAAGAGTGAAATTCTATTCTCCATGTGGTCTAATTGGTTGTTTGTACTTTGAATTGAGGATGTTACTTCATTAATTACATCCTTTATCTCTTTTTGGCTCTCTTGAAATTCTTTTTGAAACAGCTCTATTATTTCTACAGTTATTTTCCTGATTTGATCTTCTAGAAATCTCTGAATTTCTATTTTATCAGGTTCTGATGTTGTGGGGTTGTGGGCATTCATTGCTCCATTTTTATTCCTCTTTATGATTTCGGAAGTTTGTTCCTTCTCTGGTTTCTTCCCTTGGGTCACTAAGACTTCACTTAAGGTGCTCTGGATCTCAGTCCCCACTACTCCTTTACTGGGTTGTATTGCAGAGTCTCAGACCCAGGGAGTCAAATGAGGCTGCTTTAGACCATGGGGGGGGTGCCAGGTTGGGTGTTCTCCTTTGGTGTGATATCTCTGCCACCGCCACTCCCCCAATGGGTCAAGTCCCTGGGAGAGCAGTACTGGGATTTCTCCCCTAGGGGCTGCAATTTGACTTACTGTTGATGAGTTTGCTGATGGAGCTGTAGTGGACTTGGTGAATTTGCTGCTGTTGCTGCTGGTGGTAATATGATGCCGCTGTCACACCCTCGGCCATGAGGCTGGCGTATTTCTTCTCTGTTTTTGAGCTCCGCTCTGAGTCCCTGCAGAGTGTGCTGAGTCCAGCCACTGGGAGCTTTAGATGCTCCCTGCACCGAAAAATCTGCCGAATTCCACCCGGCTGATCCACAGCGGCTCACCTCAGCTTGCTGTCCGCCACTCCTCTCTCGAGCCTGGTGGGCTGTTGATTGAGTTGGTCTGGTGCCGTCCGGTGAGCTCGCCTCTGCCGCTGGCAATAAGGCGCTGCTGCTGCATCCTCGGGATTGAGGCCGGCGTATCTCCTCTGTGGCTCTGAGCTCTGTTCTGAGTTCCCCTCCTCTCTGGGGCCTGGTGCTGCAAGGAAAGATGGCACCCGACACTCCGCGCCACGGCTCCGGCTGCAGCACTGCAGTCTGGTTTCTTTCTGGTGTCTAGTTTTTCCAGCCGTCTTTTTCTCTGTCCCTTGTAATTACATTTTTTTGTTTTCTGCTGATGGTGTTTTCTGACTATGAAAGGCGCTGATTTTGTAGTAATAGAAATTGGTTGTTAGCGGGGCTCATAAGCCCCTCTTTTCTCCATTGCCATCTTCCTGGAAGTCCCTGGCTAATGTTTTAGGAAAATTTAAGGCATCATTTTAAAATACTTTAATTCATGAGACTCAATAAAACATTCAGCACTATAAAATGTTCCGTGTGAATTTCATGCAAATGGTAAACCAACCAAAACAGAGGTGTACACCAAAGAATCCTAAAGAATTGATAACAAATATTAAAGATACATCTTAAAATACTCTGCAAAATAACAAGAAGCAAT
Source organism: Muscardinus avellanarius (assembly GCF_963383645.1). NCBI lineage: Eukaryota > Metazoa > Chordata > Mammalia > Rodentia > Gliridae > Muscardinus > Muscardinus avellanarius. Next base: position 159,842,842 of record NC_137787.1, read on the forward strand.
GTGTAAGCACAGAATATAAATAGTATAGTACTGAATATAATATAATCTTTGAAGAAGACACACATTTTCTCTTTCTCAGGCATCTCTAGCTCTATCAATGGCATTATATTACTGATGTGATTATTTCCTAGGATACTTTTTACTCAAAAAGAAAAAAAATTAGTATTTGTTTTATAAATATATAGAATGCATGGGCTTTTGAAGTAAACATTCTAAGTTACCAATTATCATCATTCTGTAGAGATTTACACTTATTAAAAATGTGTATTATAGCCGGGCATGGTGGCGCACTCTTGTAATTATAATCCCTGCACTTGGGAGGCAGAGACAGGAGGATCGTGCAGGTTCAAAGCCAGCCTCTCTGGCTTAAGAGACCCTGTTTCCAAGTAAAAATATAAAAAATAGGTGTCTGAAAGTATATCCCAGGGGTAGAAGGGTTTCCAGGAACCCCAATACCACCAAAAAAAATGTGAATTATAAACACCTGTGGTGCCTAGTGAAAGCACATAGTCTTGGGTCCTACATTTCAAGTTTCTGACTCAATAACTCTTGATTATACAGCAGAATTATACTTTGTAGTACCATCCCATAATGTTGTTCTAACCCAACTGATATGTGTTCCATATTCCTAGAACACTGTTCAGAGCTTAACAGATTACAAGTGAGAAAATTATACAGCATATACAACTGGTTGAAGTATTATCAGTATAAAATCTGGACTGTGTCCACATGAAGAAGCAATTCAGTTTTTTCTCTTTCAACAGTCAAAGTCACCTAACTTTCTTAGGTAGTTAGGCAGACACAAGCACTGGGATGCCAGCTGCCTTAGCTCCCCACAGAACTTCTCACCCTGGACATGAGTGCTTAGGACCTGAGGACAGGACCATGTTACTAAATATTCTCTCAGAGTTTTCAACCCTTGAGGACTTCCCACTTTCTGAGATCGCCTCAGGCTTTCCCATTAATAGGCAGAAATACCAAACCTTAAAAATGTTCACAGACCCATTCATACTCTGGATCCACCCAAGAACCACGTCAAAACAGATTGTCCTCTAAACTTGCTCTAATGTGGCTGTGGTTAAACCTTTTTTCTAAGAATTAGAACTTTGCATTTTAGGATAAATACTCCTAAAAGTAGTTCATGAGCCTACTTGCACAGAGGGGGGCCCACACCAACCTAAAGTGACCTCAGTCTAATTATGATGCTTTAAATATAGCATTAGCATTGCATTTTTGTTATTCTTACCCCAGTGTGCTTCCCTTGGGTAGTTATATGTAAGCACATCAACAATGGCCAAAAAAGATGTGTAAGGGCTTCTCCTGTTCAGTTCTGTCAATCAAATTATATCAGAGTCCCTCAAAGATCAGAAAACAAAGTCAGATATATAAATGTACCAACGCCTCTTCCTGGGCTTTCTAACCATCTGATTGAAACCCCCTTTCATTTTTCTTTGAGAATATTTTGTTGCTTGTTATCAATACTTTTGCTTACACATCACACTGATTGGGTGTCTAGTCTGAATGCTTTTATTGGAGCACACAAGAACAGGAACAGAGTATCCATTTGGGAGATCCCCATTTACAGTGGTAAGAGCTTATCCTGTTAAAAAAATTTCTCTCTGCTGGGCATGGTGGCACACGTTTGTAATCCCCCGCTCTTGGGAGGCAGAGACAGGAGGATCACTCAGGTTTAAAGCCAACTGTGCTGGCTTAAGAGACCCTGTTTCCAAATAAAAAGTATAAAATAGGTCTGGGAGTGTCGCCTGGAGATAGAAGGGTTTTCATGAACCCCAGTACCACCAAAAAAAAAAAAAAAATTATCTCTACTTTTCAGATACATTTAAACGAATAGTAATAATCATAAAAAATCTCTTCAGTAAAAATATTAGATTAAATTAATATTGTTCTTAGGTAAGGTCTAGAGAAAAATGTGAATGAAAATAAAAATGATTTGAACCTAATTACAAAGAAGGAACATAATATAGATGATCTGTTTATATTTTGGGGTTTTAAGTAATACAAAACATATTTGAATAAAGTTATCATTTGGCTATTTGTGTTAGATACTTTTTATCTAGTTCAACTCAAGAAAAGAATAACATCATTCAGTCTTCACCAGGAAATCAGGAGTTAAATTCTGAATTTCTTACTCCCTCTGTAATCAGTAAATCTCACATCCTCACATCAGTTTTCATATTCATTTTTTTCTTTTTCAAAATAAGCTTTTCCTGCCTCTCCACATGAATGAGTTGAAAAATATTCATTTCCAGCTCCTATGTTGTCAGTTTTCTTTTTCATCCAATTTTTATGCTCCAAAGAATGATATTTTATAGGAAACATTATTTTTAAAATATATATTCTTAGCTTATATTTTGACATCATTTAAGTCAAATGTTTTCACAATCCTCCATCCGGGGCGTTAAACATTTATTTATTCAAGAAACATTTATCTAGAATCAACAATGTACTTGACACTCATCATAAATTTGGAAGGAAAAAAATACATGACAACTTATAGTTAGAAAAATAAAAATCTAGTAGAAAGAGAGGCAAGTGACTAAATTACATATAAGAAGCTATGTAACACGAGGATATAGGAGCACGTGCCTGAGCCACCTTATGTAGTAAAATGAGATATCCCAGAGAAGGCCATATTGCCAGTGCTTGAAGGACAAGTATGTTCTTTCCAGATGCACACACACACACACACACACACACACACACACACACACACACACACAACATCTGAATTAGAGGGGAGATAAACTACAAAGTTAGGTGCGTGTAAAACCTGTCAGGGCATTGTCTATCAAGGCAAAGATCAATTTGGCTTTAAGAAAAAGGCATGAGATACAGTAGGGAAATAGATTAAAAATAAATAAAAAGATCATCAAGCTACAATATAAATCAGTAGATAATGAATTTTATGCACATGTACAAATGTGTAACAATGAATCTCCCTATTATGTATAGTCAAAATGCACCAATAAATAAGTCTTAAAATAAACTTTAAAAAATGGAAGAAAATTGTACCTATTAGTCAAAAACTTTTACATCTAGTAACCAATTATCTGATTACTGCAGGTTTCCTCAGCATAACTCACTCTCACATTCTTAAAGACTGTTGAAGGAGGTCCAAAAAGATTTCAAATTAAGTATTATATTATTGTCCAAAATGGTAAAAAGAAAAAATAAGAATTTGGGTACTAGCCTGACATGGTGGCACACGCTTGTAATCCCCGCTTTTGGATGGCTGATACCAGAGGATCACAGTTTGCAGACAGCCTCAGCTACTTAACGAGGCCCTTCTCAACTCAGTGAGAACCTATTTAAAAAATTAAAAGACTAAGGCCGGGCGTGGTGGCGCAGGTCTGTAATTCCCGCGCTTGGGAGGTGGAGACAGGAGGATCCGCAGGTTCTAAGCCAGCCGTGCTGGCTTAAGAGACCCTGTTTCCAAATAAAAGATATAAAATAGGTCTGGGAATATAGCCCAGAGGTAGAAGGGCCTCGAGGAATCCCAGTATCACCAAAAAATAAAAAAATAAAAAATAAATAAATAAATAAATAATAAAAATAAATAAAAAATAAAAAGACTAAAAAATAGGGCTGGGAGTGTAGCTCGGAGGTACAATGTCCCTGTGTTCTATCCCCAGGACCGCAAAAAATAAAATAAAATAAAATAAAATAAAAAAATTTTAAAAAAGAATTTGGGTAAGAAAACCAGAAATTTTGGGGGGAGGAAACAAAATTTCAAAGCTCAAAAATAAAATAACTAGAAAATTTTTGTTGTCAATTGCTTTTTCTCAGCTGAAATGATCATATTAATTCTATCTTTGTAGTTTGTGGATACATTAAATTGTATTAATTAATTTTCAATTGATTTTCCAAACAAACTGTACATTTTTAGGATAAACCCACTTAGTTGTGGTGTATGACCCTTGTTCTCATTATTGAATTCTTCTTTCTAAAATTATGTTTACAATGTGTGCACCTATAATAATAAAGAATATTGTAATGTCTTTGTGCAAATTTGGTACAAATCAATATATCACAACATGGATATTAAGCAAAGGACATGAACACAAAAAATATATAAAATATACAATTTCATCCAAAGGAATAAAATATATGTAATCTGTTTGCATAAAATTCAAGAAATAATTTAGGAAAATGGTAGAGAGTAAGACATGTGTGATAAAAGTATAAAGAAAAGAAACAAAGTGATTGTCACAGATGTTGGGATAATGGCTCACTGTGAGGTAGGATGGACTCAAGGAGGAATAGCAACTTGGATGGGTGCAAAAGGGAGAAATGGCAGATTTGGAGAGGTGTTATTCTATTTTTTATACTTTGTGCTGATTACAAATGTATTCAATTTGTGAGAAGTCGCTGAATAGTTCTTTTATTGTGTTCTCCGAGAATCAGGCGATAGGAATGGCAGGTATACATTTTGGTATGTATATTATTTTTACTAATAAATATTTAACAATGAATGATTTAACAATCTTAAGATACTTTAATAATCAATAAAGCAATAATGAACCAGATAATTCTTTAGAGTAAAATTAATCTATAACTTAGATGTAAACTCTGTGCATATGATCTGTAGGCAACTATGCAAGTTATTTTCAGCTCACAGAGTCTCAGTTTTATTTTTAAAATGAAAACAAAATCTTTGGCATGGCAAAAAATATATCTGAACAATCATTATAAAGATTAAATGGAGGAATGTTGATTGTACCAGTCTCCTCTCCACATTTATTTCTAAAGCCTGTACTCAACAGAATCAACATCTGGATTTCTCTGTTTTCAATTCATCCTTAAACATCATATTTTTGTAAAATAAATTACTAATATTCTTTTTTTTTTTTTTTGCAATATTAGGTATTATACTTAGAGCCTCAGGTATATAAGAGCAAGTGCTTTGCCATTAAGCCACACTCCCAGCCCTCAGATTGGTAATATTCTACCCTCACTGAACATTTTTTTAGAAACCATTCAGTACAAGATGAAACTTGATTTCTTCAGAGTGGCAGAAAATTCTGTTTTCTAATTCTATACTTCACTCCTCCTTATTTCTCACATCCCAAAATTGTATTTCAGGAAACTTAGATTTTCACCACAAAACTTCTGGTTCCCCAAGCTCCCTGCCTTTAAACAAAGTGATGTCTGTGTCTCAAATGTTCCTTCCCAAATGATGTTTGATAAATATCTATTTATCCTTCCATGTGTAGCTGAAATTATCCTTTTATATGAAATCTTATGGGTTCGCACTAACCTAGTCAACATGTTGAAGCTCTGACCTACTTTCTTTCAGTATTTCATCAATGGATCTGTGCAGCTCTGGAGAAAATTTGACATGATTTGATGGGGTGTGTCTAAACAGCGCCTAAGGAAATTCGGCCTGAGCGCCCTACGGCCTAAGGCAAAACTTTAAGTAAAGTGATTCAGCAAAAAAGGGGCAAAGATGGCGCCTGGAGGAAGCTAGGAAGGCGTGGTTTCCCCATTCATTATGGGTGGGGAGACTGAGCGGTTTTTCCCTTTCTACCTTTAAAGGAGCTTTCCGCACACATGAATGGCTCATGTACTGGCCTGGGATTGGCTGTAAACTACGTGCTAGTGATCTTTATCCCGGATAGGCTAGGCTATTTCTCACGGAAATTCCCCTCGTGGCTTGGTGTTATATAAAGGATGGCTTGGAGAGAGATAAATGAGATCTCGCTTGACTTGACTCCCGGCTCGTGGGTTTGTGTTCGAGTCGTAGGTACTCATCATCTCGCCAAGCCCTGTCAGCTGTCGGGCTGCATTCCCGACAATGATTTATTAGCTAATAACAAAATTATTTAACTAAGTTTTAAAACCTTGCTCAGATTTTTTATAAAAGAGATTTTTTTTTACCTTTTCTAATAAGTCCAGAAGAAAAAAGAAACAGAGAAAAAAAGAAAAGATAAGAACTCTCAGGTAGAAGCAGAGCAGGAGGTGGGGAGGATATGTCAAATCCTCTGAGATAAACCAGAGAGGCATATTGTTGTCCTTCACCTAACTATTCTCCCAAAATTTTGTGCAGTGTCAAGGTATTCTTAAGAGAACCAAGAAAAGGAACAACTATTGTTCTATCACTGAACTGGAAAAAGGCTAATTGAACACATTTTATGAAAGAGGAGAAATGATAATAGAACAATACACATGTTAGAGGATTCCTCCTAGTATATAAACCCAGTCCATACACCATATTGTACATCACATAAAGTCAGTAGTCAATTCTGATGATGATTACCCATATCTAATCTTGCTTCCTCCATATTTTTCTAATGTTAGCTAACTGGATTTTACTAAAGTAAAATTAAAAATTTACCAAGAATCCTAGTCATGTTCACTTACTTTACACCCTGCTAACACTGAGTAATACTCAGGGTTATTTGAAAGCATTCTTCCATGAATAAATTTTGTTCCTACTCAAATAGACTATGTCCTGATTTGCTCTTGTAAAATGGAGCTCCATCACCATCCTATAATTTGGAGTGTGAAATTTGGAAACCTTTTAAATAGATTTAGGGTTTATTTGAAGCCAATGTGTTTCATGCATCCAGTGTTTCTCTCATGATTAGCATTTACATGGACTATTTATTGAAGATCAGTTTCAGTTAATTTGGAAGATAATTGCTTATCTTACCTAAATACACACCAGAGACACACAAAGCAGACTTTGGATTCCCCAGGATGTCCCAAATGCTGGGATACAATTCCCCATGGGTTTCACATATTTTTACATATTTTGTGAGAGAGATACTTAACTGCCCTTCTCTTTGGAGTAATTTTGAAGGACATTTGTACTACCCCTATTCTAGGAACTTTACAAACAATAATCTTATTTGTAGAATTTTTTTCCTTTGTGTGTGTGTGTGTGTGTGTGTGTGTGTGTGTGTGTGTGTTACTGAGGTTTGAATGCAGGAGCATTCTATCTCTAAATTATATTTCCAGCCCTATTTTACTTTTTATTTTGAAACTAGGTCTTACTAAATTGAAGAGTGCCTCACTAAATTACTGAGGCTGGCTATAAACCTACAATTCTCCTTCCTCAGCCTCCAAAGCACTGGGATTACAAACCTGGACCATGAAGCCAGGCTAGAGTAAGTCCATGTTTATCAAAAACTGGTCAGATATTACAAACATTCTGTATACCTCCAGTTTTTCCATAATTACATATTTATTTGTGTGATATTTTCTTAAAATAGATGATCTGTATTGCTACAATATTACTAACTAAAGTTCACAATTCATAGTAGAGTTGACATTTTGTGTTTTATAATTCTATGGGTTTTGACAAATTTATAATGTCATGTATTTGCTATTTTAGCAATATACAGTTAAATTTTGCTGCTCTAAATATCCCTGTGCACCACTTACTCATCTGTTTCTTCCTCTAACACCTAGAAACAATGATCCCTTTTGGTCTGTATATTTTTTCCTTTTTCTATATGGCCTACGTTTGTAAGGAATATCCTTTCATACTGGCTCCATTCCCTATGCAATATTTTGTTTAACATCTTTTCATGTATATTATAACTTGGCCACTCATGTATTTTTATTGCTGAGATAAATTCTATCACATGGGATCCTTTGTTTATTCATTCACATTTAGAAGTCATTCTTGTTTGTTCTCATTTGGGAGCAATTATGAAGAAAGCTCCTATGAACATTGCATTCAGCTTTTGGTGTGGAAATATGTTTTTATGTCAGCTAGATAAATTCTAAGGTATGAATGGTTAATAGTTCATGTGATTAGAGTGTTTAACTGACTAAGAAACTTGTACTATATATTGCAAAGTGACTCTCTCTCTTCGCATTTCTACCAGTAATGCATGTGGAATCTTACTGTTCTACATTTTGTTTTTTGAATTTTTTTATTGATACATTGTAGTCATACATCTTAATGGAGTACAAGAAGATGATTTGCTCTCTAACTTTTAGTATTCTTTAGTATATTTTGAATTAAAGTATCTAATAATACTTGTGACATATATTTTCAACATGTAGCTTGTCTTTTAATTCTCTTAAACAGTGCCAGTTGTATAGCAGAGGTTTTTAATTTTAATAAATTTTTGCTTACTATTTTGTTCTTTAATAAATCATGCTTTTATTGGACATAAAAGCTCATTTCTAAAAAATAAAATAAATTTTATTCTATATCATCTTCTAGAATGTCTATAGTTTTTTGTTGTTGTTGTTGTTATTGTTGTTGTTTATCTTTTTCTTTGTGTGTGTGTGTGTGTGTGTGTGTGTGTGTGTGGTACTGAGAATAGAGCCCAGGGGTATTCATTCTATCTCTGAGTTACACCCTCAGCTGTATTTTTATTCTTTATTTTGAAACAGGGTCTCACTGAGTTGCAAAGGGCCTCATTCAATAGCTGAGGCTATCCTCAAACAGTTATCCTTTTGTCTCGGTCATCCAAATGCTGGGATTAGAAGGTTGTGCCACCACGACCAGCTGAGAATGTCTATAGTTTCATAGTCTTTATTTAGGTCTATGATCTGTTACTGCTAATTTTGTGGGAGGTATAGAGTCTTGTCAGATTTGCTTTTATTTTTGTTTTCACAAGTGCATGTTAAATTATTTTACATAATTTATTGAAAATTATTTATTCTTCATTTACTCCATTACCATTGCTCCTTTGTCAAAACTAAGATTTGTGGGTCTGTTTCTAATCTTCTGTTCTATTGGTCTGTTTACTCATTTTGTCTCAATTACTGTACTTTTCTGATCGTTGAAGCCGCATAGGTTTGTTGTTGTATACGTAATAAGTTTTGAAGTCTGATAGAGTCGGTCTGGCAGTTTGTTCTTACTCATTACTATGATAATTGCGTGTTCTTTTTTCTTTTAAGATTTTAAACACTTACTACATCTATTACTGCTTGAAAGGTTTGGAATAAGAACTTTAATGTAATTCATATCCTTGTTTCCTAATAGCTAAAGTGTTGCTATTCTGCTCTCATTTCTTTATAGTTCTTATATTCATCTAATATTCTGCAATTTGGGTTTTTGAAGGGGTTTTTTTGGTGGTACTGGGGATCCTGGAAACACTTCTACCTCTGGGCTACACTCCCAGTGCGGGGATTACAAGTCTTCACCACCACGCCTGGCAATATTCTACAATTTAAATATGAAATACCTAGATGGAGATATTTTTCTAATTCTTAGGGTTATTTGAGTATTTTGTATACATGGTTTGTCTTTGTCATTAATTTTTTAAAATAATCAGACATTGTTACTTTAATTATTTCTTCTGCTCTTCCTTCTCCTCTTGTATTTTAATTAGATATGAGTTTTAAATTTTCCCATAATTTTTGGTTATTTTTTACATTTTTTAAATTTCTTTTTTTTCTTTGCATTTCAGTTTGGTAATTTAGTATTTACTACTTTCAAGGTCAAACATACTTTACTTGGAAATGTATAGTGTACTGGTGAATCAATCAAAGGCATTCCTCATCTCTGTTAAAATGATTTTGATGCAGCACTTTTTTTGTACTAAAACTTGAACCCATGGCACTCTATGTCTAAGCTGCATCTGAGTATATTTTATTTTATAATTTGAAATAGTGTCTTGTTATCAGGTGCTGGCCTCAAACCTACAATCCTCCTATTTTAATCTATCAAGTACTGGGATTAGAAACATGTGTCACAGCACCTGGCATGTAGCACTGTATTTTTTATTTTTTATAATTTCAACCTTTCTGCCTCTTTTTCCATCTTTTGTTATGTTATGTTTCCATCTTTTTGTTATGTTTTCTACTTAATCATTGATTTCCTTAGGAATATTCTTTATAGTCACTTATTTAACTTAATTGCTTATCCGATAATTTAAAAATCTCCATTCTTTCATTTTCTCTCCAGACTAATTTTTCTTGCCTTATTGCTGACTTATAATTTTAGTTGAAAGCCAAGAATGACATACAAACTAACAGAGACTGAGAAATTGCCTTATTATGAGAAATTATATTTGTTTGAGTATGAGGTATACTGTGTTCATTATTTGTTAAAATTTTAGATGTCAGAAGTTTTTGTTTTATCTAGAAACATATTTTTGTCCCATTTGTTGCTACTGATTTTCCCTAGAAACTCTTTCTTAGAGGGTGAACCTTATCCTTTTATCATCTGTAATCCTGTGTTATGCAAAAACACTTGTAAATATGAGAAAGAGGAACCATCTTACAATCATATGATTATATGGTGGTGTGGGCATATGGCTTTGAGATATGACTTTTACAAATTATTTGATGCTCCTCTTCCTCCATCTCCTCTTCCTCCTTTTTCTTCTCCTTGTATTTGGTGAGACATAAAGGCTAGAATATTCCTAAATGATGTATTTCTCTTCTCCATATTTTAGATAGATGAAATTGTTTTCTCTGAAGATGGATAGGTGACATATAACTTTGGGATTATTTAGAAAATTTATAATTTCTCAGATTGATATTTGAGAGATTTTTTTTTCTGATTTTATCCATGAGAATCTGTTAGAGTTTCTGGAGGTAACTAATGAATGAAGCTGTTTAAGACTGCACAGCCAGAAAATTTAACTCCTATTCCACATTCAGTTCCCAGAATTTCACCAGAGTGTAAATTTTTCTTTCAGTTTTCTGACTCAAGAGTCATTTGTTTCTGCTAAGCTGTGATTCTCCCTATTCTACATTGAGGGTGTAGGTTTGCCCTGTGAGATCAATTATCTGATGGATCTAAACAACAGTTGTTGACTTTTAGTTTGTCTCTTTTCTTGTTGTAATAATTGGACTGACAAGCTGAAGCTAGGCTATTTACAAGTTAAAGCAGGAAATAAAACAAAATTAATTTCATTATGACATTTGTATTACTAATAACACATAAAAATAGAGGAAGTGCTCCCTTACTGTTCAAAAAAGTCAGGTGTCTTACAGCATTTGAAAATATAACATTCCCTCTATGTCAAATAGCACACATGTTTATGGTCTAAAATTGCAAAGAAAATATCTCCTTCTAGAGCAAAGACTTGACATGCTGTCTCTTATACCAGACTGAGATATTCTGTTCTCATTCATCTCCAAGGAAGTCAATAAAAACTAGAATTCTATTCTTCCAAGTGTATCATAGAAGTTAGAAGACTATCCCAAAAGCCAGTCATAAAAGTTAGAAATATTGCTTTAGCCTTCCCGGTCTCCAGTATAAAATCTGGCCATAAAGAAATTCACAGACTATGTTAGGTTTTGTTTTGTTTTGTTTTACTGTAACAAATAATTGAGATAAAGCAACTTAAAAAGATGGAAGGTAAATTTGGGGCTTGTCAGGGGCCTGTTCAAGGTCCAGCTATGGTTGCAGGGGAGATTTTGGTGCTGAGTTCCACAGAGAGAAAAGAAACTTGCAGAGCCTCCATCTGGAGGAGAACAAAAAGCAACTTAATTTCTAAGCCCATTCCTTATATAAAGTTCCTGGCAAAATGGCATATGTCGATGTATTTGTGAAAGTGCACATGAATGCTACATTCTTGGCATGGATATGTGCATGTGTTAATGGCACAGGCCTCTGTTAGCATGACATGCTCATGAGGGTTGTTTTGATTAGTCCTACCTTACATAACTGATGTTGCACTTGCTGTGAACTCATCCAATGCTGTGCAAAACGTTTGCCCATCTGCTGCTGCATGTGTTAGTTGGTGTGATGTCCACACTGCTAGACTGTACTCCCTCTGGGCCTGCCTCCACAATCCATCCCCTACATGGTGGTGGTGCACAAATGGGCCCAGTGAGCATTACATTGGGCCCCAAGACAGAAACAGTAATAAAAGGGCACAATAGGTCAGGATTATTTCTCCAGCTACAGAGATGAGGACAGCCCATACCTATTTACAGGAGGAGCCCAGTGAATGCCACCAGTTTGCATGTGGGTCTTCCTATAAGAACCAAATAGCTTATACATCTGCAGTCATCTCCACTAAGTCTTGGTATACCTGCTCTTGGTGGTCTGTAATATATACACATCATTCTACATAAAAAAGAGCCCATTGTTCTTTCTTGGGCAGTAATAAACATCTCTAACCCCATTCTATTCCACAAAAACACTTACTTCTTGCATCCATGTGGCCTCATCACAGAAGTGGTGCACAAATTCTAATACTAGGCTAATTGTTAAAGTAAGAAAATAAGACCCCTAAGACCCTTCACATGCTGAGCATGATTGTGCACATTCGCTATCCCAGTGTTTGGAAGGCTGAGCCAGGAGGATCACAGGTTCAAGGCAAGCCTCAGCAATTTAGTGAGACCCTGCTTCAAAATAAAAAATAAAATAGAGCTGGGGCTTAATCTCAGATGTAGAATATCCCTGGGTTTAATCCCAAATAACACACACACACACACACACACACACACACACACACACACACACGCCACAGAGACTTTCATAATTTTTTTTTGATACTAGAGATTCAACCTAATGGTATCTAGAGATAGGCACCCAGGATTTTTTAATATTCATTTTGAAATAGGTTCTTGCTAAGTTGCTGAGAATCTCACTAAGTTTCAAAAGCTGGCCTGGAACCTATAAGCCTTCTTTCTCAGCCTTCCACATACTGGATTACAGGTGTGTGGCAGTACAGCTGGCAACCTTTTATGATTCTTGAGATAAAAAAGACATCCTGATGTCAGAAAAAGTATTTATTTATTTATAAATATATTTTAGATATATTTCTGTTATTCAATAATAACAGAAATGTTGATATTATTTATATAGAAAAATTTCGGTTCCTAGTATAGCATAAGATGCACAAGAAATGCCACTTGAGGCATCAGTTCATAAGTGATTTTTGTGATGGCTAATTTTGTGTCACATTGGAGAGGGTTTTTGAACAAGTATTTAAATTGGAGAATACTGAGTAAGCAGATTACCCTGTCTAACATAGATGATCCTCTTCCAGTCAAAGCCTGAATAGAACAAAAAGACCAGCATCCTTAAGCAAAGGGAATCTCCAGCAGAGAGCTTTGAGAATTTATTTGCACCATTGTTTCTCCTGGGCCTCAGCCTCTTAGCCTTTAAAATTAACTGAATCATCTGCTCTCTTAGGTCTCAAGCCTGCCAGCCCAGACTGCGTATTGTTAACATACTAAAATACTCCATAATCACATGAGATAATTCCTTAGGATATATTTCCATACACACACACACACACACACACACACACACACACACACACACATATATATACACATATATATGAGTCATGTTGTCTGTTTTCCTGAATAACCCTGACTGATATAAATATATATTGATTTATTATGCTCTGAGAAATAATTAAAAATTTGGGACAATATATAGCCAAATAGTAAATCTCAGAGTTGCTTTTTCTTTTTCATTTTTTTTCCAAAAAGATAACATATTGAAAGTCTGGAAACTGAGTGTGATTTAATTTTGGCAGTTCATGAACTTTATATTAACATGGCCTCACTTTACTTGGAAACTATAATAAGGCAACTCACCTGCCTTATTCTAAAGGAACCTTCTTGTTTTCATATCTTCATAGTTTTGAGAGAGATTAATGTATACTTTTATCCTATCCAAATGCCTAGAATATACTTGAAAAAGTAAAAAAAAAAAAAGAAAAAATCAAAAACAAAAATGAAAGGTTAAAACCTAACAGCTTACTAAGTTATTCATCATCTTATTTTTTTTTCTACATGAGATTTCAAAGAGTAAAGACATGCATAATTTGCATTTGAACTGATGATCTGGCTATATTGGCCACAGGGATGGAATGCTATATCTGGTGAGGCAGCATTGATCTACAAAGCACCAGATACAGTCAGGAAAACCATCTAGAGGGCTATGATATTGTGAAGCAGAGTCAATGTCTTCAATATTTTACAAAATGATATCAAACAAAGCTTAGCGATTTCTTGGAGAAATAAGACACTGGGAAATAATCATAAGCATATTAATAAACATGAAAATGAAATATTTATGTGAATATAAAATGAATTCCATTGAGAGTGTACTTGACAAAGGCCAATGCTCAACTCTCATTTGAATAGATTCTTAGTAGAATTATAGGTTATTTTTCTGCACATTTTTAGGTTATAAAATTTCTTGCATTATTGCCTAACTTTTATGATAATACTTGGCTTCATGATCACACATTATTAAAAGATAAATTATAAACATTTACATTAAAATAAATTATTATTAATAATTCCATCTGAAAGATTGTCATATTTTCTAAGAATTTATATTTAATAAAAAATTAAATTTGTTAAGCAATCAACAAAGATCACACATGGTAATGCTTTGAATTCCTTAACAAGAGTTTTCCAATTGTAGATTTATGTTTTGACAATATGCATAGGCTTTATAATATGACACCACCTTTTTAAACAATATAAAACCACAGTTTCACTAATGATTTTTTTCTGTTTGGTTATATGACATTGACTCATTAAATACGGTTGTCAGCATGGAAATTTAAATATAAAATATCAATGATGATCTATTTTTCTCTATTACTTGAATGTTTATATTTTTCATTTTGTCCCTGTTATTTATAACTTTAAATTGTAATGCATATGAGTCACGAACAGTTTTTATTTAGGAAAAGTTAAGAACTAAAAGGAATATGATATTTTGATAATCTTTCTAATAACTGGTTTTATTCTTATTATAATTCTTTAAGGCAATTCAGTACACATTAAAATCAAATTGGAAATATTTTATATTATAATTTTTATTTTAAATATTAAATCAGAATAAAATTATTTTTTATTTTGTATAATTATGTATGTTTGTAAATAAATTTAAAATGATTCTGGAATACTTTAAAGATTAAGAATAATTAGCTGGTCACATATATTTTTTTATAATAGAAATACATAGGTATACTAGAAAACCTAGAAAATATATGTGAGGGGCACAGCCCATGTGCCGTCCCTCTGTCTGCTCCTGCCACCATGTCCTGACATCTGCAGTACCAGCCTCACATAGGCTGAGCCCAAAACCAGAAGAAAATAAAGCTTCTTTCTGCTAAGTTACATGGTCAGGTCTTTAGATCATGACTATGAAAATGCTGACTAGAACAACCACTCATTGATAATCCTTATGATACAGAAAAAATTAATTGAAGGCTATGACCTTTCCTTACTTCTGTTACATTATCTTGTGTATAGCAAGATACATGTTGACTTTCAAACAGATGATTCATCAATATGAGCTGAATTTAACAAGTTTTACATTGTGCTTTTAAAAGCCTCTAAACAGATAATTAGTGTTCAGAAAAACATTAAAAGTCAAAAGAGGGTAAAGATATGTTTCACTGGACATCTTTGACAATTTGTCTATAATTCTCTGGAGGACACTAAAAAGGGAAGTTGAAATTAGCTAAGACCTGGACACATCTGGACATAAACTCTTTAAATAACAATATGCTTAGGTTATTTTATTGTAAATGTCTCCTGAATCCACTCAAGGACAGTTTGAAACTGGCTGAAAAAGAATGAACCTGTGCCAAAAGAGCCAACCTGCATGGTCAATGATATTTTGGTTTAAGATCAAAATTACTGAAAGCAAAACATGATAATCCTCCACCTCCAGAAAATAAACATGTAACCTGTGAAGAGACATGATGACTGTCTCCACCTGCAACTCCCACTTCTTACCATCCAATCAACAACCAACTTCTCCACTCTCCTTCTACATTTTCTGCTATGATCCGTTAGGAGAGGCAGATCTGAACTTTTCATTCCTATATTTTATGCTATTTGATCATGCAATAAAGTTCTTGCAAAAACCTGTGAAATATCCAGGCGTGGTGGCACATGCTTGTAATCCCAACATCTGGGAGGCTGAGACAAGGGAATTATAGATCAAGGACAGCCTCTGCTACTACTTAGTGAGGCCCTTTGCAACCCAGTGAGACACTGTTTCAAAATAAAGAATAAAAAATAGGGCTGGGGATGTAACTTTTAGGTAAAATGCCCTTGGATTCCATGTCCAGTACTGCAAAACAAGCAAGCAAACAAACAAACAAATAAACAAACAAAAAACTATAACATAAGGTTGGCTTCCATGGTCAGGAAGCCCTTGCTGAATATCAAAGGGTGATGAAGAACATCTCTAACCTCTGACTGACTAAGTAGCTGTTGTATTAGAACAGAATTCTTTTACATAGAGAAGAGAGATGATTAGACAATTTTACTTAATTTTACTTAAATATTTAATTAATTTTAGTAGCACCTCAGAATGCTATCTGGGCCAGTTAATGATGTCCAGAAACTATTTAAATACAGTAAGTTTTTTGTGTTTGGTATTGGCAATGAAGTAGCAGAGATTAAGGATACCTTCTAAGTATTGCACTTGAACATCAAGAAATGTTTATTGAGACAGCAAAAAGCAACAATGGAAAGGATATGGCATGAGAAATATGATGACTTAAGAATCAATAAGCTGGCATAGTAGCACAAGACTCAACCCTAGAATTTAGGAGGCTAAGATAGAAGGATTACGGGTTCAAGGCTAACATCAGCAACATGCCAAAGAATTAAAAAAAAAATTAAAAGGGCTGAAGTGTAAATAGAAAGTAGAATACCCCTGGGTTCAATGCCCATTATCACATACACACACACTTGGTTTTGGTGATATACAAATTAATCTTTTTTGTGTCAAATATGTTAAAATATTACATGCTTAAG
The DNA here is from genome assembly GCF_963383645.1 of Muscardinus avellanarius. Lineage (NCBI taxonomy): Eukaryota > Metazoa > Chordata > Mammalia > Rodentia > Gliridae > Muscardinus > Muscardinus avellanarius. Next base: position 159,859,537 of record NC_137787.1, read on the forward strand.
CTTATATTTATTGTATTATCCCATTAAAAGAAAATTGAGTATATAAATATTTTATGTTCAAATTGTCTTTGTTTCAACACTTCCAAAATATTACTAAATGTATTCTCACAAATCATGCTGTTGTTTCAAATTCTGAAATCAGTCAAATTTTTTTCTTTTGTAGGCAATCTGCCCTTAACTCATTGTTTTTAATGAATTTAAATTTTACTTTAATATGATTAGATTCATTTTCCTTGTCAGTCTTGTTAGATACTTTATAAGCCTTTACTGTCAGTAGTTTAAGTTTCTCTTTAATTCTTAGAAATTCATCGCCCTTATTTCTTTAAATATCTTTTATTCTTTATAAAAATTTCCCCCCTTTGGTAATTTTAATATCTAGGTTTGAGTAAGGCACCTCACCCATTATAAGGGATATGACTGACACTTCTATTACAAAAGCAAGTTATAAAGCAAAAAAAGCCTAAGAAATTTAATCAAAGTTATATGTTACATAGGAGCCTTTAGAAATGTAGACTTAAAGACCTAGGGAAAAACTATGGTTTTATGCTAAGGTTCTATGAAGACTGAATAGTCACATAGAAATGTGATTGGATAAAAAGGAAATGATCGAATGGTAAAAGACTGCATGAGAAAAAAAATCAGCAAGGCTTCTCTTCAGTTTCTTCTTGGTCTCTCTCTGTGGTATTCTTTCCTCCTGGTTTGGAGTAGGACCCCTTCTGGAGTAATAATCTTATGATGTACTATCAGATATGATAGATCAATGCTATAGTTTAGATCTGGATTGTCCCCCAAAGGCCTATGTGTCAAAGGTTATATCCCAAGTCCATGGCACTATTGGCAGCTGGTAGCACCTTTAAGAATTAGGGCCAAGTTGCAGGAAGTAGAGCTCTTGGGGCATTCCCTATAGTGGATGTTAGGACCCCAGCTCCTTCCTCTCTCTCTGCTTCTCAGTTGCCATGAAATGAGAAGCCTTCTCTGCCATGTGTTCTCACTGTAATGGCTGCTTTGGTACAGGCCCCAAAGCAATGATGGGTCTACTGATTTGGGAGATGTCAATCTCCAAAACTGTGGCCCTTTAAGAGTCCAGAGGGAATACAGACTGGCAGCATGGACAAGACATTTTTGGGCCACACAGCCCTAGATCACCTTATACAACTGCAATTGTGTAAGTTAAGACTATTAAACACACAATGCTCATAAGCACATCATGCTGACAAGGATCTGTGCCCTATAAGCATGTGCACATTCAAGCCAAGGATGTACCACATCTGTGCTGATGTGGATGTGTGTCATTTTTCCTGGAATCTTATATAAGAGAAGGACTTGAGAAAAAGTTGCTATTTTGTTCTCTTTCAGATGAAGGCAGTACATGCCTCCCCCCCCCCCCTCTGGGTACCTCACTGCCAAAACCTCCCCTGAAACCACAAGCAGCCCTTGACCAGGGCCTTGATAATTGGCATGACTGGCAGGATGAGAACTAGAAGCGGCTGCATGCAGCTTCTGAGCCACTCTCCAGGAGTGGGAATGAGCATCAACGAAGAAAGTCTAGGGATCTGGGTATTTTTTCAAATTCTTCGGATTCATCTGGTCTGGTGATAACCAAAGCTGTGATAAATAAGATACAAGCTTATCCTCAACTTGAAACAGTCAAAACATTACTTGTTTACTACAAAATGGTGGTGAAATGAACAAAAATTAGTAGGGATCAAGCCCACTGTTTTTCTCCCAGATGGCTCTTTCTAGGTCTGTGGATATTATGACTGGCTGTGCCTCCCTGTTTTGGGGGTGGAACTATGTACCTGGGTGAGGCAGTACATACAGAAATGGATACTCCTGACTCTTTCATGTAAGCCTAATAATTGGAAATCTGCATATCACCCCTGACACCATGTGCACTAGGCTTCTGGGTGAATTGTGCATTAGTCTTGTATATTCCAGGGTGCAGTACTAAAGATATAGAGATGCAGGTGAAAGCCTTAGCCCAACATGTTGCAGTAGCTTTATATACATCCTGTTAGGCTCTTCCACTTTTAATTGATGAGGCCACCCAGATGCAGGAAATTTCTTTTTTTTTTTTAGAATAGAATGGGGTTATATATGCCTACTGCTTCCCAGGGAGGAACTTGTACCCTTCTTTATGTAGAATGTTGTGTGTATATTCTAGACCACCAGCAGCAGGTATAACAAGCCTTAGTGGATATGGATGCAGAGGTATAAGCTATTTGGGCCTTACAGTAGGACTCATTTACAAATTGGTGGAACACACTGGGCTTCTCCTGGAGATGGGTATGGATTATCCTTACTTGTGTAGCTGAAGAAATAATATTTACCTGTATGCCCATTTATTTCTATTGCTGTCTTTGGGACCAATGTAATGCTCTCTTGGTCAAGTCATGCACTACCAACTTGTAGGGAGAGGAGTGTAGAGACCAAGAGAGAGTACATGCTAGAAGTACGGATATCACCTCAACCAGCCCATGCAGCAGCAGATGTGTACATATCCTGCACAGACTTAGATGAGTTCACATCAAATGCAGCTATAATTGTGTAAGGTGTGCCTAGGCAAAGCAATTCTCATGCACATGTCATACTGACAGGGATGTGTGTCATATATACATATACAAGTCCATGCCAAGGATATGGGATGCATATGTCTATACACACCGACATAAACATGAACCCTTTTGCCAGGAACTCTATATAAGAAATGGACCCAAGAATTAAGTTGCTGGTTGTTTATTCTCCTACAGATAGAGGCTCTCCTTTTTTTCTTTATCTCCCTGGGGAACTCACCACCAACACTTCCCCTGCAACCATAGCTATCCTTGATCAGACCCCTGACAGGTCCAAAATTAATCTTTTTAAGTTGCTTCATCTTAAGTATTTGTTACAATAAGAAGAAACTAACATAGTCTGTGGATTTCTTTATGACCAGATTTTATGCAGGAGAATGGGAAGGATAGAGTAATATTTCTAATTTTTGTAACTGGCTTTTGGGATGGTCTTCTAACTTCTATAATATATTTTGAATAGGAGAATTCTAGTTTTTATGGACTGCCTCTGGGGAGAAATGAGAGCAGAAGATGGGCAGGAGAAGGTCAAAGAAGCCCTTCTAAAATGTCATACTTTAAGCTATAATTTTCCGAAATCAAACCATGTTATTTATATTTCTTCATGTATCCTACATGTTCTTGCCACTTTCTTGAAAACTTATTTCACTGTATTTTTTTTAGCTGTAGTATATATTCTTTCCATCTGGATATATTTTTTTTCTGGAGGTTTTTAGTCTCTGTGCCCAGGGTATGGCAAATGCTTAAGCTGGGGATATACTCAGATGCCTCGGAGGATAGAGGGATTAGAGTAACAAACCAGTTTGGTACCAATAGAAAACCACATACAGCTAGTGTTGCTCCACATCACAGAAGTTAGGTTCACTGAGTAATTGATATCAGAGAACAGTGCCTTCCTCTCTCCTCCCCATCACAGCCTGCACTCTCTTTAGAATAAAACTCAGGGTGAGCTTGTTGTCAGAGGCATTCCTCCTTTCTAAGACTATCTTGTGTGGTCCTGCCTGCCCAGTCAATACAGCAGGGTGTCTACAAGAGTCCTTAGATGTGCTTGTGCTGGGTTTTCTCACCCCAATAGCAGTAAAGTCTTTGACAATAGGACCATTATCAAGATGGCTCCAGGCTATAGCACTCTGATTGCTGAGAGATGCAGGAAAGTTCTTCTCTAAAGGTAGCTTGCTGTGCAGACTTTCTTATTTGAGATATTTGTTTGTAGGATACAGCCTTCTGTGCCCTGCCCTGACAATTTCTCTTTCATTTTATCTCCAAAGAGAAGAGACTCCCCTTTCCCTAAACAAGGTGTTCAGTATAGTCTGCATTTCTTGCTTTGTCATTTTTCCTAGTTTCTGTATTTCACCAAGTTTCATGTTCTTTTATGTAAATTTTCAGTGTTTACTAAGGGTCATTCACCTCCATGTGTGAGCACCTACACATGTGTTGCTTTGGTTTTATTCCCTGGGAGATCTGATAAATACTGCATATCTCTACTCCACCATCTAGACACATCATCATTCTCAAAACACTTTTAATGATTTCTCTAACACTATTAAACCTTTAACAAGTAATTTACTTACCAGATATTTATCATTAGTTTTCTTAGTGTACTTGCTATTATAAACTTGTTCTCTGCTTCCTTAGGACATAAACCTTCTTCCAACAGGATGTCTTATACAACTGAGAGCTATTCTTTTGAAATGTAGCCAGTCAGCCCTGAGAATGGTGGGACATGCTTGTAATTCCAGTACTTGGGAGATTGAGACAGGAGGGTCACAGGTTCAAGGCCAGCTTCAGTTATTAGTGAGGGCCTCTGCAACTTAGTGAGACCCTAAAAATAATGAATGAAAAATAGGGCTTGAGGATAACTCAGAGGTAGAATGCCCCAGGGCTCAATTCCTGGTAATACACACACACACACACACACACACACACACACACACACACACGTAGTTAGTCATCAGAAAAGATACCACCTATTTCCTACTCCCTAATTTCTCTAAGCACACCAGTTAACAAACATTGATACATAAAAGGAAAGACATTCACTAACTCTCTAAAATATCTTCCAGAATTTCTTCTAGCTCACAAAAATGCTAAAAACACTTAGATTTTTTGCTTCAATGAAGCTGAGTTTAGGCTACATCTTCTATGGTAATGGTCTTGATCTTTATTATAATATTTTTATATAACTTTTTCCCAGGTCAATCCATCTACCTATCTCTTTAAAAGATTAATAATCTAAAATTTAATTTTTAGAACAATGGGTATTGGTAAAACCTAGCAGTATAAATAACAATTTCCTTTTTTTCTTGTACTTAATCCTCAAGAAATATTTGGGATTATTTATTTATTTGTGGTTTTGATAAAGGAGTGTCTCCTCTTAAAGAGTTGTTGTCCAGTGGATTTCAATGAAGTCTAAAGACTAGTGAATGGTATAAAATATAAAAGTTTATCTATAAGTCAAGAAAATAAAATATAGCCCCCACACACACATGGAGTGTTACAATTTGACACCCTTAGAAAGAGGGAAAGCTGGAGCTTAGAGCAAAGCACCAGGCCAGAGTGACATAGTGGGATGACCCCAAACAAACTTAGCCCCGCGTGGGCGCCAAATATGTTACGGATTGGGAGAATATGGTCGTGGGGAAATTGTTCCCGGGGACCCCTGTTAGGGTCCCGGACACACTTTCCCTCAAACCACAACAAAACCCAAAATGACCAAAAACAGGAAAAAAAAAAAATGGGTTCTTGTCCTAAGTTATGAATAAATATGCATAGCTTGGAAAGTTGCTGAAGATTCAAAGAAGTTTATTAGAAAGATAGAAATGCAGAAAATAGAAATATAGCCCCATGCCAAAGTGGCATGGAGGGGTGACTCGAATGAATACACCAAATGGATCACATGTGGACTTGTGGACTCGACCTTTTTATACCCATGACCTACATCTTGTTTGCGTAATTCTGACAAAGTGAAAGTCCCTGTAAGGTACCTCCCCTTACCCTTTAAGGTACTTCTCCCAGCAAGGTGTGGCAAGGTGTCTCCTTTCATGAAGGTCGACCTCTCCTACTATTTTAGCTAGCTTACTAATCATGTTGATCTGTCTTTAGATAGAGAAAGGCCTAGTTCTCCTCTCCTATTGACTTGCTAATTACATTTAGCTAAGTCAATCTAAGTTTCAATAGCTGTTTGCTTCCTGACCAAAGCCAAGCCTTTCTCTCTTCAGGTCGGCCACCATTTTGACACAATTATTTTTTAAATATACTAATATATCAGAGCTTTCTCAAATCTTCCTAGGCCATTCCCAATACTGGTACAATTAATAGATATATTTCAGAAATAATTGTGTCAAAATGGCAGACCTGGAAAGAGAAAGGCCTGGCTTAGGTCAGGAAGCAAACAGCTATTGAAACTTAGATTAGTTTGACTTAGCTAAAATTAATTAGCAAGTCAATAGAAGAGAGGAGCTAGGGCTTCCTCCTTCTAAAGACAGATCTGAATAATAATCTACCAAGGATAGACCTTCAACCTTTGTGAAAGGAGACACGTTGCCACACCTTGCTGGGGGAGGTAACTTACAGGGACGGTTACTATGTCAGAATTATATAAACAAGATGGAGGTCATGGGTATAAAAAAAGCTGGGTCCATGTGTGGTCCCTTTGGTGTATTCCCTTGAATCACCCCCCCATCCATGCCAAATGGCATGGGGATTTAACTGTCTTCTGTATTTCTATCTTTTTTAATAAACTTTTTCAAATCTTCAGCAAGAGTCTGAGCTAACATGTTTTTACCCTTAGCTCAGGACAAGAACCCGCAGTTTTTCTGGTTTTGGTTGTTTGGGGTTTTGTTGTGGTTTGAGGGAAATTTTGTCCAGGACCCTAACAAGGGTCCCCGGGAACAGTTTCCCCACCCCATAACATTCCAAATACCATATTCTCCTAATCCGTAACAACACTACCCAGCCTTATTTTTTATTCTTTATTTTGAAACAGGGTTTCCCTGAGTTGCAAAGGGCCTCACTAAGTAGTAGCTGAGGCTCTCTGCAAACCATGATCCTCCTGTCTCAGCCTTTAGAATGCTGGGATTACAAGTGTGTGCCATCACACCCTGTTCTCATCCCTATTTAAACACATTGCTTTTAAAATACAGCCCACAGAAGGGGCTGAAGTTTTGTTTTAATTTCCATAGAACTTGTCCAGTCATTGTTACCTTATATTTTATTTATCTTTCCTGTTTTTGCTTTTTATACAGATGACCTTCTTTTTAACTTGGCCTGTTCCCAGGTCCTTTGCCTTGTCTCTGTTTGAACAAAGTACATACTCCTTTTCTTACCAGACATTATTATGCTTTTGGCAATATGTGAATCTTGTCAGTTACAGCTATCACTACTCACCATTTTATTTATAAAAGCTATGATCTGAATGAATGATAAACTATGAAGTTCTCCAAAAGAAACCAAAAAATAATCACTTTCTAGAAAATACAATGAGTATTAAATGATGCTGAATACTATTGCTATTATTTTTACAAATGGACATTGCATTATTAGTTGGATTCTTTTTCTCTTCTCTCACTCAGTATGAGTGGAATAATCTTATGATTTGTGAAGGAAACTTTCTAGCAACTTTAGCTGAAGGACATAGGAAGCTTGAGTCCTGAGCAGTTAGGCAAAACCAGTCAAAAATGAAAAGGCCTCAGCATTCAACCCTTCCCAATCCTTTCCTACTCTTTAATTCTGGTAAAGGTCTTGTCATAGGAGAAGCTTTGATTCCATGAAGGGTCAAGAACAAAACTCCAGGTCAGCAGAGTCCTTAGTTTACGCGACAGAAAAAAAATTTCAGCATGCACCAGTCAGAGAAGACAGAGATTTATATGGAAATACAAGAAATAGAAGACATTCAAGGGAGATTGTAATCCACCTTAAAAGGGAGAGGCACCCTTGAAAGTGCAGGGCTCTTATTTTATCTGGGACTTTTGTGAAAAATGGACAGGAGGAAGCATGTGAGGATGACACTGTTCAGGTTATCACAAGATGAGTTAGGTAGTTTTTGTCATCTTTCATATCCTGATAGGAATTTTACATCTTATTCATAAGTACCTATTCAGTTTAAATTGTTCAAGGACAGCCAACAGTGCCCAAGAAGCTTGCTCTTTCCTTTAGACTATTTACATGTGGGATGGCTTAAAAAGCCCAAGGAGATTCTTCTTTTATGTGATGTCAGCTCTCTGGTCAACAGATACCTCCCTGAGTAGAGTCAATAGTGTTCCAGGTAATGAGCAAAGACTTATTTAAATCCTCAGAAAGTTTTGGGACTAACAAGTCTTGCTGAGGAGTAAGGGTATTGAGGGGATTTTGTCACAGACTTCCATATCATATTTTCTTGTATGCTTCCTTTCTATATATTTATTTTATTTTTTTCCTCCTATCTCTGTCTCATGCAGGTTCTTCAGAAAGATTATAAGTTATGGCCGGGCGTGGTGGCGCACGCTTGTAATCCCCGCACTTGGGAGGAAGAGACAGGAGGATCGCGCAGGTTCGAAGCCAGCCACGCGCGCTGGCTTAGGAGACCCTGTTTCCAAAAATAAAAAAGTATAAAATAGGTCTGGGGAGTGTAGCCTGGAGGTAGAAGGGCTTCCAGGAACCCTAGTAGCACAAAAAAAAAAAAAAAAAAAAATTATAAGTTATGTAAATCTATTAAGAGCTCTGAAAAATTCTACTCTTGGGGAAAAATGTTTAATTTTTTTGTTTCTAAACTTTGTTATTTTTTAAAATTCTCTTACCCTAAAATTCACAATCAGTCCAATATTATAATCAGATTTCAGGTCAAGTAGAAGACAGTTGTTTCTCCTTTTGTATATTGGTGTATTGCAAATAAGAACATTTCAACATCTTCTGTTAATACTAAGCAACTGAGAAGTAAAAAAATTTAAAGGTATATTTTAATGTACTGAAGACTACTTTTAATGTCTTTTAACGTTCTTTAGATCAACTTGCTCAGCATAACAAAAATACATCTTTTTTTTGAAGGAGAAAAAGGTACTGGAAATTAAACTGAAGACATTTGCTCTGAGTTAAAATTCTAGCACCTTTTTTTTTTTTAAATTTTGAAACAGAATTTCCCTAATTTGCTGAGGTTGGCCTAAAACCTGTGATCCTCCTGTGTTTCTTTTCCAAATTTTCTGATTACAGGAACATACCTATATTATGATATAGAAATAGATATAGATATAGTAGAGATGGGCAGCTTGGGAAAAGAAATGGAACAGTGGATTTTGCCAACTTCAAAAGAAGAGAAAATTAGCTATAGTTGTTTTTTTACAGACACCCCCCTACACACACACACACACACACACACACACACACACACACACATATACATATACTCTGAGGGTTTTACTTAAACTTCTGGGAGAAAGTCTCAAACAGGGCTGAAACAATGCAGAAGCTCTAAGCTATGGCTGGAAAAGAGATAGACTTCCCCAAATGCAAATACACTAGGAGAAAGGTTTTCAGGTTGAATAAAACTGGTCACAGGAAGACTCAAAGTTGTTTTCCATTCCTGAAGATGAAGATGACTCTATTGATATCCTCTTTCTGGAGTGTAACTCCTTTTCTTTTCTTTTCTTTTCTTTTCTTTTCTTTTCTCTCTTTTTTTTTTTTTTTTTTTTGGTGGTACTGGGGTTCCTGGAAACCCTTCTACTTCCGGGTTACAGTCCCAGACCTATTTTTGTACTTTTTTTTTAAATTTGGAAACAGTGTCTCTTAAGCCAGCAAGGCTGGCTGAGAACCTGCCCGATCCTCCTGTCTCCGCCTCCCAAGTGCAGGGATTACAAGCATGCACCACCACGCCCAGCGTGTTACTCCTTTTCTTAATTTCTCATAATCTTACTCTTTCTTTGGAATGTAACCCCCTTTATCATGACCTTTTTTTATTACTTTGTCTCACTTTCTAAGTAAATCTCTTGAATTCTTATTGTGTATATTTTCTTTCAAATTATTTTCTCAGGAAGTAAAGACTGAAGTATTGCACTATAACATATCAAGATGGAAATCATTACCTGGTAACGTGTGTGTGTGTGTGTTTTGTGTGTGTGTGTGTGTGGTGTGTGTGTGTGTGTGTGTGTGTGTGTGTGTTTGTGTGAGAAAAAATATATATATATATATTCTACCTAGACCCACTCTACCACTGAGCTATTCCCTCAGAACTTTTTAGTTTTCTTTTTTCTCTTTTTTTTTTTTTTTTTTTTGCAGTATTGGGGATGGAACCCAGGGTCATTCTACCTCCGAGTTACATCCCCAGCCCTATTTTTTATTCTTTATTTTAAAACAGAGTCTCACTGAGCTCCAAAGGGCCTCACTAAGTAGCTGAGGCTGTGCGCGAACTGTGATCCTCTGGTCTCAGCCTCCCAAATGCTGGGATTACAGCGTGCGCCTCCATGCCCGGCTCACTTTTTACTTTTTATTCTAAAACAGGGACTCACTAAGTTGCTGAGGTTCAGCCCAATTAGAGGTGATTACAGGTGTGTACTACCACACCTGGAAAAATACCATAATTTGAAGGTTATGTCTTCTCATCCCATATAACACTTATTTAAATATATAAAACTTTGTCATAAATTTTATTAGCACAATTGTATTCATCTTATCCTGTGTGGTAGTAAAAATAGTATGGAAAAATTTATAAATGTTATCCATGTTACATGCTTTTCCAGTTTAGCCAAATAAAACCTTTTGATTGCAGTTAAATGGAGAAATGTTTCAATGTCATAAATATAGTTTAAAATGCTCATAGTTCTGGTAAGATTGCTGTAGAAATAATACATAAAATAGAGTGACTCACATTAACAGAACACTTTGTGGTGAAATAAGATTTTAAAGCAGAGTATAGCTAGAGTAGTTATTAAAAGACATCGAAGCAAAACCAAATAGGAAGAATTTATGCTCTTGAGTGCTTTGCTGAAATTCTTTCAGTCCTGTTGAAGCAAGATTGAGTCTGTTCTTTTCCAGTTTTGTGTGTCAGGTAAAACATAGCAGGGGGTGAAATGAATTCATCTTTCTGTCTTCAAGTAAACTAAAAGCAATTTTTGTCTTCCCATGTGGTCACTTGAGGTGCTTGTCATGTTCAAGCTAATGATATCAGGCACCCTCAGGTTGTTTAAGTATTCATGAAGTAATTAAATTCTCATTAACATATAAATAAAAGAAAACTGAAAACAAGTTTAGCAGGCACCTAACATCTGTTCTAATGCTTTTAAGTATTAAAATGTGCCACACACAGAAGGAAAAGTGCATTCTGTTCAGGGAAGTATTTTACATAGATTATTTATAGAAACTGTAATTAAACTGATTTGGCATATTAACGAAAGCTAACAGCAGAGCATTATTTAGGTAGTTTGTTGATCTCTGTCACCTAAATAAAAAATTAAAAATAGATATAAGTGAAGCAAAATCGCTTTGTTTGTTATACATTTTAGATAAAATTGTAAGTGTAATTGAAATTTATTTCTGTCCTGAAATAAGATAGCCATATTTTTGTCTATACAAGCATATATCTAACTTAACCCAAAGTCCATTACATTGTGGATTATAACAGGCATTTGTCTGAACATTTCACTTGATCTTGTAAATTTATCTCATTCACAAGTACAGATGATTTTCTTATTAAGTGTTTTTCAAATATGGGGTTGTCAAATGGTGAAAAGGAATGTAATAAAGAGAATATTGCCTTACATTATGACATTTTTGTTTTATGATATTTTCTACTAATAACTAATACCTTTATATAATATAGTAAATCTCATATCTGAAAATAGATTCTTAGAGTATTTTTCTATATAAAAGGCATATTATCAATAGAAAAATGAATAGTTTACTAACATTGCTGATCTCGAAACACTTTACTCCAAAGTGTGATTTCTTGTACTTTTAATGAAGGAAACTGAAAAGGCCTCAGTAGCAAGGTCTTCTGAGTTCATCTGGTCCTCCTGTCTCCTGTACCTTCTTTGGTCTGAAAATGAATAATAGAATCCAGAATTTCTCTCTCCTAAGGTAGATAATAAAACCCCTTTGCACTAAAGTGATCCATAATGTTTTGACGATTACTCTCCATGCTCTTTTAAACTGAGTCCAGAAGCATTTTACCCCATACTTGGGATGCAAAAGTACTATCTGAAGAAAAGCCAAAAGTCTAGTTAGACAAACCTTACTAGGTTATCGCCTGCAGCAGTGGTCACTCCTTTAAGAGATGTCCTTGGAGAAGATGATTTTACTTCCCCTCACTGGGACCCACATTCAACATTTTAAATAAGAGCTACACTTAAATGATTAGGAGGTTAGCTGCTAGTGTCGGGAATCCAGCCCAACAGCAGCGGGGCTTGACGAGATGATGAGTACCGATGACTCGAACACAAACCCACGAGCCGGGAATCAAGTCAAGCAAGATCTTCTTTATTTCTCTCCAAGCAATCATATATATATCACCAAGCCATGAGGTGAATTCCCATGAGAAATAGCCTAGCCTATCTGGGATAAAGATCACTAGCATGTAGTTTACAGCCAATCCCAGGCCAGTACATGAGCCATTCATGTGTGCAGAAAGCTCCTTTAAAGGTAGAAGGGGAAAAACCGCTCAGTCTCCCCACCCATAATGAATGGGGAAACCACGCCTTCGTAGCTTCCTCCAGGCGCCATCTTTAGCCCATTTTCTGCTGAATCACTTTACTTAAAGTTTTGACTTAGGCTGTGGGCCGCTCAGGCCGAGGAAGGCTGCATCTCCTTAGGCTCTGTATGGACACACCCCATCATGCTAGATAATCTTTATTTAGATTTACATACCCCAGGCCATCTTGTGACTCATATAACACCAAAATATGTCATGTTCTTTCTTATTCTTTAATTCTGTGCATAATCAACATATATAAAGCATATAAATTACTGTAATTTTTAACTATATAGAAATAATACATTTGTAACTAAATTCAGGTGGCCAAAGTTAAATGCAATGTTCCAGCCAGGGGTTGGGGGGATGGGATGAGGAGTTGGACAAGTCTGAATAAAAAAGACTCTGAGCCTGTGTGGTGGCCCACCCTTGTAATCCCAGCATTTGGGTGGCTGAGACAGGAAGATCACAGTTCACAGACAGCATTAGCTACTTAGTGATGCCCTTTGCAACTCAGTGAGAGCCTGTTTTAAAATAAAATAATAAAAAATGGGGCTGGGTGTGTAGTTTGGAAATAGAATGCCCCTGATTTCTATTTCCATTAGCGAGCACGTGCGCACACACACACACACACACACACACACACACACACACATTATGGTTTGAGATGATATCGTTTTGGGGAAACTATCCCCGAGGATCCCTGTTAGGGTTCCGGACACAATTTCCCTCAACACACACACACACCAAAAAACCCCAAAACAGAAAAAAACCAGAAAAATCGTGTGTTCTTGTGCTGACCTAAGGATAAATAAACATTAACCCGGATTCTTGCTGAAGATTTAAAGAAGTTTATTAAAAAGATAGAAATGCAGAAGATAGTTACAGTCCCATGCCAGAATGGCATGGAGGGGGGTGGTTCAAATGAATGCCCCACAAAAGATACAACAGGTGGACTGGACTTTTTATACCCCTGACCTCCATCTTGTTTACATAATTCTGACATAGTAAACGTCCCTGTAAGGTTCCTCCCCCAGCAAGGTGTGGCAAGGTGTCTCCTTTCAGGAAGGTCGACCCCCCTCCCATCCTACCTAGCTAGATTACCCAATTATTATATAAACCTGCCTTTAGAATGAAGACAAGGAAGTCCTAGTTCCCCTCTCATAAAGACTTGCTAATTACCTTTAGCTAGGTTAATTTACATTGGAATAATTGCCTCCTTCTCGGCAGAAATCAAGTCCTTTCACAGATTTGCCTCTCACCCACCCAATTTTTGGAATATATTAATACTCATAGTGTTCTCAAATCTTCCTAGGCCATTCCCATTACTGGTACAAAAAAGACTGCTCAGCGTAGAGTTTCCTGCCCTCTGTCCTACTGTACATTCTTCCTCTTCCTGTAAAAGCCCTTTTCATATCCCTGAGTTATTTAAAGTGGAGTTTGAGGAGAATAGCTTACTCCATGTTTATAGGCCTGGCCTGTGGGTAAACCTCATTTCCTACCCTCTAATTCTCATCTATTGAGTACTGGCTTTCTAGTGAGTGTATTTGATTATATCTTCTCAACAATTATATACATATATATATATATATATATATATATATATATATATATATTTTTTTTTTTTTTTTTTTTTTTGGTGTTCCTGGGGATGGAACCCACGCTACGCTCCCAGACCTATTTTATATTTTATTTGGAAACAGGGTCTCGCTAAGTTGCTGAGAGCCTCACTAAGTAGCTGAAGCTGGCTTTGAACCTGTGTGATCCTCCTGTCTCAGCCTCCCAAGCGTGAGTTATTCATTCTTCATTAATTTTAGTCATAAAGTTTTTCCTTGAGTCTTTGGATCTTCATTATTGAATGTGTTTATGCCATGAACAATTTTGATTAAATGAATTTATTATAATTTTGACTTATTAACCTGTCTTTTGTTATAGGCATGCCAGCCTTGATGGTTATGATTGGTGAAGAAAGGCACTGAGGTAGCATAGAAAAAATAAAATAAATAGGTAGAAAGGAGAGAAAGGAAAAAAAAGGAAAATGTAACTTTAATACAAAAGTGGTAAAATTTTCTAATATATGTATGTATGTATGTATGTATGTATACACACACACATACATACATACACACACACACATATATAATATATATATATATATATATATATATATATATATATATATATATATATGGAGACAAGGGAATTAGTAGTCTTCAACATGGTGGTTTTGAATTTAAGTTTATACAGCATCTTCAACTTTTGTTCTTTAATGGTATATTTTTAGAGAGGTAAAAAGACAAAGTAAAAATACTGGAAGTCTACAAAGGCAACAACTTGTTAAGAAGTAAGTAAATAGTAGATTAAAAAATAGGTAGTAAAACATGTAAGTGTAGCTTTCTCTAGTACGTCTATATACAATAAGGGTTTGAATTTAATTCATTGGTAAGCCTTTGTCTTATCTGATAGAAGAGGGACAAGATGTACTTTGGCATCATAAATCTATGTCCTGCCATTAGGCAAATATAGGGAGAGATCAGAGCTTTTCTGCCTCTACTTCTTAATTACCCTTATCTTAACAATCCTTTCTATTGTAGTGTGGTATATCTGGTCTCCAATAGTTGTTAAAATGTGTAGATTTTCTTTAAAATTATTTGTTAAAATATTGTGAAAAATTAAATGACTTTTTAAGAAGTACTTAAATTTGACATTAAATAAACACACTTGAAAGCCATTTTAGTATTAGCTTTAACATTCTATTTTTTAATTAAAATTTTGCATTTTTATTAGCATTCCCTAGTGTTCCGATCAGCATTCTTGCAGCTATATTATAAAATACAGAGCACATAATTTAGAGAAAAGAAAATTTATTTTCTTACTGTTCTGAGTTTAGTCCATGTGAGGCCAGGGACCTCAGATCTCAGGACATGGCCGCAGTAAGTGAAGAGAGGGAGAACACATGAGGTATGATGAAATCATGGATTCTCAAGGCGAGAGAGAGAGAGAGAGAGTAGGAGATAGACGAACTCATATAACCTCCATGGCTGCACCCCCAGGTATCTACCCACCATAGCTACATCCTATGGGCTTAGACATACCTCAGATAAATATATTAAAATGCCGAGATTACAACCCTCATGACCCAATTACATTAGCTACAAACATTAATAAGTGAACTCTTCAAGGCGTCATTCTCTATTGAACTGAAACATCTAAGATTTGGCAAATGATTAAAGAAATATAAACCAGATATTTTGTGTTAAGAGATAGGCCAAAGAGAAAGAAAAATGGACCAAAATGACCAAATTTATAGATTTTTTGCAGCATTTATACCCTCTTTTCCAAAAAAGAAAACATAAAAAATGGCTAACTGTGCTTAAAATTTTGAGTAGGGATGGCTAATGCTAAAATTTTGGCTCTTTTAAGTATATAAAAAAATTTATAGTTTAAAATTTTTATAGACCTTAAACTTCCAGACTATTTTGTGCAATTTAAATTTTTATTATAAAAATTTTAGAGCATTAATGACATCTTAAAAGTGAATTATTGAATTTCTTTTAAAATTGTATCTTTATACTTTCAAGAACTTTCTCCTAGCCTTATCTATTTAATATTTTGGGAAATCTAATTTTAACAAGAATACTGGTATGCCAGCTTTTTTCCTTTTTTATTGGTACATTGTAGTCACACATATTAATTAGTTACAAGGTGGTAGAGTCTTACTTGCACACATTACTCATTTAGCCCTTTCTAAGAATTTTCCACCACATTTCCTCCCATCTTCTCATTTTTGGCTTAGTAATTGACTTTGATATGTTTGTGAATGTACATCATGTACATTCAAGAATTTTCCTCTTCCTCCCTCCCATCTCTCTCAGTTAGGACTCCATATTTGGCTTATCTATAGCTTCTTTTTCTTTGACTAGAGTTTCTTCTATGACTTTTTTCTTCCTAGCTTCTGAAAATTAGAGAGTCCATCTGAAAATTAGAGAGTCCATCCAATTTTTTACTTTTTGTGACTAATTTTACTTAGCATAATCTTCTCCTTTTTCATCCATTTCCCTGTAAATGAAGTAATTTTGTTCTTCTTTAGAGATGAGTAAAATTTCATTGTGCACATATTTTATAGTTCTATAATCCATTTATCTACTGATGGACATTTTGGCTGATTCTATACTTTGACAATTGTGAATTGTGAGGCAATAAACATAAATACACATGCAATAGTTTCATAGTTGCTTTCTATTCTTTTAGGTAGATACCCAGAAGTGATATTACTATATCATATGGTAGGTTTGTTTCCATTCTTCTGAGGATCAACAATGAGTTTCTACTTCTCCACACCTTTGCCAGCATTTGTAGTTGTTTGTGTTTTGAATGATTGCCATTCTAGTTGGAGTTAGGTAAAATCTCAGGGTAGTTTTGATTTGCATTCCTCTGATTGCTAATGATCTTGAACATTTTTATATATTTATTGGCCATTTGAATTTTAGTTTTTCCAGAATTTTCTATCTCACATATTTGATCACACTCAATATTCATGAGGGTTCTCCCTCCCTACAAATGAAGGGCAGAGGGCCTGGGAATGGAAAGAATTAAAGCAGCCATTTGCATTTCCCTCTCTGTGAGGCTGGGGGAGGTAAGCAGGGAGGTGAGAGACTGATGGGTGCCATGGAATCAGGGCCCTGGCCAACTCACAGATAATCATCTAAATTAAGGATCAAAGCACTGCAAAGTTATTGGTTTCCCAAAACCCAATTTTTCCAAGTCATAAGAGAACAGATAAAAAAATCTAAAAGAAGGCTTAAAATTTCACTTCCCTATAACTTCAAAATAACTCCCTTTCCAGGACTTCCCTTTGGAGTGAGGCTGCTTTATCCTCTCTCTCTAACTTAAAATAAACTTTCATATTTCTATATTCTTCACTAGTCCTTGGACTTCATTCATTGAGATCTAGTGGACAATTACCCTAAAAAGAAAAAGCAATCATGTTTCACAATCTTCCAGGTGATATCTGATCACCTTGAGCTCTTTATGGAAAACATTTTTAAGTCAATTCAGCCAGAATTTCCCTATCTCTGATGATCTTAATAAATTCTCTTCATTGACTCTCACTCTGTGCCTTGCATGTAAATTTTTACTTGCCCATGATAAATTTCAAAGAGAGCCAGTCCTATGCTGCTTTTTTTCCCTATTGCAATAATCCTAAATAAAATCTGTTTTTAACACTTTATTATCTACCTCAGATTTTTGTTTGACACAAGTGATCTTTGCTCATTCTTAAGGTTCTTAAAAATAATCAATAATTAAGAAATAATTAATTTACTGATCATCTTATTAATTATTCTAGGGATTATATAATAAAAGTCTTAGATTTTTTTAACCATGTATAAAGCATTTTATAACTTTTTAAAAAACTTTTTATTGGTGCATTAAAGTCATACATCTTAATGGAGTACAATATAATGGAGGTATACATGAACACATCACTGAATTAGCCCTTACCCAATTTTCTCCCCATTCACTCTCCTTTCCTCCTTTTCCTGTTGGGCTTAGTAATTGACTTTGATATGTTTGTTAATCTACATCATAACCATTAGAGAATTTTCCTTTTCTCTCCTTCCATAACCTCAGGCTGCCTTATTTGCATATCTATAACATCTCCTTCTTTATCTAGAGTCCCACCTATGACCAATTTTCTATCATTTTCATATTAGGGATAGCATCCAATTTCTTACTTTTTGTGACTGATTTGTCTCACTTAAAATAATGTTCTCCAGTTCCATTCATTTTCTTGTAAATGATGCAATTGTGGTTTTTTATGGCTGAATAAAATTTCATTGTGTACATATCCCATTGAACATAGATACACAAGCATTAGTTTCATAGTTTGGTTTACATTCTGTTGGGTAGATACCCAGAAGTGATATTGCTGTATCATATGGTAAGTTCATTCCTATTTTTCTGAGGATCCTCTTAATTGCAGTTCCACCAACAATGTGGTAGAGTTCCCACTTGCCACATCATCTCCAGCATTTGTTGTTCTTTGTGTTTTGAATGATTGCCATTTTAGTTAGAGTTAGGTGAAATCTCAGGGTAGTTTTGATTTGCATCTTTCTGATTGCTAATGATGTTAAACATTTTTTATGCATTTATTAGCCATTTAAATTTCTTCTTTTGTGAAGTGTCTATTTAGTTCCCTTGACTATTTTGTATGTGTGTGTGTGTGTGTGTGTGTGTGTGTGTGTATGTGTCTGGTGATGGAACCCAGGGCACTCAACCACGGAGCTACATGCCCTGCCCTATTTTTTATTCTTTATTTTGAAACAGAGTCTCATTAAGTTACAGAATGCCTCACTAAGTAGCTGAGGCTGTCCACAAAGTACAATCCTCCGTCTCAGCCTCCCGAATGCTAGGATTGTAAGTGTGTGCCACCATGCCTTGCTCCTCTGACTATTTTTGATTGGCTTATTTGTTTTCTTGAGTTTCTTGAGCTCTATATAGTCTAGATATTAGTCCTCTATTAAAGAAATAGGTGGTGAAAATCCTCATTTTGTTGGCTGCCAGTTGAGGTTCTTAATAGTTTCTTTTGCTGTACAGAAGCTCTTCAGTTTGATGCAATTCATGAATTGATCTGCCTTTAGTTATTGTGCCTTTGGGTCTTGTTGAGAAAGTTTTTATATGTGCTGTGTGTTGCAGTGTTGGACCTATGCCCTTTTCAAGGAGCCACAAGGTTTCCAAGTCTTTGATCCATCTTGAATTGAATCTTGTGCAAGGTGAGAAAGTGGGGTTTATTTCCATTTTTTCTGCATATGGTTACCAGTTTTGCCAACATCATTTGTGGAAAAGACTATTTTTTCAGTGTATGTTTTTGGCTCCTTTGTCAAAAATCAATTGGCTGTAAGTGTGCAGATTTGTTTCTGAGTCTTCTACTCTGTCAAGTGTTCTATGTGTCCATTTTTGTGCCAGTACCATGCTCTTTTCATTATTCTGACTTTGTAAGTATAGTTTAAAGTCAGGTACTGTGACTCATCCTGCATGGTTTTTATTGCTGAGAACTACTTCGGTTATTCTGTTGTTCCAAATGAATTTCAGGAATGATATTTCTATGTCTGTGAGGAATGACTTTGGTAATTTAATGGGTATTGTGTTGAATCTGTAGATCATTTTTGGAAGTATGTCCATTTTGATAATATTTATTCTGTCTATCCATGAATATGGGAAATCTTTCCATCTTCTAAGGTCTTACATATCTTTTAAAAATGTTTTATAATTTTTCTTGTAGAGATCTTTTACCTCCTTGGTTAAGTTTATTTGTAAGTATTTTATATTTTGTGGACTATTTTGTGTGGAAATGTTTTCTGGATTTCTTTTTCAGTAGATTTATAGTTGGTATACAAAAAACCTGATTTTTTAAGTTTGATTTTATATCCAGACACCATGCTGAATTTGTTGGTTAGTTTTATAAGCCTTTTGGTTGAGTTTGCTGGATCTTCTAAGTATAGTATCATATCATCTGCAAATAATGAACGTTGGAGTTCTTCTTTTTCTATTTGTACTACTTCAATTTTCTTTTCTTGCCTTACTGATCTGGCTAGAGTCTCACGTACTATAAGGAAGAGAATTGGTGATAATAGACATTCTTATCTTGTTCCTATTTTTAGGGAAAATTCTCACAGTTTTTTTCCCCACTTAATATGATGTTGGCTGTGGGCTTATTGTAGATTGCCTTTATGATTTTGAGGTATGTTCCTTCTTTTCTGATTCTCTGCAGTGCTTTTAGTATAAATGAATGTTAAATTTTGTCAAATGCTTTTTCAGCATCTATTAAAATGATCATGTGAATTTTGTCTTTGGTTCTGTTTATGTGATAAATTACAGAGTTTGATTTTGTATACTGAAGCAGACTTGCATACCTGGGATTAACCCTACTAGGTCATGGTGTATGAATTTCTTGATGTGGTTTTGAATGTGTGTTGCTAGTATTTTGTTTAGCAGTTTTGCATTAAAGTTCATCAATGATATAGGCCTATAGTTTTCTTTCCTTGAGTTGCCTTTATTTGGTTTTGGTATAAATGTGATGTTGGCTTCACAGAATGTATTTGAGATAGTCTCATTTCTTTTTATTTCATTAAATAGATTGAGGAATATTGGGATTAGCTCTTCTATAAAAGTTTTATAAAGTTCACTTGGGAAATTATTTGGTCCTGGGCTTTTCTTTGGTGGTAGGCTCTTTATTGCTATTTAATTATACTGGATTGCTTTTGGTTGGTTTAAATTTTCTATATCTTCTTGACTCAGTTTAGGAATGTTTTATTTATATAGAAAGTTGTTAACTTATTCCAGATTTTCCATTTTGTTGGAGTATAATTTTTAAAAGTAGTTTCTGATAATCCTCTAGATTTCTATACTGAAAGTGGTAATATCTCTTTTTTATCCCTTATTTTCATAATTTGGGTTAATTTTCACTTTTTGTGGTTATGTTGGCTAGCATCTTATCTATTTTGTTAATTTTTTTGAGAAACCAGCTTTTGGTTTGTTGAATTTATGTAGTTTTTTAAATTCTCTACTTCATTGATTTCTACTTCATTGATTGATTAAAATCAAATTTACTGTCTTCTACTGGCTTTGAGGTTAGACTATTTCTCTTTTGCAAGGGCTTTGAGGTGTGTTATTAGATTATTTATTAGGCAATTTTCTGTTTTTCTTATGTGGGCACTCAATTCTATGATATTTCCTTTTAATACTGCCTTCAAAGAGTCCCATAAGTTTTGATATGTTATATCTCTATTTTTGTTTGTTTCTAGAAATGTCTGAATTTCACCCCTTCTTCTATCATTCATTCTTCATTCAGCAGTGTGGTGTTCAATCTTTACATGTTTATGTGGTTTCTCTAGGTTTTCTTATAGTTGATTTCTAGTTCCATTTCATTATGATCTGAAAAGACACAGGGAAGTATGCCACATTTTTAAAATTTGATAGTGCTCACTTTATGAACTCTCCTGCAGTTGGGTGGGATATTCAGATGTGTCTAATAGGTCCATTTGGTTGATGGTTTTCTTTAGGTATGAGGCATCATTACTAATTTTTTTTCTAGAAGAAATTGTCTAACAGTGTGAGAGGGGTGTTGATATCTCTCAGTATTATTGTATTGGGATTTATGTGTGACTTAATGTCACCAAGATTTTTTGTTTTATGAAAGTAGCTGAACCTTTGTTTGGGGGCATAAATATTGACTATCATTATTTTCTCATGTTGGATTGTTCCATTTACCAGTAAAAAATAACTTGCTTTGTCTCTTCTAATGAGCTTTGGCTTGAAGTCTAACTTGTCAGAATTAGTTCCTACTCTTGCATGTTTTTTTAGTTTCATTGGCATGGATTACCTTGCTCCAGCCCTCTACATTTATTTTGTGACTATCTTTACTTGTAAGATGTGTTTCTTGCAGGCAGCAGATAGATGAATCCTGGATTTTAATACATTTTATCATCTTATGTTTTTTTATTGGGAAGTTGAGGCCACTTATGTACATGTGTTTATTGAGTGATGATTTTTAATTCCTAACATATTGAGATTTAATTTCTTTTTGAGGTAGTGTTTGTACTTCTTTGCTTTGTTGCTTTCTGGGTGGAAATTTTTGTTTCTCTGGTTCCGGAATTCACTGATTATTTCTTCTTTGCAGTTAATCTCTTTGAGTATTTTCTCTAGTGCTGGTTTGTAAGACAAGAATTTCTTCAGCTTCTGTTTCTCATGGAAGATTTTTATTTTTCTGTCTAATTTGAGAAACAGGTTTGTGGGGCAAGAAATATTTGGAAGCAACTTGTTTTCTTTCAGAGTTTGGAATATGTCACTGCAAACCCTTCTGGTCTTCATGACTTGGTTTGGGAAGTCTGGAGTGATTCTAATTGGCTAGTCTATAAATGTCACTTTGTCTTTTGTTTTTGTTGCCTTTAAGATTTTCTCCTTTGCTTCTATGTTGGTCAGTTTGACTATTATGTGGTGTGGTGAATCTTTTCTCTGATATTATCTAAAGGAATTTCTATATTTTTTCTGTACCTGTGTATCAACCTCTATTTCTGTTTAGAAATTTTTATTTATTTTATTTATTTTATTTTTATTTTTTGGTGGAACTGGGGGTAGAACCCAGATGCTTTCTACCTGTGGGCTATACTCCCAGACCTATTTTATATTTTATTTGGAAACAGGGTATCACCAAGTTGCTGATAGCCTCACTAAGTAGTTGAGGATGACTTTGCACCTATGTGATCTTCCTCTCTCAACCTCCCAAGTGTGAGGATTATAAGTGTGTGCACCACAGCTGGCTGTTTGGAAACTTTTCTGATATTACTTCTTTGAAAAGAATGTTTATCCCTTTGGTTTTCTCTTCTATTCCCTCTTATATGCCAATTATTATTAAGTTAGCTCTTTTAAAATGGATTCACATTTCTTCAATGTCCAATTAATGCTGTCAATTTGTTTCTTCTAACTTATATACTGTACATGCATTTTTGTATTGATTATCTTCTAGGAGCGAGATTCTATTTTCCATGTGGTCTAACTAATTGATTATAGTTTTAATTGATGCCTTCACTTCAATGATTGCATCCTTTGTTTTTTTCAAACTCTGTCTAAATTCTTTTCACAAGTCTTTTATTATTTCTACAGTTACATTCCTAATTTGACCTTCTGGAGATCTCCACAATTATTCATTTTCAGGTTATGTTATATATTCTCATAATTTCAGAAGTTTGTATTGTTGCTTTTGGTAGATTTCTCTCAGTTTGTAGGTGTCAGCTGGTGTATCCAAGAGCAAATTGTTTTGTATTCAACAGTGAAGTTTGAGTGAGGATGAAAGTGAAGTCATAAATACAAGAATAGGGTAAAGCCACTGATAGGATCAAATAGAATGAGAGTATGATTTGGTAAGGTAATATATAATAGAGTTTAGAGCCAGTGAATATTTAGTAGTATTCTAGTAACCAATATAGAGTTTTTACTATAGTGGTATGCAGTAGATTTAATATAAGACAAAGATGAAAAGATGAAGACAGAAAAGAAAGGAAAAGGGATGGAGGGAAGAGAGTTCATATGTACAATGAAAGAACAGTGGGAGAGGGGTTGGAAATAGAGAAATCAAACAAGCCATACACACAAAAAATACAAAAACCAAAAACAAAATAATGCAAACCGATAATATATGAATATTCAGCAGATTAGGCCTCTGATGTCTCTCTGTGTAGATATTGAGTGTTACCGGCACCTTTCCTGCTACAAGCCTCATTCTTTGAGTCTTTCTCAGTCTATGCAGATTAACAGTATAAATGGGGCTGGATCTAGTGTTAAGCATAGATCATCCTTAACACTTTCCACAGATGTGCATGCAATCTTGGTCTCTCCCAGCCTCCATAGGTGGCAGATGCATCCAAGACTAAACTCAGTCTAAGAGTCTCTTTTTTGCACAGCTAAGGCTGGGTTGGTCTAACTTCTCCCTGTTCAACAAGACTGGGTGGTTTGTGGTGATCTCAGAAATCCTACTAGTTGGATCTAATGTTAAGCATAGGACTCCCTCCACACTTTATACTGATGCAGAGTCTGAGTCTGTAAAAGCATCTGCTATGTCCAACAGCAAACTCCATCCCCACCTTTGCAGGATTGAACTGCAAAGTGTCAGAATCAGTGAGTTTATTGCTTCTGTGCAAGTCTCTGGGGGCATCCCACTGAGTGCTCTTTTGTGGGCATCGTGGCTTCACTTATGGTGTTGTTGCACACAAGTCTAGATCTCTGGGGGGCATGGTGAGCTTGACCACCACTGCTAAAAGTTATAACCAGTGTTTCCTCAGGAGGAACTAAAGACTTACAGTTCTGATGGTCTGTAGCCGCTTACTTTAGATCCTTGGTTATTTTTCTATTTGTCTCTGGAGTTTGGTACAGTGAGACAAGATGGTTCTGGGGTGGTGCCTGTGGCCAGAAGCCAAGCAGGTTTCTTTTATCGTATTTTTGAGCACTGCTCTGGATCTCTGGAGGGCGTGGTGAGTTCAGCTGCCACTGATGCAAATTGTAGCTGTTGTTTATAGGAGAAACTGATGGCTTACAGTTCTGATAATCTGCCACCGCTTGTTTACTTCAGATACTTTGATTTCCTGTTTGTCTTGAGTTGGGTACAGTAAGGCAAGATGGTGATGGTGTGTTGCCCATGGGGTGAGGTGGGCAATTTTCTTTTCTGCTTTCTGATTGGTATTCTGGCTTTTTTTTTTTATTCTGCCTCCTTTGTTCTTTTTAAAGTTGTAGTGTTTCTGGCTTTTCTTCTTTTTTTTTTTTTTTTTTTTTTGGTGGTACTGGGGTTCCTGGAAGCCCTTCTACCCCCGGGCTACACTCCCAGACCCATTTTTACATTTTTATTTGGAAACAGGGTCTCCTAAGCCAGCGTGCGCGATTGGCTTCGAACCTGCGCGATCCTCCTGTCTCTGCCTCCCAAGCGCGGGGATTACAAGAGTGCGCCACCACGCCCGGCCAATGTTTCTGGCTTTTCTAAGAATGCTGTTTTTAAGGCAATTAAGTTCAGTTGTCATAAGGACTGATGTGTGCTACTTCCCTCAGTCGCCATCCTCCTGGAAAACATCTTGTAACTTAAAAAATATTTTCTAATTATAATTTGAATCTTGGGTATAGAAAACATAAATATTTTATAGGAAAAAGCATATTTTTTCTTAAAAGTTGAAGGGATTACTGACTCATTCTGTAATTAAGTTAGATTTATAATTTTTAATAATTAATTCTTAATAACTTATGATTATTTTTCCTCTGGAGAAAATAATTTTAATCCTGTTATTTTACATAAAAATCAACAATTCATTAATTAATTTAAAACTGTTTACCATTTATTGGTAACAAGCACTGTGTTTTGGATCTGGACATGTGAGAACTATTAAGAAAAACAACAAAAAAGATAAAGACAGGTATATATGTAGATATTTTGTAAATCTACATACTAAATCATGTATCTACATATAGATGAGGTCTACATACTTATACAGTTATATATCATTATTTGGCATTAATAAAAAAGACTCAAGATATGAAAGCAAGCTGGTGTGGTGACACACACCTGTACTTC
This sequence comes from Muscardinus avellanarius, assembly GCF_963383645.1. Taxonomy (NCBI): domain Eukaryota; kingdom Metazoa; phylum Chordata; class Mammalia; order Rodentia; family Gliridae; genus Muscardinus; species Muscardinus avellanarius. Next base: position 159,884,870 of record NC_137787.1, read on the forward strand.
CAGTACAAGGGAGGCTGAGACAAGAGGATCACAGGTTTAAGACCAGACTTAGCAATATAGTGGGACCCTGTTTCAAAATAAAAAGCAAAAAGTGCTGAGGGTGTAGCTTCAAGGTAGAATGTAGAATTACCCTGGTTTTAATCCTCAGTCCACTCGGAAAAAAAAAGAAAGTGTTAAGTAAAATTTTATGTTATAGCTAGTAAAGACCTTAATGAAAATATATTTGAGCAAAATATCTGATTTTGAGGCATGTGATTATCTATGAGAAGAGATTTTAAGCAAGTACAAAGGGTTCAAGGTTGAACTGTACTTGTCATACTCTATCAGAGTAGCTGGGGTAGACAATGAAGAAGGAAGCATTCTAAGAGATAAATTCAGAGAGCTATTGGAGACTAGGCCTTTTGACTCTTTGTAGGATATAGTACAAACTTCATGTTTTGGCTTGGAGAAGCCAAGTTCCATTGTAGGCAATTAAGCAAAAGATTGATATAATTCAACCTATCCTAAGACTATGGATTTTTTAAATTCTTTGTTGAGAATAAACTCTAGGGAGGCAAGAATAAGAACAGAGGAGCCAGTAGAAAGAGCACAGAAATACTTCACCCTTAAATAATCATCTGGTTATGATGCTTTGTAGATGGAACGAATGACATGTATGGCATGAGATAGAGAAGAGAAGGAAAGTTCAAGTTATTGGTCTTTGTGAACTTGAAAAGTGAAGTTTTTATTTACTGAGATAAAGGCAATAGGTGTTGCAGTTCTAGGGAGTGATTTTGAATGTGTTATATTTGAAATGTTTATCATTAAATCAAGTACATAAATCAAGTAGGCAGTTGCATAAGTGTGACTAGTTTTCAGAGGCCAGATTTATCTTGGGAGGTAACAGAAAATAAACGGTATTTGGTGCCATTATAATAAATGAGATCACAAAAACATAAGTACAGATGAAGTAGAGAAAAGGACTAAGGACTGAGCTATTTGGCTATACCAAAATTTTAAGGTTAGGAAAATAAAAAAATATGTAAATAAATGTTCCATGAGGTCAGAGAACCACTAGTATACTGGTTTCTTGGAATCAAGTGAAAAAAGATTTCAGGTATAAAAACGTAATTAAAATTACCAAAGATCACATAAGGTGAGCACTGAATATTTACTACTAAATTTTTAAAACTGAGTGTTATAGTTAGATTAATAAATCTCTAAAAACCCAATTTTAATATTCACGGTTGGTATAATTGGGTCATAAGGGCTGTAATCCCAGAAGTGGGTAAATTCATTGTAACATATTTACCTGTGAGGTACCTGGTAGGCTAGTAGGGTGTGGCTGGAGCAGGTGGCCTCTGGCGGTGCAGCCTTGGAGGTAATATACATGGTTCTTCTCCCCTGGATCGATTTTTTGCTTCTGGTGTAAGTACAGTCCATGTGCTCTTTCTATACTTTCTTTTGCCTTGCTCTGAGGTCCTTTGTTCCTTGCTTCACATACATGGACTGACCTTGAAACCTTAAGAAAATATATTTGCTTTCTTCTAAGTTATGTGGTTAATCCTTTAGATAAAATATACAAAAATGCTGACAGATACACTGGGGCTCACTGATGTTTTGATCTGAAAGCTTTGTTGAAGAGGTATAGGTTATGACTGCTTTATTGAAATAAATGGAAATTTCAAGGGAGAAATGTGGAACAGGGAATAGACAACTAAGAATTAGGTTTTAATATCCAACACATCTGTGTTATTTAGTATAAGGCAATTATCTGCTTAGATCAGTGGTTTTCCCATAGTAGGTAGTAAATATTCACAAGATATATGGACAAATGAATTAATAATGAAAAAAAGGATCAAAAGCTCAGGCTTACAAAACTGATTTGTGTTAGCCTCTGCTTTAAAGCAGAGAGCAGAGAGTACCACACCAAAAAAAAAAAAAAAAAAAAACAAAGAGAGAGAGCTCACTAGTTACCTTGTTGAAGAGGGTCTTTGAAAAGCAAAAAGTCATTAAAAATTATTTTTTCCTATATCATGGCTACAAAAGTTTATCTAATGTTTTAGTGGATATTTATTATTTTCTTAGGTTCTCATGCATGCTGCTGGGGCTCTGCAAATTACATTTCTCAGGCTCCCTTGACATTGATCTTTTTATTTATTTTTCCCAGTGGCAGTTACAGGTAGGACATTCTAAGGTTGAAGTTGTGGATAGTGTGTTTGCAAGGCCACATTCTATGCAGATAACCTTATTCCCAGCAGATGGTGTCCCTCTGGCAGTTTCAGCTTTGGCAGTGATGGTGCCTTTGGTGATTCAAACCTTATCTTTAACAGTGTCCTCTAATGATCCCAGCACCACCAGCAGCAACTGTACCTTAAACAGAGAGGAGCTTGTGAACTCAAGATCTTTCAAAGTAGCACTGACCTTATTTTTTACACACCAATCCATTTATTTTATTCTTCTATCCATTGACTATCATTTTTCACACGTGTGTGTGTGTGTGTGTGTGTGTGTGTGTGTGTGTGTGTGCTGTTAGTGGCTGAACACAGGGATGTTTTATTTATGAGGTATACCTCCAGTTATTTTTCATTTTTTATTTTGAAACATGGTTTAATCAAGTTGCTGAGAGCCTCATTAAGGTGCTGAGGTTGGTCCTGAACCTCTGATCTTCCTGTCCCAGGCTCCCATGGTCTGGGATTACAGGCATGCACACCATGTCCATCTGTCTTAAAATTTTTTATGTATTTGTAAGTAATTCTGTTAATCATAGTTTCTGTATTTTTAACTAGACCTAAATGTGAAAATTAACAGCTGTGGTTTTCATGTATATACCTTTATTATTTGTTCCTTTCTTGACAATATTCTTTAATTTTTCATCTGGATTTTAGTGCAGCATCAAAGCTTCTGTTAATCTCTATGTGAAAGTTTTCCAGGTGACTCAGGTTGATTAAATGAACAGTGTTTTTCTCCAAACTATAGTAATAATTAGTTGAAATAAATAAATATTTCAAATAATATAGTAGCAGACATTTATCTGACTAATGCATTGCCAAGGATGATTCCATCTCAAAAATTCTGCCATCAACTGCTGCTAACATCTAAGGACAGTACATCTGAGGTCCCAATTGCTCGTATCTTATGAATGTTCTAGTTTTCTCACTATTAACTGTCATCCCTTCCTTGACCCTTGTCTTTCACTTGACATAAAAATTGAAACAACATAATTTTTCTGTCCCAGGTTTAGCAATACTGAGAATAAGCAAAATAAACATAGCTACTTTCCCTAGGAGAAAGTTGATACACAGAATGAGAATGCAAACTACATGATATAGTTTATTTAAGAATAATAGGCAGGGCATGAGGATACACACCTGTAATCCTAGTACATAGGAGGATGAGACAGCAAGATCATAGGATTGAGGCCAGCTTCAGCAACTAAGGGAGACCCTATTTCAAAGTACAAAAAAAAAAAAAAAACTACAAAGAGGTTGGGGGTGTAATTTGGAGGTAGAACTCTATGCTCAATCCTCAGTACTAGAAGAAGGAGAAAAAGAAAAAGAAGGAAGAGGAGAAAGAGAATTTGTTCATCACAGTTTGTTTCAAGACTGTCACCCCAGGGTTTTCACCAGTTCAGAGATATATTACAATATCTGCCTCCGAACAAATATTATTTTATGAATTTCTTTTCTGAAATACTAAGAAGATAATGGCAATATAAAATTCTCCCTTATTACATTGCATCTAAAACAATTAGCAATCTAAAACAAATAGCAATCAAAGGCTATTATTAGTTTTTCTAAAGATATTTTGGGGAATCAATATATGACTGGTTGTTGGTCCAGAATAATATTTCTCAACTGGATGGATCTGATGATATGCCCACTATGTCCCTACATCATTACTCTACTCTCTAAGTCACATAAACTATATGAATGGTTCTGGCAGGCAGTAGTACTAATATGAGTACCAAGAAGCTCATATTTATATGGCCAAGCACAGATATTTTTACATAGCACATAAGGCAGTCTTTTTCCAATGTCACAAAATTTATATGGGAAATGTCATTTTTGTCCTTAGAAATTCTATCAGGTCTCTTTCCTTTGCCAAATTTCAGAGAGATGCCAAGTTGGGATTCATATTATAATTTGTAAATTTTCTTTCTACTCCCTGTGATCTGTGTGATAGAAATAGGAATAGTTCTCCATTTCTTCTTTCTTTTGGACTTCCCTTGGATAAAACTCTACACTTGCCCATTTAGTCATTTGTTAAGCTCAAGGGAAATTTATTCTGTCAAAAAAGCTCGACTTTGAGACCAGGATTTGATCAATGGCTCTTTTCCCTAGTCCCGTGGTTCTCAACTAGGTTCAATTTTGCTCCCAGAGGATATTTGAAAATATCTGAAGACATTTTGATTGTTGCAACTTGAAGGATGTTATAGGCCTCTGCTGCTAAACATCCTTCAATGCATAGGACACCTTCTGAACAACAAAGATTTATCCAAGCCAATATGTCAGCTGTGTTAAGGTTGAGAAATCCTGTTATACACAATATCACTCCTTTTTACAATGTATTACTGATTTAAACAAAATAACTTTTCATACCTTTTATCAATGAGCAAAACACATTCTGTTTATTCATTCATGTATGTATTCATGTTTGTCTGTCTGATTGTATGATTCTCTGTCTAGAGACAGAGCTGCTGAAACCTTGATGTTTGGAGTAATTATAGTGTACTAGATTTTGCAGAAGTTTTTCAGATTCACAGAGTCTTAATTTGAAGTACAATTTTGTTAGCATTTACATACTACACAACTATTATGTGTATGCATTCCTGAAGTATCCAAATATTTGTAAATGAAAGGTTCCTTCAATCCAAAGGCTTAGCCAGTGAGACCTACTCAGACAAAAACTATAATAAAGGTTAAGAAAGCCAGGCATAGTGGCACCCACTTATAATCCCCCTGCTTGGAAGTCTGAGACAGGAGGATTGCATAAGTTTGAAGCCAGCCTCAGCTACTTGGTGAGGCTCTCAGCAACTTAGTGAGACACTGTTTCCAAATAAAATATAAAACAGATCTGGGAGTATAGCCAGGAGGTTAGAAAAAAAGTCCCTGGGTTCCATCCCCAGTACCACAAACAAAAAAGAAAAAAGAAAAAAGTGAGTCAAAGGTTAAGAAGAATTATTTGAAAGAAGACAGGAGGAGAGGGGCAAAAGATTAATTCCTACTGGGAAACAGTAGGAAAGTTTTATTCAAGAAGTAGACTTTTGTTTTGATTTTTGTTTTTCAGAACTGGGAATTGAACCAAAGAACACTATCTCCAAGCTACACTCCCAGCCTCCTCCTCCCCCCCCTTTTTTTATTATTGCTTTAAACCAGGGTCTCACTAGGTTTTTGAAAGTCTTTCTATACTGCTGAGGCTAGTCTCAAACCTTCAATCAATTCTCCTGTTCCAACCTTCTAAGCACTGAGATTACATATCTACGACACCATGCCTGCCCAAGCAGTAGGTTTTAAATACATTGGAAAATAATGTGAAAGTATTCAATATAAAAAATCTTATAGACAAGTTCAGCAGTGTAAATTCTTTGGTCAAGATGAATTAATTCTAATCACTTAAAATATTTGTATTATATGAGTAATGAATACTTAGATGAGATTTAAAGATTTATTTATTTTTTTAATTTAGAAAAGGTCACTTCCCGGAAGATGGCGACCGAGAAAAGCGGGGCTTAAGAGTCCCGCTAACAACCAATCTCCATTACCACAAAAAGAGCGCCTTTCATAGCCAGAAAACACCATCACCAGAAAAACAAAAAAAAACACCAGGCTCCAGAGAGAAAGCGGACTGAGAACAGAGCTCAGGGCCACAGAGGAGACACACGTGCCCGAGGACGCGGCAGCAGCGCCATACTGCCGGCGGCAGCGGCGAACTCAACGGACGGCTACAGCAAGCCAGGTGAGCCGCTGCGGAACAGCCAGGCGGGATCTTTCGGCGCAGACAGAATTTAAAGCTCCCAGTGGCTGAGCTCAGCACACGCTGCAGGGATTCAGAGTAGAAATCAAAACCAGAGAAGAAAAAATACGCCAGCCTCATGGCCGAGGGCGTGGCAGAGGCGCCATATTGCCACTGGCGGCAGCAGCAGCAGTGAATTCACCGAGTCCAGTACAGCTACATCTGCGTACTCAAGAACAGTGAGTCAAATTGCGGGCCACAGAGGAGAAATCGCAGTATTGGGCCTCCTAGGACTTGACCCAGTGAGGGAGTGGTGGTGGCAGAGATATCACACCATAGGAGAACGTGCAACCTGGCACCCCCCATAGTTTAAAGCAGCCTCTATCGACTCCCTGGGTCAGAGACTCTGTGATACAACCCAGTAAAGGAGTAGTGGGGTCTGAGATAATACAGACTCGAGATCCAGAGCACCTTAAGTGAAGCCATAGTGACCCAAGGGAAGAACCCAGAGAAGGCACAAACCTCCGAAATCATGGGAAAGAGGAATAACACTGGAGTAATGAATGTGCACAACCCCACAACATCAGAACCTGATAAAACAGAAAATCAGAGATTTCTAGAAGATCAAATCAGGAAAATAACTGTAGAAATAATAGAGGTGCTTCGAAAAGAACTCAGAGAGAGCCAAAAAGAGATAAAGGATGCAATTAATGAAGTAAAGGCCTCAATTCAAAGCACAAACAACCGATTAGACCACATGGAGAACAGAATCTCGCTCTTAGAAGATGATCATTCCAAAAATGAACGCATAGTTTCTAATCTAGAAAAAAATATCCAACAGCAGGAATCTGACATTGAAGAAATATGGGCCCATCTTAAGAGAGCTAACCTAAGAATAATTGGAATAGAGGAGGGAAAAGAAAGTGATACCAAAGGGATCAACAATCTCTTCAAGGAAGTAATAGCAGAAAATTTTCCAAATATATAGCAAGAGGTTGATACACAGATCCAGGAAACTTATAGAACTCCCTTTAGACAGGATCGGAGAAGAGGATCCCCACGCCATATAATTGTCAAAATGACCAATGTGGAAGCCAAGCAGAGAATCTTAAAGGCAACAAAAACAAAGGGCCAACTGACATTCAGAGGCAAACCAGTTAGAATCACTCCAGACTTCCCAAACCAAGTCATGAGAGCCAGAAGGGCTTGGAGTAACATATTCCAAACTCTGAAAGAAAACAACTTCCAGCCAAAAATTTCCTATCCAGCAAAACTTTCTATCAAATTAGATGGAGAAATAAGAAGCTTCCATGACAAACAGAAACTGAAGGAATTTATGTCTTCAAAACCAGCGCTAGAGAAAATACTCAAAGAGATTAACTACAAAGAAGAAATAAGTAACACACACCAGAACCAGAGAAACAAGAGTTTCCATCCAACAGACAACTAAGATTGGTTATCTGTGGAGATTCATTATTTATGTTAGTCTTTTACCTATCTCTAAGTTGTATTGTTTACCTTTATTGTTGTTAATTTTTAGGATTTCTAGTTGGAATATTAATATACCTTCAGATATAGCATTTGGAAATATTTTATCCAATTCTATTAGTAACTTTTAACTCTGTTTACATTGTCTTTGGATATACAATATTTTCTTTTATTTTTTAGGGAGTTTGTATATTCTTCTGTTGCCTGTGCCATTGAAATCATATCCAAGAAATCACTGCCAATTTCAATGTTGTGAGGTTTTATGACCCAGATTTTCTCCTAAAAGTTTATAGTCTTAAGATTTATATTTAGGTCTTTTATCTATTTTGAGTTAATACTTGTATATGGGATTAGGTAAAGGTCCAATTTTATTCTTTTCCATGTAATTATTATTTTCCAACAATATTTAGTTAAAAGATTATTATTTCCACCACCAAATGTTCGTGGAAACCTTGTCAAAAATAACTTGACAATATAGGGAAGAATTTAGCTCTAGGCTTGTATTTAACTCCAATGGTCTATATATCTGCCTTTAGAACAGTACTACACTGTCTCAATTATTGTAGCTTTATATGGTTTGAAATCAGAAAATATATATCTGCTAGCTTTGTTCTTTTTCAAGATCGTTTTGGGTATCTAGAATTCATATTCCATATTAGGATAGATTTTTTTCTGAAAAATAAATATATAAATATATGATAGTTTCACCTAAAAAAAACAGAAAAAAATATGCTCTAGTAAGAAAGAAAGCAAAAAGTAATATTGAAATGCTATCTTTAAATCATCAAACACTTGGTATCAGACAAATGAAACTGTTATGTGAGATTATCATTTTTAATTTTGGATAAATTGCTACAATACTAGATGTCAACCACTAAGCCAAGCATGGGAAGGAGGGATGGGGAGAGAATGGGGTGGGGATCGGGTGGGGGCTGACTGGGCGATGTGTGCATGTATGTCTACAAAAGTTTGTATCCCACTATGATGTATGAATACAGTGCACCAATAAAATAAAATTAAAAAAAAATAGAAAAGGAAAGTTGTAATTTGATTGTTAGAAACCCTACGATTAACTTAAAGATATATATGAAAAATTGTAGCAATATGGTCATCATAGAAATGGAGTACTAGGATATCATATCTGTTGTTTTACATACTATATACTAATAAGTCTTTATTTTGAATTTTTTTGGAAGAGAAAATTGAATCATTTAGCTAATCAACAACATATGTTCATCTTCAAACTTGTATCTGCTTGGAAACCAAAATTTGATTTGATCAGAGGATAGTGAGATTGGTTTTTGTTTTAGCCATATTTAATGCTGATTTTATAGGGCTTTGGAGATAACATGTTAATATCTTCTTCTAACTGTATACAGTAAAATTGGAAAAATACCGTTAAATCAATTCATTTTATGCAATTTTTTTTCAGGTTGCAAACTAGAAAATATGCGGAGTAAAAGGAAAATGTTTTCTCTGTGGGCCATTAAAAGTCAGTAAAATTTCATCAACAACTTCTTCAAAGGTCAACAGTTTGTGTCTGTTAAAGGAACTTTCAATTATCTTGGACACGTTTAGCAACTGCCACGTTATTTTATGTATTATGCTTGACTATTCAAACTAAGCTAAAAAGTGCATTTGTGAGGTTCATTAGTCACCCCTAGATGGGAAAGTCTTTAATTTTAGTCTTGCGTAAAATTTTAAGGCATACTTGCTTATTTTGAAATAATGATGTTCACATATACTTTATCTTGTAACTGAACATTTAAGCATCAATATCAAAACTATTTTATTTGATGTTCTAATGTTATATTATTTTCAAAACAGTTGGCAGGAGTGTGTGTGTGTGTGTGTGTGTGTGTGTGCATGTGTGTGTTTGTGTGTGTGATGACTGAAACTTCAGTCCTATTTATTTTTTTATTTAGTTTTTGTTTTGAAACAAGAACTCACTAAATTGTAAAGGACCTTGCTAAGTTGCTGAGGCTGTCCTTGGACTTATGATCCTCCTTTATTTATTTATTTATTTATTTATTTATTTATTTATTTATTTTTTGGTGGTACTGGGGTTCCTGGAAGCCCTTCTACCTCCGGGCTACTCTCCCAGACCTATTTTTACATTTTTATTTGGAAACAGGATCTCCTTAGCCAGCGCGTGAGGCTGGCTTCGAACCTGCGCGATCCTGTGCGATCCTCCTGTCTCTGCCTCCCAAGCGCGGGGATTACAAGCGTGCGCCACCACGCCCGGCTATGATCCTCCTTTCTAAACCTCCCAAGTAATGGGATTACAGGCTTCTGCCACCACACTCAGCTTGTTGATAGCTCTTGAATATTGAGGATTTATCTTTAAAAGTGATACTAAATAAAATTTAATCAAATTCACATAAACATGTTATTATATCCAAATCCTTCACTACTTATAACAGGTATCTTTTAAATATCAGTATTAAATAAAAGGCCCAACATTTAATAAGAAACATTAGTTCATGTTTATTTTACATACCTTTTATATTGATTTAATACATAACTCCACTAGAATGACAATCATTAAAAACATAGCAACAAATGCCCACAAATATATGGAGAAGTGGGAACTCTAATAAATTGTTGGTGAGATTGCAAACTAGTGCAACCACTTTGGAAAACAATATGGAAGATCCTCATAAGAATGGCTACAAACCTACCAAATGATTTAGCAATACCACTTCTGGGTATCTACCCCAAAGAATGAAAACCAAACTACCAAACTAATGCATGTGTATCTATGTTCATAGCTGCACAATTCACCATTGCCCAACTATGAAACCAGCCAAGATGTCCATCAACAGATGAATGGATTATAAAATGATGGGATATGTACACAATGGGATTTTACTCAAACATAAAGAAGAGCAAAATTCCATCATTTATAGGGAAATGGATGGATCTCACATTATGCTAAGTAACATTAGACAGTCACAAAAAATAAAGAATCGGATGCTCTCCCTAATATGGAGAAGCTAGAGAGAAAATGTGTCATAGAGGAATTCTAGACAAGGAAGGAGAAACCATAGTTGAGCCAATAAGGTGACATAACTGAGGGGGATGTGAGCAGAAAAGAGGAAAATTCATAAATATACATGATGTATATTCACAAATATATCAAAGTCAATCAGTAAGCCAAACATGAGAAGGAAGGAGGAGGAAGAAGGAAGGAGGGAGTGAATAGGGAGGGAATTGGGTAAGGGCTGAGTGATGTGTGCATGTGTGCCTCTACTATCTTGTACCTCATTAAGATGTATGACTACAGTGCCCCAATAAAAAATTAAGAAAATACAAGTGAACTGAGAATATGTTAACCCCAGTTATTTGACAATAATAAAAAAGGTATTCCCAAATGTTTATGAAATTCATTTAGACCCCTTATCATTTATTTTATTTTATTTTATTTTATTTTATTTTATTTTATTTTATTTTTGGTGGTACTGGGATTCCTGGAAACCCTTCTACCTCTGGGCTACACTCCCAGACACCTATTTTTTTATATTTTTATTTGGAAACAGGGTCTCTTAAGCCAGTGAGGCTGGCTTCGAACCTGCGTGATCCTCCTGTCTCCGCCTCCCAAGCGCAGGGATTACAAGCGTGCGCCACCACACCCGGCTATTTATTATTCTTAAATGTCACTTTATGGACAGTAAAAATAATATCTTTATGAATGAGGAAAAATAATATCTTCTTAAATATATGTGATTTGTGACACCCAAGGCATTTCTACATATTGCTGGCAGAATGGGTTTACTCCTAATAAACTCATTCATTACCAATATTCAGTAATAAATATTGAACACAATTATGAAATTACCAATGTATAATGTTACCTGCCCACAAATAGAAATAAATGGATGTTTTCATAACATGGACATATCTTCTATACATATAATGTAACTGATGTGCAGAAGTAAAAAATACTCTGGCCTTTCAAGCCAGCAGGTGAACATTTTGTAGTTATAATAATATAACATAGACTCAAGGTTCCTGAAAAAAAAATGACACTGTGAAAATAAAAATCAACATTTTGAGAGACAAAGTATTTTATGATAAAATCATACTTTTAAGCAAACATTCTGCAAATGCAAAGGTGAGGTGGAAAATAATATATTAAATAAACCTTTCTGGTTTAAAATAATTAACTTTGTGCCAGAGGGTAACTTGAGCCCTGAGTGTAACAGCCTCAATTGAGTAGCTGGGTTCCATTGTAATTATGCACCATTTTAGCACTAGAGTTAAGAAAGGTAATTTAAATGAAATTGATCATAATCGCAAAGTAGGTAAATAGGAAAAAAGGTTCGAACTTTCAGCCTTAGTGACTCTCCATTAGAATCACAAGTACTTTTATAATAAAGGCTTTTTATTCACTCCTAAGAGAGGGTCAACAATCCCCTTTCTTTAGTGTGTTGGATTCAAGCCTCTTATTGGAATAATGGTTTGCTGAGAGCTCTGCAGGCTCTCCATTATCAAACATGTTTACCACACACAAGAGTAAGACAAATTGAGCTTTCAGCATTGCTGATGAGATCAGTCCATTTTGAGGGTTGGAGTCTTCATTTCATTCTAGAGCTTCTCATCTGACCAAATAACTGAAGTCTTACAGAGTCCGACTTGAAATGGGAATATTTTCTCAAAATGCATGAACAAGTAGGCAAAACAATGAAAAATATATTTCATTTTCAGTTAGTGCTAATTCTATACTTCTGAAGGCAAATACTAGTTTTGTATTTTATCCCCTTAATTGCAAAATTTGTACAACTATAGATACATATGTGGAATATCCTAGAGACTATTGTGGCACATTGTGTATCCTTCTGTTTTGTTATATCTAAATTATTTTATTTGATGAATGGATTTATTGAAACCTGATATGTCTTTGTTTTGAGTAAAACAAAAATTTGGGACAATCTTTAGAAGTAATTAATGCTTTGTTATATTTAATATTTAAGCACCATACAAATGAACACACTGGAAACAAATGCAATACACATAGCTCACATACGTTGTCAAAGCTGAATAATAATTATCTGTTCTTCTAGGTAAAGTATAAAAATTTGGGCCCATCCCTAAAATAATCAGTGGCTTAAATAAATAAAGCAGCCATATAATATTGAAATAGATCAATATAATAAAATTATTTTATTATTTTGCCGTTAAAGTAAGCAAGCAAGGACAATTTAAAATATACTTCTGTAAGCCATGTTTCCATAGACTGCTTTTTATCATTGATGCTTAGCAATAGTATTAGAGTATCATTACCCTCAGCTCATGTCTACGTATGAGAGTTTAAGAATTAAGTGAAAAGAAATTTTTGTACCAAAATTTGAATTCAAGGGTATTCTAACTAGGTGAGCTACACCCCTATCAATATTTTAATTTTTATTTGGAAACTGGGTCTGGCTAAATTGCTGACAGTGTTACTAAGTTTCCCAGGCTGTCATTGACTATGTGATCCTCCTGTCTCAACCTCTCACGTACTGGGATTATAGGCACGTACCCCACAGCTGACTTAAAATTAAGTGAATTTTTATGATCACACATAAAACACCAATGTATAAAATAATTTTAATGATATCATGCTAAAAGTGGTCATCTAAATATATCTAATAAATATATTACCTCTATGAGATGATGTAATTCAGTGCAACTCTGGAAACAAGATAACTGGGCATGCAAATTTGACCTGTTATTTGCTAACTTTTTAAGGCATTTCCTATCATTATACCTACACATAGTATAAACATTGTAAAATAATAAATATAAAGCATTTAGAGTAACGCATAGCATATAAAACGTACCAAATGTACTTAATTCCTTGTTTAATATTTAATGTCATTTTAAAAATTATTTGCTATGCTCAACTCAAATGTGGAATCTTATGAAAATGCGAGTGGTTTTTCTGTGGAATATTGATAAATATTTTCTCACATCCCATTGTGTGTGTGTGTGTGTGTGTGTGTGTGTATACATACTTGTATGTTCAAATCAAAATTTTCTTCTTTTACTCTACATATACCTTTGAGCTCTAAAATTGCATGAACAGTAGAAATTATATTCAGATAGCTAATAAGTTAATAGTACCTTGTCCTTGTCAAGTATATTCATTGTCCAAAAGTGGTATTAAAACTAAGTCTTATAATATGATAGATAAAATAAACACTGCATAAGGGCTCAGGAAAGATCATCAAGGGAAAATAACACTTAAAAAAAAGAGTGATAAATGGAATACTGATTATACAAGAAACAAACTGTGAAGGACGAAGGAGATAAATGTATTCAGTGAGGAGCAGGCAATTGAGGAGGCCCAGAGACAAAGTCCAAAACCTTTAAAAGACTCAAAGATCTGCACTAAAGAATGGAGAAAGTGAGAGAAAAGATATAAGTACAAGAAGCATGCGAAATTATGTAAAATTTACCATTCAGGAAATAGAATGTTGCTGAAAGAAATTACACATAATGGTATAATTTTCATAACTCACCTTTATGCAAAATCACACTGTATATTTTCTGGAGAATAAACTATATAGGAGAAAATATATTTTGCAGTAGTCTAAAAGAGATTTGTAAGTCACTAAGACAGAAGATCTAGAAAAATGTGTTCATTTAAGAGTTATTTAGGAAGCATAATAGACTCGACTGGATGTTGACAATAAGTGTGAGGGAAAAATAGTTGTAAATATATCTTTTTAAAGAGAAGACATTCAATGTTGGAAGAGAAGTAGGTTGGCATGGAGGAATTACATGATATCCGGCTTAATATCCCAGGTGCTCCTGTGTATTTTAAAATATAATTTAGAAAGTATGGCATGCAAGCTTATCTTTTGGAGTAATCATTAAATTGCAGCTAATTGAACACATGAGAAAAATGAACAAGCCCAAGTGTAAACCAACTGTTACGGCTGTCTTGGTGAAACTAACAGTGTTAAAACAGTGTTAAAAAATGTAAGAATAAAAAATATGAGAATAATAAATTATGTTCTACTTTCACCAATGTTTTTACTTGGGTTAATCCAGTTAATTTCACTGTTTAATAAAGTATAAGATATGTATCAAGGTAAGCCTAAGTTATGTGGCCAAAGTCACACATGTATATCTGATCTGGAATTTCACCAGAGCTCTTAAAATCTACTCCTATGCTGTGAATATAATACTCATTTCTTTCACACACACGTGCCCATGTACACATACACACACAGAACTGTCAGCTGTGTAAATACTGAAACTGGGGTGCAAAGACAATTATTTTTCTAGTACAAGAGGCTAAACCCAGGAGGTATTCTGCCTCTGAGCTATACTATACTCAACCCTGTACTATTTCATTTTTTATTTTGAAACAGGATCTCACTTAGTTCTAGAGACATTGGTAAACTGCTGAGGCTGCTATGACCTGAAATCCTCCTGTTTCAGCTTCCGAAGCAGTAGCATCACAGGTCTGCACTACCATCCCCAGCTCAAATCTGCTTTAAGAATGTCTCAAAAACCTCAGGATTTCTCTGCATCCACCACATCTAGAATGTGGCACTCATCCATATGGTTCAAGATAGCACATGAGCATCAGAGAGGAAAGAAATGGAAAGAAAGGAATAAGTTATAGTCTTTGTATAGCTGAGCTTGGTAGACTGCCTATAATCCCAGTATTTGGGAAGCTAAAACAGGAAGATCACAGGGGTGAAACCAAAGTACAGTAAATTAGTGAATAGTGAAACCCAGTTTCATAAAAATAAATAAATAAAAGGACTGAAAAGGACTGGTGATATTTTTCAGAAGTGTAATGACTCTGGGTACAACAGCACAGAGCAAACAAACAAACATTTCTACAAATAGCCATGGCCATATTTAGAAAAATAAGTAGAAATTTTGCTTTTAGTGTTTAGTAGATATGCATATAACTGATAGTATTATGTTATCCGAAGAGAAAATGAACATTGGAGGAAACCAAGTAGACTCAATATCCATATTTCCAACTAATAAGCCTAAATATTTAATTTGAATATTAGGCATTATAATTTTATTTATTTCTATGAAAGATGAGGACTTAGGTCTCTGGCATGTTTATACAAATACTCACAGTGCAAATAATAGCCATCTCCTAATCGTGTCATAGATATTTTTCTTCTACAATGTTTTATTTTTCTGGAGTTGATAATTCACATTAGTGTATGCTTACTTGGTACCTATATTCCAGTCAGCCACTCTCAAGTTCTCCAACCACAAAGCAAGTGTCACATATTCTGTTAATTTTATTTACATGGTAGTATTATCATAGAATAACAGTCTTCTTGCTGTGATAAGGAATGATTGCTCTCTAGCTCCACAGCATCCCCATTATGTGGTTTCCCTTCACTATCACATTAGGAATCTTCTGCCTGCCAAACCTGTAACAAACACATGCACCTCACGTTTTCTGAAAACATGGCTCCATTGCTTTACTTTCTCTGGTGGTAGAGAAAACATGTCTTTAAGCATCCAAAATCTTGCTTGTTTTATAATGTCGCTATTGATCCTAAAAGTGATCTAGTATTTTTGCCAGGAGCAGAATATAGGGCATAAATCATTTGCTCTGGTTTAGAAAGGGTGATTGGCATTAACTATGTTTTCTTCTCTTGGAGATTTTATAAAATTATAATTGAAACTTAATAATCTGAAGTTTTAATTTATGAGCTTTAATATTACATTTGTTTTTCATCAGGTTTTCTGGTCATATTTTAAGTTTTATAATTTGGGGAAATATATCTTTTAAATTTATTTCAAAAGACACACACACACACACACACACACACACACACACACACACACACATTAAACCTGTGGGAAATTTCTCAGACAACTACCCACAAAAAGTTTCTGGATTCATTTAAGATAAAATCAATATGTTTCAGCCTTTCATAACAAATGACTCTTATGGGGTTTAAGCTTCTCTAGTGAGTAGAACAAGATGGATGGTATTCTGGTTCTTTAAAAAATTGTCATCATACTGATATCTAAAAGTTTTCATTAAAGACAAAAGGAACTGAGTCATATAGACAGAAGAAAAAGTACTGAAATAGTAATGTTAATGCATCATCTTCAACATTTTATAAATGCTATAAAACATCAAGGTTAAGCAGAGTGATTGCCAGGAATATAACCAATTATGTTTTGATAACTAGGTTATATTTAATCAATGAGAAAGAAAAGCAGTGAACCAGATGTGGTGGCATACATCTATAAGCTCAGTACTTGGGAGGCTGAGACAGGAGGATTGCAGGTTTAAAGCCTGCCTCAGAAATTTAGTGAGAACCTTAGCAAGACCCTGTTTTAAAACAAACAAACAAACAAAAAAATTACAAAGGTCCAGGGCTATAGCTTGGAGGGAGAAAGCCTCTGGGTTGAATCCTTATTACAAAAAATAAAATCAAAGCAAGAGAAAAAAAAAGCAATGATTATAAAATATAAACATCTCCATGGGTTCTTAGTAGATAATTTGATAAATTTCACCACTAAGATGAAAGCTCTAGGAAGATAAACACTTTAGCAGCTCCACATTGTCCAGAAAATGTCTGGAGTACTCTAAGATTTACTTTGTTGTCTTTCTATAATACAATAAAAATATATGACCATTCGAAACCAACACATACTATGACATTTTTTAGATGTGAAACACAGGAGGAATTTCCATTACTCTCCCAGGAAATGTGTAAACCAGGAATGAGAGTAAGGAGTGAGAGAAGGCTGTTCTTGAAGCACAGGCTCAAATGGTGGATAGTAGCATCGAGTGGGCAAGTGAGCCTGTCAGGCAGAAGAGTACTCTTAAGTTGTGTAAGAGGCAGCCTGCAGAAGCCTGCTAGAAGTTGTATTTCTCTGTGCTAATGCAACAGAAAAATCACAAAGAACAAACCCTTCTTAACTATAATAACGCTTTCCACCAAACCCCTACAAGAAAAGTCCTTGACACTTGTTCTTTGCACTGTCTCAAATACAAACTGTCACTGAATGATCCAATATGCTAATGGAGGATGAAAAACGGCACCAGTTTGAGCTAATCAGTACTTATCTATACTAGTCTTCACTTAGGTTCCCAATTAACCAACCACTCATCTTACAATATAAAATGCCCATCCTAGACTAGACTGGTGGCTTTCTCTGTTCTGCCAAGAGAAAGTCCCTCTCAGACTTGCATTAAAGTTTCTATTTATGTTATTGAGATACATTCCTTGTCCTTTTTTTCTAACATTAAGTGCAAAAGAGGAATGCATAAGCAAGGATTTAGCATCATTATCAATAATCACAAAAAAAAAATACAGTAGTACTAAACTAACATGACTTTTTTTTTTTTGGTGGTGGTACTGGGGTTCCTGGAAACCCTTCTACTTGCGTGATACCCTCCCAGGCCTATATTTTTTATTTGGAAACAGGGTCTCTTAAGCCAGCGTGGCTGGCTTCGAACCTGCATGATCCTCCTGTCTCTGCCTCCCAAGTGCGGGGATTACAAGTGTGCACCACCATGCCTGGCAACATTTTTTTTTTTTTTTTTTTACCAGTGACAGTGAGTAGCAAATATATATGCCAAATAAGGACAAGTCACACTAATCACAGATGAGAGTTGCTGAACCAGGTGCTGTGTGCATGTATGTTTCTGTCCCACAAAACTTCAATATGATATATGGTTACAATGCACCAATGTAATTATTTTAAGAGAGTTTCCACTTTGCCACATCCTTGCCAGCAATTGTTGTTGTTTATGTTTTAATGATTGCTATTCTAGGTGGAGTTAGGTGAAATCTTAGGGTAGTTTTGATTTGCATCTCTCTGATTGCTAATGATGTTGAGCATTTTTTAATACATTTATTGGCCATTTGAGTTTCTTCTTTTGTGGAGTGTCTTTTAGTTCCCCTGCCCATTTTTGATTGGGTTATTTATTTTCTTAGTGCTGAGATTCTTGAATTCTCTGTATAATTCTAGATAGTAGTCCTTTATTGAAGAAATAGTTGGCAAAACATTTCTCCCTTTCTGTCAGCTCTTTGTTGAGATTCTTGATAGTTTCTTTTGCTTTACAGAAGCTCGTCAATTTCACACAATCCCATCTACTATTGATATGCCTTTTAGTTTCTTGTGACTTTGGGGTCTTGTTGAAAAAGTTTTTACCTGTGCATATGTGTTACAATGTTGAACCTGTACCGTGTTCAAGGAACTTCAAGGTCTCTTGTCTAATTTCCAAGTCTTTGATCCATCTTGAGTTGAATCTTGTGCAGGGTGAGAAAGTAGGGTTTGTTTCTATTTTTCTACATATGTTTAACCAGTTTTGCCAACATCATTTATTAAAAAGGCTATATTTTTTTTCAGCTTATGTTTTTTGTCTTTTCGTCAAAAATAAATTGCCTCTAAGTATGTAGATTTGTTTCTGAGTGTTCTATTCTCCTCTGTTGGACCGTTTGTTTTGTGCAAGTGCCATGCTGTTTTTATTACTATGGCTTTGTAGTATACTTTAAAATCAGGTATTGTGATTCTTCCTGCATGTTTTTGTTGTTGAGAACTACTTTGGCTATTCTGGATTTTTTGTTGTTCCAAATGAATTAGTGAAACCACTTTGAAAAACAGTATAAAGGATCCTCAGATGAATGGGAATGAACCTACCATAATATCTAGGAATACCATTTCTAGATATCTACCCAAAAGAATAGAAACCAAAATACCAAACTAATACATGTGTATCTATGTTCATAGCTGCACAATTTACCATTGCCAAATTATGGAACCAGCCAAGATGTTCATCACAGATGAATGAATTACAAAACTATGGAATATGTACACAATGGAATTTTACTTAGCCATAAAGAAGAAAAAAATCATGTCATTTACAGGGAAATAGAAGGACCTGGAGAACATTATGTTAAGTGAGATTGTTCAGACTCAAAAAAATAAGAAATCAGATGCTCACCCTAATACATAGAAGCTAAGGAGAAAATGGGTCATAGGAGGAACTCTTGACGAAGGAGAAACTATAGATGAACAAATAAGGTGACCAAACTGAGGAGGATGGAGGGAGGAAGAGAAAAATTTCCTAATGTACATGTCATACATTCACAAATAAATCAAAGTCAATCACTAAGCCAAACATTTGAAGGAGGGAGGGGTGAGGGAATGGGGTAGAAATTGGGGAAGGGCTAAATGAATGATGTGTGCATGTATGCCTCTACTATCTTGTACTCCATTAAGATGTATGACTACAATGCACCAATAAAAAGAAAAAGAAAAGAAAAAAAGAAAGTAAGAGAGAAAGAAAGAGATGCTAGAGTTTGATGCACTGATATGGAAGGTGAGTGGAAATTTGTTAAGTGTAATTTGATGATCCCCTTAATTAGAGGTAGATTAAAGGAACATTTGACTTCAACACATTGAAATCTGTACTTAAAAATTAAATATGATTAAGAGAGATTGTTCCATATTAATGTGTAATGTGATTTAGAAAAAATTGTCTAACTTTTTAGAAAAGTAAATCTCACAACTCAAGCTATCCAACAAAGACTAGATAACATTGGCTTGTAATGAAATATTGAAACCATAGATGAATAAAAATGTAGCAAGATCTTTTTAAAGACCTCAGTTTAGAAACTTTTAATAAAATGAATGATAGCCTTGACTGCCATGATACCTGTCAGTTGCTTACACAATAGCTTTTACTACCTAAAAATCCCATTCCTGTCTATTCCTTTCTCTGAATTACAGTTTGGTTCACTGGAAATTGAGAAGTAGATGCAATCTACTGCTGAGCTTATGGAAGAATTTTCCTTCCTTCCTCCATTTCTTCCTTTCTTCTTTCTTTCTTTTTTTTTTTTTTTTTTTTTTGTCCTCTTAGATTTTTTTCCTGTATTACTGAGACTGAAGCCAGTGCATTGTGCCTCTGAACTACACCATAGCCCTTTTTATTTTTTGTTTTTAAAACAGGGTCTGCCCCTGTGGTCCGGGCCTCTGGTCCCAACACTGGGTGGGAGGGCAGACGCTGGTGGGGCACCCCTAGGCCTTTCCACCTGGAAGGACCCTGTGGTCCAGGCCTCTGGGCCCGACCCTGGGCAGGTGGGCAGGCACTGGCGGGGCACCCTTCGGCGACCCCCTTTCCACCTGGAAGGACCCTGTGGTTCGGGCCTCTGGCCCCCACCATGGGCGAGTGGGCAGGCGCTGGTGGGGCACCCCTAGGTGACCCCCTCTCCACCCGGAAGGACCCTGTAAAAAAAGGAAAAGAAAAAGAAAAAAGGAAAATATCGGAGAGGAGTCAAGGAGGCCGTGGCAGATGCCAGGATACTGGAGATGCAGACAAAACATCCAAATGAACTGGAATTATTGGAAAAATTCCCTGCTAAGGAGGACTGCTTCTTCTCTACATTGTTAAGAATCTTGGACATCACCTATAAGGAGAGAGACTTTAGCAGAAACCAAGGAGAAAGGTGGTGCTGAAAGCGGTCTCCACATTGTCAGTGGAGACTTGAAGCCAAGAAAAGCAGAAATCGAAGCCTACCAGCCTTATTTTATTTTATTTTATTTTATTTATTTTTTTTTTTTGGAGAAATTACACCAAAGGTCGAATGCTACCGTTGCACATGCTTAGGAACACTGGACAACATTCAGAGTGAAAAAGAGCTTGGGAAAGATTTGAAATGGTGGAGACAGTGGCAATGGCAGTGGCCAGTTGTCGGGGCCCACTCGGCTGGACCGAGATGGCACCCAGGGTTGTTGCCAGCGTGGATTCAAGATGGCGCCTAGGCTTGCAGCCAAGTCATGAGACTCACAAGATGGACGTCTCCTTGAGCATGCGCAGTGTGCCATGCTACGTGCCTGCAGAATGATCAGTGATGCAAAGCCTTGTGCTGCCACCAGCCTGCCTATGAGAGAGTCAGAAATGTGCATGCCCTAGCTGTGGAAGTTTGGGGTTGGTAGGGAATAGAAGGAGGGATTATGATGCTGATATATATTGTGCTTGCTCTACGCATTGAGAAGGAAGAAGAGACATATTATTGAGACATATTAAGGATCCATTAAAGAAGAATTCATATTTCAGCTGAAGAGGTGTCTGTGTCGTTCTCTAAGCCCCTGCGGGTCGGAGTCTTAGGGGATGATAGCCAGTACTCAGGGGAGGCAGAGATCTGATACATTACACCTGGAACCTTTGAAGTAATGACCACAGAGGCAGAATGCTACCACCATGCACCCTTGAGAATGTGGGACAAATGGTTGGGCAAAGAGGGTGCTCGGATTAGAGCCTGCCAAGGGGTGAGGCCAGTGACGGACACAGCAAAGCTGGGATTGGAGCCTGTTGTGAGGCAAGGCCGGTGCTGGAGCCTTCAAGGCCGGGATCGGAGCCTGCCGGGTGGTTAGGCCGGTGCTGGGGCCAGTGAAGCCAGGATAGGATCATGCTGTGAGGCAAGGTTGGTGCTGGGGACTTTGAAGCCGGGATTAGAGCTGGCTGAGGGGTTATGCCGGTTCCGGGGCCAACAAGGCCAGGATGAGCCTGCTGTGAGGCAAGGCTAGTACTGGGGCCTCTGAGGCTGGGATTGGAGCCTTCCGAGGGGTTAGGCCGGTGCCAGGGCCAGCAGCTGGCATCAGAGCCTTCTGTGAGGCAAGGCTGTTATTGAGGCCTCCGAGGCCAGGATCGGAGCCTGCCAAGGGGTTAGGACGGTGCTGGGGCCTCTAAAGCTGGGATCGGAGCCTGTCGTGAGGCAAGGCCGGTTCTGGGGCCTCCGGGCCCGGGATCAGAGCCTGCTGAGGGGTTAGGCTGGTGCCGGGGCCAGTGGCTGGCATCGGAGCCTTCTGTGAGGCAAGGTCGCTATTGAGGCCTCCAAGGCCAGAATCGGAGCCTGCCGAGGGTTTAGGCTGGTGCTGGACCTAGCGAGGCCTGCATCGGAGCCTGTCATGAGACAAGGCCAGTGCTGGGGCTTCCGAGGCTAGGATCGGAGCCTGCCGAGGTGTTAGTCCTGTGCCGGGACCAGTGGCTGGCATCGGAGCCTTCCGTGAAGGAAGGCCGCTACTGAGGCCTCCGAGGCCTGGATCGGAGCCTGCTGAGGGGTTAGGCTGATGCCGGGGCCATCGGCTAGCATCAGAGCCTTCTGTGAGGATAGGCCGGTGCTGGGGACTCCGAGGCCGGGATCGGAGCCAGCTGAGAGGTTAGGCCAGTGTCAGGGCCAGCAAGACCAGAATCAGGGCCTCCCATGAGGTAAGGCCACTGCTTGAGCCAGCAAGGTCTGGATCAGTCCACCGGGTAGCCAGGCTACATCTGGGACCGTCTAGAGTGGTATCGGTATTTTCAACACAGCATGCACAGAGAAATATCGCAGAAAATTAAAACCAGATGCTTCCCCTAATCAGCAATAACTAGGAGGAAAGGGGCAACAGGAAGTGGTCGAGCTATAGAAAGGGCCCTATAGTGAAGCAGTTAAGGTGACCAATCAAAGGGTATGGAATAGGGGAGGATGGAGCCTCTTTAAAAAGCAGGAAGTACATAAACGTATGTATGAAAGTTAAGCACCAAACAAGCATGGGATCGAGGGAGTGGGAGGGAATGGGATGGGGACTGGATGAGGGTTAATTGGGTGATGTGTGCTTGTATACCCTCTCAAGTCTTGTATTCTAATGTGATGTATGATGACAATGCACCAATAAAAATAAATTAAAATAAATAAATAAATAAAAATAAATAAAAATAAATAAAAATAAAAATAAAAAGTACTATAAAACAAACAAACAAACAAAAAAAAACAGGGTCTGGCAAGATTGCTGAGAGTCTTGCTAGGTTTCTGAGGCTGGTCTTGAAGCTACCATCCTCCTATCTCTGTCTCTCAAGTACTGGGATTTCAAGAATGCATCACCACTGTCAGATTCTGGAGGTATTTCGATGATGATGATGATGATGATGATGATGATAGCAATAATAACAACAACAAATTATTCACATAATTAATTAATTTTCATGATATCTGGACAACTGCAGATATTCAGCAAACAGTTGAAAAATTAATGCTGAACATTTTTATGTTTATAGAAGTATATTGTACATATATCAATAAATCTTTGTCAAAATGCTGCTGCCAACACCATTAAAATCATTGAGAGAAATAGTTATCACTACCACTGCTTGCCATTTCTGCTGCTAGAAACAGTGCCTGACATGGTTGCTGAAATACTTTATTTCAAGGGTTTTCTTTTTTAAATCAAATGCCTAAAATAAAAAGTCTATATTCATTTTAAAGAAAAGAATTTTATGTGATACTGGGGGTTTATTGTTTATTTTTATTTTTATTGGTGCATTATAGTCTCACATCATAATGCAGGTCATAGTTATGGTAACATACATGCTCACAGCACTTGGTGGGCTTTCCCCCATCTCCCTCCTCATTCCCCAAACACTTTCCTATATAGGATATTAAGACTGACCTTTTTAATTTCACATATGTACCTATTGTCAATGAAAGTGATCCCTTCCTTGATTCCCCCTCTCTCCTTCCCTAGACCACCTTCCTCACCCCACTGGAATTTTTCCCCTGTTATCTAAAATTCCTCTGGTACCCTGATTATTCTCTAGTTTCCACACAGGAGAGAAAACATATGAGCTTTCACTTTTTGTGGATGGTTAATTTCAGTATAATGTTCTCCAGGTCCACCAATTTTTCTGAAAATTATGTAATTTTGTTAATTTTTATTGCTGAGTAGAATTCCATTTTGTGTAATTCACAATAGTCAAATTATGAAAACAACGTAGGTGCCCATCAACAGATAATGAGTTATAAAATTATAGGATACTGGGGATTTAACCCAGGGTCATTCTAACTCTGACTATCATTCCATCCCAATTTTATTTATTAATTTTTCTTGAAAGGGTATCTCACTAAGTTTCTGAAGCTGGCTTCTTAAACCTGTAATCCTCTTGTTTCAGCCTCTCAAGTACTGAAATTACAGGCATGTCATATGTGGGGTCAAAAATGATTTTATATAAATATCATACAGTATATTTGTATGGCTTGTATATATAATATTGGTATCTGTCTTAATGCACTTCAGTCACAGGTGTAAGTTTCAATCATGTTGTTGCATGTTTCAGGGTATCATTTGCTTTTTTTTAAAATGCAAAGCATCATCCATTGTATGAATCATCTTGTTGATTTCCAGCTGACAACTCATCCAATTTTTAATGATTCATATCTGTTGTCACTAGTTTTTTGGCCATTATTAATAATGCTGTCGTAGCCGCATATGATTTAGTGTTTCTGGATAAAAATCCAGACAAAGACTTTCTGAGTAACACAGTAGATATACGTGTAAAATTTTAAGAAATCACAAATGTTTTTCCAAAGTACTTGACCCATATTACTCTTTCCCCAGCAGTGAATGTGACTCGTGGTTATTTCCAACTTTGCTTTTCTTAGCTAATAAAATAAATGGGTATGTTTTATTGCCTTTTTATTTTTTATATTTTTCTGATGGCTAATGCTATTGATCACTTTTTGTAATCTTTCTTATTAATTTGATTTTTTTCTGTGAAGTGTTTGTTCTCAGTTTCTATTGGATTATATTTTCGTATTGGAGTTGAAATATTCTTAATATGTCCTGGCTTCAACTTCCTTTAAATATTTTGGATATTTATTTGTTTCATTATAGTTTCTTGTAATAAGGAGAAAATTCTAATTTCATTGAAGTACAATTTTTTTTAAATTGTTATTTATTTCTTTGGACATTAATGAATTTTGCCTATACTCAGGTTATATTTTTTCTATTTATCTTTTTAAAATATTGCATTTTTATTTTTAAATTTAGGACACTGATTCATCTAAAATTGATTTTCATGCATGGCAGAAAATAGAGGTTGGGTTCTTTTATTTTCCGTATGCTGATATTAAGTTGTTCTAGCACCATTTGGTGAGTAGATTTTTGTTCCCTATTGAATTGTTTTGGCATACTTGAAAGTCATTTCACCATCTATATACGAGTCTATTTCTGTTGTTTCTATTCTGCTCCATTGATCTATTTGTCTCTGTTTTTGGCAAGACTGTATTATCTGGAGTACTGTAGCATTATAATCAATCTGGAAGTCCCTCAACTTTTTAATTCACTTTTCTAAGTTGTTTTTGCTATTATTTTTAGTCATTTGTCCTTCTAAATAAGTTCAAAATCATCTTGCTGATTTCCAGAAAATCCAGCTTGGATTATGATTGAGATTGTATTGATACTATTATTTAATATATGAATAATTAATAACAAACAATATTGAGTCTCAATCTAGTTATAAAATAAATTAATTCAATTTCGTTGAATACTTATGTTACCTAGTATTAAAAAGAAAATATTATTAGTGGACATTTTTTCTTGTCAGATACAATTAATTATAAATAAACAAGGGTATAAAGTAATATGTACAAGGAAGCATATTGATGAATTATTCTTAATATTTATAATCTATAGTAAACCAATATTAATAGCAGATGTATAACTATTAAACCATCAAAGTTATGGAATAATGTGATATCATTAATATGAGGCTTAAAATTACTTTGTAGATATAGAGTTGTAACACATTCATATGGAAAAACTAAGAATAAATAATATGTACACTGATTTTTATAATTTTTATGTTAGACCACTTACAAAATATGAGTTGATATTTAATTTTCAATTTTTTGCTACCATATTATTTTGTGTAAAATAATGCTGTAGTGAATGAAGAGTTACATATAACATGATGGCTTCATAAATACTAATGGAGCTGAAAAATTCTTCTCAAGTATGTGATCATTGTAGATGGTAATACAGTATATTACTTATGTGTTTGTGATGATACAGGTGTAAAAAACATACTGCTATCCAGAGTTATAAAGCAGACTATTACAACTGTATATAGTATAACATACTTCATAATGATATTAATAAATCATATTACTGGTTTATATAGTTACTATTTATATTTTATCATTGTTTTAACACATACTCCTTCTACTTCTAAAACTTCTTACTGCAAAACCATATACCATGTTATTTTTACAGCAGCCTCTTGTATTTTGTGTTTACTGTATTTCTGGATTATATCAACAGGCCATGATAAGTAATTAACCTTACCAACTAGGTTTGTAAAAGTATATAGTATAATGTTTTCAAAATGATATAGTTACTTAATGATATATTTCTCAATAACCTGTTCTTGCTATATTTTCAAAATAGAAGTAGCCTTATGTTCACTGAATATGCTATCTTAATATGTTCATATTCTTTTTCATTACTTAATTCACAAACTATTTTTGCTGATTGTAACGATTAAAACTAAAAATTTGCTAGGATGATAAACATGTCTCCTACACATTGTCCAGCTTCATCTGCTGAATAAAAACCCAACTCGTGTATTTCAAAGTACAAGTGTCAGTTTTATAAATTATAAAAACATGAGATATATAATATGTTCATACTAGACTGATAACTCTAAAAGCTTATTATAAAACTGTCCATTATGATGATTTTTTCCTCACTCCATCTCTTATAATTAGAAGACAATTTCTCTGGCTGTTGAAAATTGCAGTGTTTTCCTGGGATAAATTTTATCATCTCTGTATCCTTCTCTTGTTTCTATATTACATATGAGTTACTACTGTAATAAGAATAAGTTCAGTGAATATTATTTTAATATCATATATAACTGATTTTTTTCAAATTGATGCTTTCTGAAAAATATTTTCCCTTTCAATGACCTATGTCATATTAATTTTTTTCTATATTTCTCAGAATAGTCTATGTTATTGCACTTCTTCAAATTCTGATTTAAGAAAACCTTTCTCTTTGGTCAGAGATAGATGTATTGGTAAGACTTTGTCCTGTCTCGGGAAATTGTTATATCTTGCTACTTAATATTAAGAGACTGAGACAGCTCCATTCTCTCTCATTAGGAAACCAGAGTTATTACTTGCATTTGAAAGAAATAAAATGTCTTTGAATATTTTATAAATAAGACAAGCCACATAATATGTTATTCTGAATTTTCCAATGTTGTGGATACTGCATAATGTGATGCAGCCTGACATTACAGAGATCAGCTTCTTTTTTGTTTGATGCTGTTTTAAAAATATTTTATAGCAAATCATTATGCAACATGTGCATTTATCTTCATATTACAGTGACAATGTATTTGTAAATCACTGGGTTACTGCATTATATTTGCATTTATTTTCTTTGGTAAAACACTAGTTATATATTTTATTCTTATAATTTATACAACCTTATTCTAACAACAGGAGCAATAAAAAGCCCTAGATTCCTTTTTTTTCCTTTTTTTTTGTAATCACACAGCTGTAAACTCACTAAAGAAAAGCTGTGATAATGAAAAGCTATTGGGGATACAATGAAGATGCCACTGAGAGAGATGCAGTTGTTCATTTTAAGATTGTCATTAATTTTTTAGGCTTTACTGTAATCTAGGTGGCAGCCAGGGAAAATTCTTATGTAGTCATTATGAAGGTAGTTGAACAAAAAGCTTTTAAATGCCTACTATGTAGCAGGCCTGTCAACTTTAGAAGATATAAGATTAAAAAATTAATAACTGTCTTGTGAAAATGCCTTTTTTGAGAGGGTGGTACTAAGATTAAATCCATGGGTATTCTACTTCTGAGGTATATTTTCTGCTTCTAATTTATTTTATATTTTATTTTCAAACAGAGTTTCTGTAAGTAGCTGAAGAGTCTCACCAATTTGCTAAGACTGGCCTTGAACCTGCAAACCACTTGTCTCAGCTTCCCAAATCCTGGGATTGCAAGCATGTTCCACCATGGCTGGCTCAGGATTGCATTTTAATAAAATAAGGCAAGTTATAAAGAGAAAAGCAATGAATATATAGTGTTTCAGATAGTAAATGCTGAAGAGAAAGCAAATTAAGGGGTAGAAAACCAGGAATTTCTACTATTAGAAACAAATTTCTGTTCTCTATTGGGTAGTCAACAAATATCCCACTGAAAAGCTAGCCGTTGAGTGGAGGGAGAGAATCTTGTGTTTAGGAAAAGAGCAAGCACAAAGATCCTTGAGTGAATAATTTTCTATGGGCCTAATCAACAGCAAGAACTGTGGCTTCTTACTCAGAACACAAAGCTTGTTACTATTAAGTGTCCTTTTAAATTTTTATCACCTATGAAGTCAGGAATTAAGTTAGTAGTGGTTTAATGAAGTTGAAAGAAGATTGAGAGAGGAAGAATAAGCCACAGTCATCAATTCATAGTATTTATACACTTAACTATGTGAAATGTTTTTAGTATGCTTCATGCATAAGCATCTATAATTTAATTTATTAGAGAATAATTGTATATGTTTTTTGTAAATGGTGCTTAAACTAGAAATACTGTGATTGTTTGCACTGTCAATAAGCACTCTGAATTCTTGTACATATAATTATGTAGCACTTGTATTTAATTATTTTATTTTCTTTATTTTAGTGTACTGACTTTGGGGACTGTTTTGTTTTGGTTAAAAGGAAGCTATATAAACACAGCATTTTTTCTTTGAACTTTTAAAAACAACAATTGCATGGTAATTTTGTCTGCCCTTTAAAAAATAAATATTAAAATTTAGTAAATTTTCAAAAATTAAAATTTCAATGTGACATTAAGAAGATATTTTTAAGAAGCATATATATTTTTCATAATCAGCAAAAAATATTTTTTCTGATAACCTAAATAATAATTATGTAATGAGAATATATGCTGATTTTATATAAACTATTCTATTACCTAAATCATTATCTAATGGATTTCATTACATGTAGAATACTTTCTATATGTTTTAGTCTTATAAATTAGAAAAAATACATAAAATAGAAGTTATCAATTTTACTGTTTATATGAGCAAACTGAATGGTAATAATTTAGAAACATCAACTATCTATATTTATTTAGGTATAAAACTGAATCATAAAATGATAGGTTAAATGAAATACAATCATCACACAACTTTTGTTCAAATATTTTTCTTATAAATAATGCTTGGTCATTGCTAATAAAATTGTCACCATGTATGTGATCTAATTGCCTTTAGAGGGAGCTGTGATGTGTTCCATTGAAATAACAAGCCATTTTCACAAATTCTTTAAATCTTATTTGACTAATCTTTAGAATAGTACTCATTCTATTTCCATGTTCTCCAACTGTACTTTATCATTTCTTATGGTATTCATCATATAATGAGAAAATACCAAGCAGCATAAAACAGAATAAAATTTATTTAAAATAAAATTTACCAAAAATATATATCATATACATATATGATCTATATCATATGCATATATATGACATGCATATTATATATATATATCAAACTACAGGTTTATTTAATGTAATATATTAATTTATATCATTTAAGATAAAAATTATCTTCTACTTTGTACTATATTGTCCAAAAGTAGTCAGTTTTCTGCTTGTCTATCTCCTCTTAAAAATCACAAAGCACCCATCAGTTTCCACCAGTACCTGAAAGAGCAGCAATGTTGATCGCGGATGTGAGTGGCCATGCTCGGTGTTCGCAGTGTCTCTTATTATGTATTTCTTTTTTCTTTCCTAAAGAAACTTTCTTCCCCTGAAATCTTCTGCAAAGTTTACTTTACACCTCATCAGCTACAACTCAAAGTAAGAGTAATATTTATCTGAATTGGTCTGATTTGTGACCTTTCCTCTCATTAAGTATTAAATTCTTATAGATTGCTTATATCAGGGCTCAAAACATAATATCCTTATATATGACATCCTCATCTTGAGCATATTAAACTTATGGAAAGTGAGAAAACATCAGAAGCAGGATCTGACCTCATTGACTGGCTTCCTTCTCTATGCTTTGAGGTAAAATGACACAAAAATGCCAAGTACAAACAGATGGCCTTGGTAAGTTGTCCTTGCTTATACCATTATATCACATCCCCAAAGATTAATGATATTTCTATAACTGACTACTCTTTATCAAATTTAGAAATTAACACACAGCCGGGCGTGGTGCGCACGCTTGTAATCCCTGTGCTTGGGAGGCAGAGACAGGAGGATCACGCAGGTTTGAAGCCAGCCGTGCGTGCTGGCTTAGGAGACCCTGTTTCCAAATAAAAATGTAAAAATAGGTCTGGGAGTGTAGCCCAGAGGTAGAAGGGCTTCCAGGAACCCCAGTACCACCAAAAAAAAAAAAAGAAAGAAAAAAAGAAAAAGAAATTAAAACACAGGTTTCCCCATTTATTTGATTCTTCATTCTTTTAGTCTCTCCTGTCATGTGAATGGTTGGCTTAAAAATGAGTTGTCCTATTCTTTGTTACAGGGACATCACCCATGAGCCTTGCACTGGGTAAGGAAGAGCCAGGACTCTTTCTTCCCTGTACTTGCGGATGAGGTGCTAAGTCAAACCCTCCTCCTAGCCCTACACTTTTAGACTCAGCAGCTGTTGACAGACTGTTCCTAACCTCTGGCGCATTTTCACAGGATGACAACTCCAGAATGCCATTTTGTCCTAAAGCAGGACTCTGTTCCTATTGGTGGGTCCCTCTGCTGCAGCAGTTCCTAGAAATGTCAAAGCGGTTCTGTTTGATTTTGCAACACTCACAAATATGAAGAGGTCAGTGGATTTCCTGGTCAACATCAGAGAACTGCTTTTAAGCAGAAAAAAGAAAAATTAAGTCATCCTGAGTATTTGTTGCAAGGACAAGCTCCAAAGAAGCCCATATTATATGGAGTAGAGTAAGAATGGTTTCTCATGGGTGGCTCTTCTTAAGGACATCTTGTATGCTCTACTAATCCTGAGTGGTTTTTACTTAGATTAGTCTGCTATCCACAATGGAAAATGGCCCTATTCTCTGTAAGCTACCACTTACTATTCAATTAAACTATTATTTGACTATAATCAGTGTCAAATATAGACACATTCTTAATGAACATTCCAAGTCTAAGCTCCCAACACTGATAAAACCAGTCTGAAAATGCAACAGTACTTCATGGAGAGCTTGAGGAGCACAAAACAGCATGTAGTGCGGGAACTTTTAAGAAAAAGAAAAACATTACAATACTGCATGTCTTTTAGAATTAGCTACCGAAGATTTTCAGTGACTTTTATATAGGGTCTGAATGCATTTATTGCTTCTATTTTTACCTAAATGAAATTCCTTAACCACTTGCCACCTACTGGCATCTAGGCCCTCAGTTCCCATTTTATTTCAGGGAAGAAAAATAACAATAAAGAAACTTTCATTACTTACATAATTATACAAAACAGACCTCAACTACATCATCATCATGATCTTCTCAGAAAAAAAAAAAAAAATTACCCAGAGGAAAACCATTTTGGAGAGTAATATTTGAGACAATTGGGTATTGTTTAAAAACCTTTTATTTACTAAAATACTATTATTTCTCTATCACCAAAGGCCCATTTAATTGATTCCCATAGTCTCACTTCTCCCAAAAGATCACCTTCCCCTAACTGAACTTTACCTGTAACTAGTAAAACTTTGGAATTGCATTTTCTCTAATTCTTACAGTTTATTATCAGATATTGGAGCTAAGTCTCAGAAGATCCTCCATAACAAGAGCTTTATAAAACATCTCTAGAATTAGTTTTTTCAGTAGACTATACTATAGTTCTTTTAAAATAGGGGCAGACTGAATAAATCTTAAGATGATAATCAACATAGTTGAATATGTAATGACTTGGTTACCTTAGGCACAAGAAGTTAAATTGATTGAAAGTCCTTCCTATTTCCAATATTTTTTGAGAAGTTTACCAGAAGTGTTTCCTTCTCCTAACCTACACTCTAGGGATGAACAAAAACAACAAAATAATTTATTGAAACCATACCTGTACTCTGTGAGTGTAAACTGTTGTTTTCTCAGTTCATAAGTTTGAAATATTAATAAAACAATTTCTGTTATCTTCAGATCCCTCTTATTCCCTCACTTATTTTAATAGAACATAAAGTATTCTATGCTCTTTGCCTCAGGGAAAGATATGTTAGCCTAAAGCAGGTTCTTCTAACCTTTGAATTCCAGATGATTATCCCTGGAGGAGAGTTAAAAGACTTAGGACATAAACAATAGACTTGGAGAGAAACATGAATAAACAGAATGCAAAGCCCTTTTAAACTGTAGCAAGGAATGCCTAAATCCAAGGTAAAAGGAGATGGTTTAAAAGTAGTAGTAGATAGACTGGAGCATTTTATGTGAAAGACATCTTTGTTTCCCTGTCCTATCATCCAAGTCCAAGAAAGATAAAAACATCCCCAAATATTTTTGCACAGTTTAAATAAGAGAAATATATTTTGTTTTTCGGGTAGAACTACAGGGTGGGAGAAGCAAAAACTCAGGGATTCAAGGGGAAAAAAATCAAAGGCTACATGAAGAATCCAAGTAGATATTTAAAAATAATTCCATAGAGTTTCCTGAGCAAGAGGAAAAGAATGATTTCCTTCAGTGGGACTTTGAGGATTGAGATGAAGGATGAATCAGTGGCAACCCATATGCACTGACAACGAAGGACAGGACAGGATGATGAATGTTTCAGCAAATGCCATCATGGACAGATGATGAGGAGGACCAGATGGCACCCTTTCAGCAGCAAGTAACAAACAACCCAGCTGACAATGACTTCAGCAATGAGGGCATTCTTTGTCCCACAGTACAAGAATTCAAGAGGCTCTATTAATTCAGCAGCACAATGATGTCATCAAGGCCCTGGAGTGTTTCACATTCTTCTCAGTTAACTTCAGCTGTTTGGCTCTTATTGTGTCTTTTCCTGAAGGATCACTGTACAGCTATCATAGATCTTGGGAACATGTTCATGACACTACCTCCCAAGAAAATAAGTGTACTTTGTCCTAAAAATATATTTGTATTAGAAAGAAAAAAATTCACAATGAATATATAATGACATCTTACTATTTATATTTTATAGAATACATAAAAAAGTTGAAATTCAGGCTGAACAGTCAACTTTTTGACATTATCTGGCCTCTGTAAAGGGAGATGTTTTGTATATTTCTATGTGATTTTCAATTAAGTGTGGTCACAAGAAGATACATAGAAAAGAGTCAGGAAAAAAACTATGATATTCATGGGCCTTAGTTACAATTAGCAAAGCAGGCCACTTGGCAAAGACACTATAGTGCTCAGGAGTCAGAAGACAGGAAGGAAAGAGGATGTGCTTAAGCCCTGGCTTTTACTAGGGGTTATGAAACAAAGCAGGATAAACTGTTCGGACTGGATAAATGATTTAGGTGGGCTTTCAGCTATTTGGATAGTCTTTTATTGCTGGCACCTTGCTTTGGCATGGTTAAGGCAGAGGAATATAGCCTTCTGGGTTTTACCAGCCAGATTGAGGTGGTAGGGTGCTGGCTTGGTTAATTTGCACATCCAAGCATGCTTTTGATCCAACTCTTTGCTATCTATAGGAATTTGCTGGTCCTAGGATAGTCAGTATCTCCTTAGCCAGAAAGATTCCTTTAAGATCTCAAAACATCATAATACCGGTATATAGGAAATTTATATATTTTGTTCACATTCAACCCACAATACATATGAATACACATACGCACATAAAATAAATGGAGAACTCTGTCATCAGGAATGATAAAAATGGGAAAAGGGAGAGAAAAACGTATTTGCCACACAATCTGGAAGGAGAGAAGAAGAGAAACCTATCATGTTCCCATGAGAACACGGAATCATTTCTGTGATACCCTGAAAAATGCATAAAAAGAATTTAGTATTGTCATGATGAGAAACCATCAGATAAAATTAGGCTGATGAACATTATATTAAATAATTGCCCTTAACTCTCTAAAATTTTGGGTAACAGTTTCAAACAGAAACAGTCTAAACATATACCATAACCAAAAGCCAAATAGAACTGTGAGTTAGTATATTTCATTATTGAGATTTTCAGTGGAATCACAATGGGATCTGGGAGTTAGATGCTATTACTGTCAACATAAATTTTCTGATCTTGATGTTGTTCATTTGATACATCAGAGAATTCACTGTAGACTAATTGGTAAGTATTATGTCTGAAAGCTACTGTACCAGATAACGTGAAGATATATCTGCAAACTCTTCTTAAATTGTTCAGATAAAGTGGTTTTTATACACTATTAGTTTATTTTACATTGAAATGTTAATAAATAAAAACAAAACTTCAATAATAGCAACAGAACCAGGAGGATAAGAGCTAGCAATATAGGCAGAAAATCTCTTCTGCCAAAGGCCTTCTGGACTTGACATGGATTTTTAGTGAGCCTGACACAGAAGGAAACAGAACTATCTAGAATGTGCAGGCTTGCTGCAAGGGATATGAAAGTAGAATAATTTGTTGAGGGGCTAGTGCCACCAGTTTTGTGAATCCTGTAATAAAATGTCTTTCTTTCAGTGTAACGGCGAATCTAGGACTGAGAATAACATTCCTCCCTTAAACACTGTTGGAAGGTCCCCTGAGAAATAGTGTACTATCTTTGACTAAAGAGAAAAGGATCTATAAATCATTGAGGTCTGTTTAACATTTATATTTTTAATAGTATTTATGTAGTTTATCATGCATAGACATTTTTTGTAATTCTGTTGATGCTGAGCAGAGGAATTGTGTAAGGAGAAGGATATGAGAAAACTTTATCATGACTCTTGAATTACTATATGCATACTCTTGTCTTTTCACAGAAAAAATAATGATTGGGTAGAACTTTTCCATTTTTTACACTACTTATGTTACTTATCCTTTTTTTCTGCTTAGTACAGTAAATATATTTCTAAGTTTAGAAATTAATAGTGAGAATAGGTACAAACATTTGGATTTTTTTCAGACAACTTCAGCTTATTGTATGATGGATAATTAAATCATTGGTAGGTCATCTTTAATGCATTTATATAACCTTAGGAACAGTATATATTTTATATAAATTCTTATACTCTGCTGCCTGATAGCTGAGAATTTTCTGGTTTAGGGAGTCACTATGAGTATTCTAAAGAATTTGTAGTTGCCTACATATCAGAAAGTTTTATCCAGATGTTATTATGTACTCCAATTCACAACTGTGCAAATATTTAAGTTCCAAATTGAATGGAATCAACCCTAAATTTTAGGGTTTGTAATAATAAAAAACTAATGATTTTATAAGAAATAAAATGTAGAATATAAAATCTTAGGAAGCACAAGTAGATGGAACAGAATAGGTAGAAACTTATCCAATTTAGAAAAGCTATTTTGCTCTTACACCATAATCCAAGTGCATTACAAATATTGTTAATAGTATAACAGAAGACTACTCTGTAATATGAGTAGTGCTGCATATAGTGACATATACTGATTCAAATACGGAGAAATCAGTTGGATGTATATTTTAGGCACAGATTCTTTTTAAATATGAAAAATATGCCATTATACTTTGTTTACTATCAAAAACAGGATTCATATAATCAAACACTGCCACTAAGTACCGCTGTTAATAAAAAGGTTTTAATAACAGGGCAACCCCTACTTACCGGATTTAGTAAGGGTAAATAAAAATTTCACGTATAATTTTGTGAGCATGTTTTGAAAACTATCTCATTCCATGAATACATATGATGATGTAAGAAATAAACTATGTATGGAGGAGTTTGTGGAACTTTCAAAATGAAAAATATTATCTAAAAAATTCCTAGATAAAGAATTTTTAAATAAAGGATATAAAAAGAAATATAAAAAGAAATAAAATATTTTATTTCTTAATAAAACAAATATCTCCATGTTATTTGCATATCTACATGCACAACTGAAGTGTATTTTACTAATTTTCTTGTTTTATTTCAGTTTTTTTAATCTAAGTGTAAACAACATATATAAAGAGGTTAACAGATGTGATCACTTTTCTTTATTATTATGAAAGTTATTGACCAATTATAAGTTACTAAAATTCTTTTCCTTTTATTGTATTGTGGTTACAATAATACTATTTGTGGAACA
Organism: Muscardinus avellanarius; assembly: GCF_963383645.1. Classification (NCBI taxonomy): domain Eukaryota; kingdom Metazoa; phylum Chordata; class Mammalia; order Rodentia; family Gliridae; genus Muscardinus; species Muscardinus avellanarius. Next base: position 159,921,257 of record NC_137787.1, read on the forward strand.
AATAATACTGAATGAATTATTTGTTCAATAAAATTAAATATATTTGACACTAGAGTATTCTGGATGAGAGTACTCATTAATTTTTGTCAAATATCTGACATTATTATTTAGTATTTCTGAATAAATATTTTAATCATTATAAAATTATTTTAAGATATATCCATCATATTACCATAAGGAAAATGATAATTTTCCAATATTGAGCAATTTTATATTCCTGAAATTTTGAAATATACTTGTGATTCAATCATTCTGTTATTTTCAATGATTTTGTTATTTTCCTTTCTGTTACTTTCCTTAAGTATTTAATTTTGTAGATGTGTTGAATTTTGACTTCCAGCTTTTATATGTAACAACAGTTGTCAAGTTCTTTTTTATATCAAGCTACTTTGTGTGTTGGTAAAGTCTTCAGAGAACCCCTCCCCAAATCATTTCCTCTTAAGTGTAAAATATTTCAGTGAAACATATTAGGCAGTAAAAAATAACCATCACATGTTTTGAAGGTAATTGGGGTGCTAGATGATTCAATAGGAATTATGTTTGTCGGAAAGCATGAACTATGCAAAATATTCAAGGCGTGTGTGGCCAAGTCAGTGATATTTCTAAACATCATGTGGTCTAGAACAAGTTAAAAAGGAAGTCAGGTGCAGAAATATTAGAGTTAGTCATCCTGGATCTCTGCTGAGTCTGAGACCAAAGCTCCAGAAACTGTCTTCTTTCTGAATTTTATTACAAGAAAGAAAGAATAAATTTTTCATCATGTTTAAAGTCTACATTTAAAAAAATTTGTTGTTGATGTTATTTGCAGCTGAACTTAATTATAATTTCAACAGGCTTCATACTGAGATCCCGAGTATTGCATTTGTTCCTGTTTGCAGAATTTAAATCAATATACTTATAATCTGGCAGAATTCCCATATTGTCAGGGAAAGCCAAGTGGAAATAATTAGAACTTTTCATACTTACTCAACTATCAGTCTAAGTGGAATAAACCATCACTGTGGGAATCACAGAGATTAATGCTATGGCCAAACTTCGGCAGCTATAGAGATGCTTATCATTGACACATTAATTTCCCTGATCTGAACTATACAACAAGTCTGGCATGTATTGGAAACTGACAATAGACTATAAGAAATTAATTGTAGTTGTTTTTCCAAATGTGGTTTCTTTTCTTGAAGAAAAAGAGAATGAGACCTCTAATGTTTGAAAATAGTTATTTCTCTGCAAACTTGCTGGTGCAATGGGACACATTGATTCAGAACAAAAAGTTGGACATCTTGTGACATGAAACAAGATAATATGATCTTGATTCATGATGAGCAAATTGAGAGATACAAACAGAAATTACCTAATAAATTAGAAGGTAAATATAATTGGTAGATATCTTCGTGCATGTAGGCAAGTATTTGCCATTCTATTCACCTGCTGTTGTCTGTTTACTTATACCTAAAACATTACCAGTTGTGTTCATTAATAATGATTGGAATAGTTTCCCATTTAACCTCACATATGTAGTAAGCCTCTCTAAATTTTGAGTAGCTCATGACTAGGAAGGGTTAATTGCACTGGTGGTATACTAACTGGATTGTGATACTTTATTGTGTCTGAACATTTCTAAAATAGAAATCACATCAGATCAAAGTTCCATGAATAACTGTAGGTCACTTTTAAAAATAAGCAGACTCCTTTAAAAATTGCTCTTTTCTGGTGACTGCAGAGCACTGCTGGATATTCAATGATTAGAAATGGGAAACTTGGGGACAATGCAACATTAGCAGACCTTATGAATTAAATAATTTCTAACCAAACTAGTCATCAATCAAGCTTATTTAATGTTTTTCTCTTTATCATCAAGTACAAATAGTTTACTCAGTATCCTGCACAAAATGACAAACAGAATCTGGTATGTCAAATTGTCCCAGACTCTTAACCACATTAGCATTTAATTCTTTGCCAACTAATGAATTTAGTTATTTATATAATTTTAATTTATGTATGCATTTATTTATCTCCTGGGTTTGAACCCAGGAGAGTTCTTGCTGAGTTATACCTCTTTCTTTCTTTCTTTCTTTCTTTCTTTCTTTCTTTCTTTCTTTCTTTCTTTCTTTCTTTCTTTCTTTCTTTCTCTTCTTTGTCTAGAGTCCCTCCTGTTATTTCTTTTTTGGGGGTGGGGTTTGAAACAGATTCTCCGTAGACTGCTGAGAGTCTCAGTACTTTGTCTAGGCTGTCTTCAAACCTGCAATCAACCTGTCTCAGTGTCCCAAGTACTGCGATTACAGAACTACACCACCACAACTGTTGTCAACCACTGTATTTAGACTCAAGGACACTCCTGTAATGATGTTAGTGATGCATACCATCATGAAATTACTTTTTAGAATCCAAATTTGCTCAGGAGAAAAAAGAAAACTGATAATATTGTATCTTGTAAAATGATAAAAATCTTTTAACTAGTGTATAGCATAAAGTGCTGCTTCTCCTACTGCCTTAGTGTGCATGCCTGTGTGTGTGTGTGTGTGTGTGTGTGTGTGTGTGTGTGCTTGTACATGGGTGTGTTTGCTGGTAACACTGTAGAAATGTATGCTAGCAGAAAGAATTTTGAATGACTTCACCCTAAAGAAATGCCAAATGTTTGAGAAGAGATAAATATGCTTACCTTGATTGACATATTACACAGTATATGTACATATTGAAACATCATATAATAACTTTTAAATAAGATCTGTTTTATGGATTTACATTATTGGTAAAAAATAAATTTAAATTTAAAAAATTGAGAAGAGATAAATATGCTTACCTTGATTGAAATATTACAAAGTACATGTATATATTGAAACATCATATAATAACTTTTAAATAAGATCTGTTTTATGGATTTACATTATTAGTAAAAAATAAATTTAAATTTAAAAAATGAAAGGGTAAATGCTATTTTATAAGTATATAGTTAATGACTCACCTAACAGTGTTGTTTTTAATCTCTAACCATGTGAGCTCTGTTTGGAGGTGTTCCTCATCACAAGTGAAAATTATACCAAGGAATATAATAAAGAACCCCAAAAGATGGCTAAAATTGTTACCTGGTAATTTCAAACAACTCTTGCCAAGAAGAAAGTGGGATAAAGGTACATAGGAAATAGTTTATAGAGAGTCTAACATTTACTTGTATTTCTACCTTCACATAAGCTATAATTTATATTTAATCTTTCCTTTAAAAGCTGTTAGGAGTAATAAAATCTTATGCTTAAAACTGGATGCCATCAAAATACATGGTTGAAGATTGCTTATTTTCAATATAAGGGATATCATGTGTGAGTGTTTTAGTGTGTGCATATGGTTAATTGATGAGGGAGAGTACTCATGTAATAGATATTTTAATTGCACCTATATCAAATGATTATTTTTCTTGTATTAGAGAAGGTATGAATTTTGTACTTTATCTTCTTCTCCTTCTTAGTATTCCCTGCCCTATGTCAGTAATAAGAATGCATAAACAACATTTTTCTCATTCCACAAAGTTTTATTGAGATTGACCATCACTCTGCCCCAAATGCCATCAGCCTCTTCACTGAAGGATGACCTATACTTCATCTAGTCAGACACTCACTTCTCACATAGAATCTAGTGTCTAGTATCATAGACTTCACTTATTTTGGATCTGATGACAGTAGCCAAAAAGAAATTCTCTGTAATTCTGTGTTGCTGTTCTTGCTTAAGATTTAATTTTATATTTTTCTTTCATTTAGTAAGCTGCCAAGTATCCTTTCAATAAATGTCTGTTTTGATTGTGCCCATGAGGTTCAACTTACACTGTCTATAAAAAAAGATTCTAAACTGGTATCATTGCTTTGACTTTACCATACAAAACAAGAATTCTGATCTTCTGTTAGCAACAACGATCTTACTAGAGTGGCTGAAACACACAGGGATGATTCTACAATGTTGAAGATAGGTCCTTTCGTTGGCACGCGACTTCCACAGTTAACAGTTATCAGGGAACCAGGCTCCTTTTATCATTCTGCACCACAACCCTGGATTCTGATTTGAATTATCCCTCATGTGTAAGATGATTATGTGAGCATCATTATAACTTCCACATTACATGAAGAAAAAAGAATAAAAGGAGAAAGATAAAAACAAAACCCTTTAGGAAAGTCATCTTCCCACACAGTATTTTCTTGCGTGACTCATTATCCAGAGTATGGTCATCTGTCCATTCTGATTTCAAAAGAAATTGTGAAATATGGTCTTCATTGCAGCACACTGCATGCTAAGCTAGGAATAAATATTCTGTTCTTAAGGAATAATACATGGAGTATAGCATTTTTATCTACTATCTTTTCCATGAACACTATTTGTAACTTGTTACATGTTTTTGAGCATGGCTTAGATGTTTGTTTGAAAACTCATATTGTCTACACTTCGCATCCTTTTTTGCAAGTATTCAATCACTTTGTTTTCTATAAATAATATGTTTGGAAATCCAAAAGAGACCATACCAAAAAAAAAAATTAAAGAAAACAAATTTTTTTTTTTTTTTTACTTTAGTAAAATTTTGTAAGAAAGGGCAGCTTAACATGTAACCACTATTTTGGACCTTGGAAGTGATTATTTAGGGCTTAATGATGGTTATTTTGTGAGAAAAAATGAAACACATTTCATTTCCTTTTCTGTGTGTGTGTGTGTGTGTGTGTGTGTGTGTGTGTGTGTGTGTTACTGGTAATGAAACCCAGGGATATTCTACTTCTGAGCTACACCCAGCTGTATTTTATTTTTATTTTGAAACAGTACTCACTAGGTTGATATCAGTTTCTCTCTTGCTGAGGCTGTACTTGAACCTGTGATCCCCTCCTGTCTCAGCCTCCCAAGTGCTGGAATTATAGGCATGTACCAACACACCTGGCTTTATCTTTATTTTTATTTTGCATTTTACATTAAACATTTTATCATTTATTTTTACTTACTTAACTCTTTAATTTAGTCATAATATTTATACATATTTATGGGGTACAGTGAAATAATTAATTAATATACACAAGGTGTAATGACCAAATCAAATCGATTCTCATTCCTTTTGCCTTATCATCTAATTATGTTTGGAGTAGTAGTAAAGGGTAGTAGTAAAAGTACTACTCTTCTAGTTTATCATGAAATACATAATAAGTTTTAATTTATGGTAATCTTACTGAACCATAGGATACTAGAATTTCTTTTTCTGTGTTTTGGTACCTGTGATACGATCTATGTTTCATTCTGATTTCTCCATTAACTGTTGCTCTAGCTAAGGCTTCTAGTATGTCATATATTTTTTTCTCTCTGTCAATTTTAAAAAATGTATTATATTTGGTAGACAGACTTTGTAGTATCAGAGTTTGTATTTTGCATAGAATGGTTAAAATACATTCGGTTTAAAATTCTGATTAAAATTTAAAATTAAATGAAGCGGGAAAGGAATCTTCTTGGATTTCTACTTTGTCAATTTTCCTTACATTTGATTTTCATATTGATAATCAAAATATGCAGTTAGTATTAATTCAAAAGACTAGATTTGGAAGTTTAAAACTGGCTCAGTAAATAAAATATCTCTATTATTTATTCAAAATTTGTCTCTTTGTTTCTATGGGAATTGCAAAGATTCAATTAGATTAACTGAGACTTGGTGGGAAGAGAATTTGTTGCTTCGGTTCAATAAAGGTTATCTAAGCCTGTAAATGTACTTTGAAAATCATACAGCAAATAGTATATTTAGTCAACTAGAAAACATCACTCAGCTTAGTGTTGAGCTTTAAGAATAATAAAGAACTCAAATCCCAAATTTATTCACATATCTTTTATGAGTGATTAACTTCAAAATTACATTCCAATACTATACTTTGCAAAAGGTATAATTTTTTAATAATCATTGTTTAGTCACTCAAATTTATTTATATAAAATATTCACATATAAAGTTATATATGTTATACATACCTACAAGGTCACACAGAAACATATATACATATATATGTATATGTTCTTAAAAATATATTTGGAAAGTCACAACCAGAAAGTAATCAAATTTCTTTAATTTCAAACTGTGGCATCATGCTGAATGATAAGACAATATGCATAAACTAAGAAACTCCAAAAATTTATAATAGTTTCTTTTTGCTGTAATTCGAATTTCAAAGCACTTCCTGAGTTTTAAAATTCCCCAGCTTCTTTGGGATTGAACCAATCTAATATAAATCAAAGACATTTTATTGAGAAATAATGGGTATAGCATTTTTGTGCTAGCACATTAGTTTCCATGGAAACATATAGCAATATTCTTTATGCTATTTCTTTTTAACAGAATGTGTTATGAATTATTTTTAAAGTTACTTTGTGTGACTTAGATATTATATTACTAATAGAAGTATACTACTGGACTTCATAATAGACAGCTAGGGTTTGTAAAATGTAGAAAATAATGAATTCTTTTCTTAGAGAAAATCTCTCAGACTTACAAACATGCCTCACATTTTTTTTTTCTTTTTTTTCTTGAACTGCTGCACAAGAATAATTTTTAACAAGGAAATTCTACTCTGCTTTGTGGCTAACTCTTAAAGGCTAAGAACAGATTCAGTAGAGTGAGAAATCACCTCATGACTCTTGAACTTTCATAAGCTAAATAAAATTGTTTGTGGTGATCCCTTGAAAACTTTATCTGACACTCAATACTAGCTGAAGTGGAAAAATCATGGCTCAGAATTCTATAATGCTGTAAAGAAGAAATTGGGTCATATTGGCCGGGGTTAGTGAGGGCATGATTGAAAAGCTGAACAGGAGTGAGGTTTGACTCTAGTGAGATCCCGCTAAGCTGTTAGGTCAAAGTTGTGCTGACAGGGAGCTATACCCAAGAGCCAGACAGGATTCAAGGATTGTGCTGTTGATATGGCCAAAGAGCTTTCCTTAGACCAACACATTGGGAAGATTACATTGAGATACATACAAATATCCCAAGGCATATACTATTTGAGAGTAATATCAATATCAGAGTTTGGCCAATTGCACAAATTCCTTATGCACAAGAAAATAAAGGAAAGCTTCTGAGGGACTGAAGAAATAAATTATGAACATGTACTCCCAGATTATGAAATTATCATATAGATTTAAGTTTGTAATGTAGAATGCAGTCAAATAAAGTAGAAGATGACATGACAATATATAATTAGGAGGTCATTTAGGTGCAACTAGAATATTTACAAGACCATTTTGTTAGGATTTTGTTTTACTCCATTTACAATTTAATGAGATATTTTTCTACCAGGTACTAGTAAGTGTTAAGTAAACTTAAAAGATTACTGAATTATATATATTTTCACATTCAAGTAGACTTTATTATTTATGCACACATATAAATACAAATAAATATGTTAATTTCTCTTGATAATTGTCTACTATAATTTTCTACCCCTGACACAATCACACTTAACATTTCTGTCTTCTCTACGTAGTCAGTATGTATCTATACCTTTAGTCCCAGCAAATCACCAATCGATTCCCACTATTTTTAGGGTTTTGGGCTGTAACGTTGGTATATTTCAAGTTAAAATTGTTGCACAGTGTGAAGTGGGGTTGAGAATTATTTTTAAAATCAATTTAGATCATTTTTAAAGAGACCTTGCTTTTTCCATTAAATTCCCTTGGAATTTTTGTAGAAAATTAAATTTTATAAAAGTGCATTTATTTTGTGACTCATAAGTTTTCTTGACCTATATGACTATCTTCATACAAATTCCATACTATTTTGGTCACCTCAGCTTTCCACTTTAACTTGAAATCAAGTACTTTAAGATTTCAGCCTGCCGGACCACGCACGCTTGTAATTTCTGCGCTTGGACGGCGGAGACAGGAGCATCGCGCAGATTCGAAGCCAGCCTCTCTGGCTTAAGAGACCCTGTTTCCAAATAAAAATATAAAAAATAGGTGTCTGGGAGGGTAGCCTGGTGGTAGAAGGGTTACCAGGAACCCCGGTACCACAAAAAAAAAAAAAAAAAAAAAAAGAAAGAAAATAAAAGAAAAGAAAAGAAAAAAAAAAGATTTCAGCCTTACTCTATATTTCCAAGTTAACTAAATTTTGAAGAAAAGGCTGTACAAAATTATAGTATTTGCTTTTTAACGTAGGACTTCATAGAACTTTATGTATGGCAGTGCGATTTATAAATACATTTTCAGAAAAGCATATTCAATAAATTCCCCCGATTGTTCTTTTATATATTTTGTATTTCACCTCAGATTATGTTATAAAATTATTTTCTGTAAATACACTGTAAAATACTTCTAATTCCAGAAATAGGAGCTTTACATAGTACCTCAGAACAATACATTTCAATTTACTAATTATTGACTGGCATATTTTGTTGTTATTGTTTTTAGTGTTTAGGTTTTTTGCCTTTCTTTCTTTCTTTCTTTCTTTCTTTCTTTCTTTCTTTCTTGCTTGCTTGCTTGCTTGCTTGCTTGTTTTCAACACTGGGATTGAACTCGGGACATTTTACCTCTGAACTACACTCCTAGCCATATTTTATAGCCCTATTTTATTTCTTCTTCTTCTTCTTCTTCTTCTTCTTCTTCTTCTTATTATTATTATTATTATTATTATTTATTTTTAATTTTTAATTTTTTATTTTTTTGGTGGTACTGGGGTTCCTGGAAGCCCTTCTACCTCCGGGCTACACTCCCAGACCTATTTTTATATTTTTAATTTGGAAACAGGGTCTCCCAAGCCAGCACACGCAGCTGGCTTCGAACCTGCACGATCCTCCTGTCTCTGCCTCCCAAGCATGCGCCACCACGCCCGGCATTATTTCTTATTTTGAAACAAGGTCTTGCTAAGTTGCTGAGGTTGGTCTTACACCTGCATTCTTCCTGTCTCCACCTCCCAAGTGTTGGGATTGTAGGCACACACCAACAGTCCTGGCTGACTTGCATATTTGAACCAACTTTGCATCCCTAAAATGAAACCAACTTTCTCGTGGTGCACAGTCTTCTTGATGTTATTTTCAATGTGAATTTTCAGTACTTTATTATGAGGTTTTTCATCTATATTCATCAAGATCTGGAATTTTCTTTCCTTGAGGCTTTATTTGGTTTGGGTATCAGTGATGCGGTTTTTCTAGAATGAGTTTTGAAAAATTTTATCTTTTTCTATTTCCTGTAATAATTTGAGGAGTGTTGGACTTACTTCTTCTTTAAAGGTCTTTTCATTTAAAGACAATCTACTCTCTCTCTCTTTCTCTCTCTCTCTCTCTCTCTCTCTCTCTCTCTCTCTCTCTCTCTCTCTCCTGAAGAATAAATTCAGATAAATTCAGGGGCAATCTACCTCTAATCTACACCCAGCCCTATTTTTTATTTTAAAACAAGGTCTCAGTTGCCAAAGCTCGCCTCAAACTTACAATTCTGTCTCAGTCTCCCAAGTACTTGGATTTTAGGCTTGAGACACCACATCCCTTGGTAGTTTTTCTTTAAGATTAGAAACATAGTAAATGATTGCAATATAATGGTAAAATAGTGTAATGTTTATTTAGCATATGCAAATTCAATTACTACTCTGGCAAAATGGACAAAAAAATTCCAAAAGGACAAAATAAAACTGAAAATATTGCAGTAAATTTTCTCTGGCAGTGAGTTTTCAAGGTACACATTGCTGAGAGGCATTTGTTTTTCCATGAAAATCTAACCTGATTGTGTTGAATTCAGTGTGACACAATATGCTTTATGAATGACTGAGGGGATCATTTATAGAAAATTTTAAATATCTGTGAATGTGCTTCCACACACTGACTCTAATATCTCTAGTTGTGGGACAAGCAATTATTCCATAGTGCATGGACAATCTCCTAAGTGGGGATCATGGGCTTTGGAAGCTTTGTTAACAAAGTCAAGGTGAACTGAGTGCAACCCTGGATTTCTGGTTATGGGAAAGAAGCAAAGAGGCGCTGAGGGCTCTGTCTTGGTTTAAAGTACTTTCAGGACTAGGCATGGTGATGCACATTTGTAATCCCAGTAACTGGGTGGCTAAGGTAGGAGTATCTCAACATTACAGCCAGCCTCAGCAATTTATTGAGGTCATCCACAATTTAAAACCTGTTTTAAAATAAAAAGTAACATAGGCCAGGCATGGTGGTGCATGCTTGTAATCCCAGAATTTGGGAGGCAGAGACCAGAGGATCATGGTTTGCCAACAGCCTCAGCTACTTAGTGAGGCCTTTTGTAACTCAGTGAGACCCTGTTTCAAAAAATAAAAAGAATAAAAAAATAAGGCTAGGGTGTAGCTCAGAGGTACAAATACATACATATATACACACATAAACATACATACACACACTAAAAAATAGAACCAGGGGGGTATAGATTAAAGGTAGAATTCCCCTGGGTTCTATACCCAGTACCACAAAAAAGAAGAAGAAGAAGAAGAAGAAGAAGAAGAAGAAGAAGAAGAAGAAGAAGGAGGAGGAGGAGGAGGAGGAGGAGGAGGAGGAGGAGGAGGAGGAGGAGGAGGAGGCGGCGGCCTGGGTGTGTAGCTCAGAGGTTTAATACTCATGGCTTCAATACCCAGTACCACACACACAAAAAAAAATTAATGAATAAATAAAGAATGCTTTCAGAAACTGAGAGAACTGAGAAAGGCATCAAGAACTGATAGAACTGAGAAAGGCAATAAAACATAAAATCACTAAGTTATTCTCTTGTCTCCAAAACTTTAAGTAAACTTTTCATATGTATTTTGTGAGGTGTAACTTGATGTTTATTTCTTTCCATGTGACTGCTGAATAGTTGAAATGAGTATTCCTTCTCCATTGACTTGTTCTTTTGCCTTTCTCCAAAGTCTATTGACCACACATGTGCAGGCCTATTTTTATTTCCTTCATTCAATTTCCTTGACCTAGTTGATTATCCTTTCAACATTCATTACCCTGTTGTTTAGAATATGGTTATTTCTCTCTCTTTTTTTTATTTTATGGTATAGAAAATTGATCCCAGAGTCATTTTATCTTTGAGCTCCTCTCTCCAGCCAAATTTTCTTTCTTATTTTGAGACAAGGTCTCTCTGGGTTGATGAGAGTCTCACTGTTTGCTGAGGTTGTCCTCAGATGTGTGATTCTCCTATTTCAGTCTCCCAAGTACTGGGATTAGAGGCATGTGTCACCATACCTAAATGATTATGACTATAATAATTATGAGACTTTCAGTTTTGTTTTTCTCAGAATTATTTTGGCAATTTTAAGTTTTATTTAAAAAAATATTTTAGTGGTACTGGGGTCCCTGGAAACCTTTCTACCTCCGCGCTACACGCTCAGACCCATTTTATATATTTTTTAAATTGGAAACAGGGTCTTTTAAGCCAGCGGGGCTGGCTTCGAACCAGTGCTATCTTCCTGTCTCCGCCTCCCAAGCACAGGGATTACAAGCTTGCACCACCACGCCCGGCTTATTTTAAATTGTTATTACATTTTATAATCATATTTATTTTTTAATTTCTTGAAACATTAACTCTAGTAGTTCAGTTGAAATCATTTTGGGGAAAATGGGCACCTAGCCAATAAATCTTTCAACCCATGAATGCAGTATACTTCTCAATTTATTTAGAGCTTATTTAGAATAGCCAATCTATGTTTTTCCAGATTTTATCATTTAGAACCTGCACATATTTTGCTAAAATTACATATAAGCATTCATGCTTTTGACATTATTTTAAATAGCAATTTTAAATATAATTTTGATTTCTAATTTCTGTTGGTAGTTTATGGAGCTAAAATTAATAATTCTATATTTACTTTGTATCCAGAAATCTTACTAAATCAACCTAATAGAAATAATAACCTCTTTTCAAAATTTAGAACTTTGATTCTGGATAAATATATCTGTACAAAAAAACATACATGCCATTATTTCCAATCTGTAAGCATTTTATTTCTATTTCTTATGTTGTTGCTCTGTTTAGGGTGTCATCTCTGATGTTCAATAGGAATAATAGTGTGTCAATCCACAAATCATTGACTTGTCTTCAGTCTTATGAGGGAGAATTTTGTCTTTAACTATAAAGTATATTTGTTCTGCTATACCTATTGTTATATTTTATTAAATTGAAGATAATTATTTCTATTAGTTACCAAAAGTTATAAAATAAGTAAATTAATAAGTGAAAATAACCTCAATTTAAACTTCTAGTTTTAAAGAGAAAATACAAACATCAATGACTAGGCCAAAACACAAATATCTGTCTGTTAATGGATTTTTATCCAGAAACTATAAAGAATTCTTATAACTCAGTAACTGGTAGACATCTTATAAAACTCAAAAAACTTAAGCAGATGGAGATATCTGGAGGACAAACAGGGGGATGATAAAATGTTAAATAATTTTAATTATTGTAGAAATACATGCATGAATAACAGGAGATACAGTGGAATACTATTCATTTATATAAGAGGATGACATTTTGTCATTTGTAACAATATGGAGTAATTGGAGCTCTTTTTTTTCTTTTTTAGTGGTATTGGGGATGGAGCCCTTCTTCCTCTGGGCTATACACTCTCAGACATACTTTATATTTTATTTGGAAACAGGGTCTCTTAAGCCAGCGTTTCGAACCTGCGTGATCCTCCTGTCTCAGCCTCCCAAGTGCAGGGATTACAAGCATGAGCCAACATGCCCAGCAAAATTGGAGCTATTTATAATTGAAAAGTAAGACACATAAGACAAGTACTGTATAATACAAGTACTCCATAATCGCATTCATATGAGAAATCAAAATGAGTTGATCTCTTGGAAGTTGAGAGTGTAATGGAGATGATCAAAAGCTGAAGAGAATGAGGTGGGGGAGGAAGTGATGGGGAAAGGTTGTTTGCTATTGCACAGTAGAGCAACTAGGTAATGACAGTGTGCTGTATATGCCATAAAGCTACAAGAAAGGGCTTTCAATGTTTCACCATAAAGAAATGCGAGGTGTTGGCACTGGAGGCCTAACTCAGTGCAAGATTGCTGGGTTTGATTCTTAGCACTGAAATAAAAAGTGTTTTGACATGACAAATATGTTTACCTTGGTTTGAATATTATACAATGCATACATGGAGTGAAACATCACCTGGCATCCCATAAATATGTGTAATTTTTATTCATCAATAAAGTGTTTACAAAATTAAAAATAAATAAACAAAAAATCACATGGATGTATCACTAAACACTAAATACTAAAAATAGTATTATAAAAAATGACAACACCAAATGAAGGCAAAGTTGTGATACTATAGCTTTTATGCATTACTCAAGGTACTTAAAATGCCACACCTAAGCTGTCCATTAAATACACACCTGTAATCCTGATTCTTGGGAGACTGAGACAGGAGGGTTACAAGTTTGAGGTCAGTGAGCAGTCATTTAAAGAGACCCCAATTCAACATATAAAATATAACTAAAACCATAGCTCAGGGGTGTAGTGCACTTGTGTTCAAGCCCCAGTACCGCAAAAATCAATCAATCAACAAATAAAAGCTGGTGTGGTGGCACACACCTGTAATCCCTGTACTTGGAAGGCTGAGAAAGGAGGACCACAAGTTCGAGGCCAGCCTCAAGAACTTAGTGACACCTTCTGCAACTTAGTGAGACCCTGTTTCAAAATAAAAATAAAATAGAGCTGGAGGTATAGCTAAGAGGTAGATGTCCCTATGTTTAATTCATGCCCCTGAATTTAATCATCAGTACCATAAAAAGAAAGCTCTAGTCACTTTGTAAAACTGTTTACTGTTTCTGTTAGTAATATATGCATTTAGAATGTGACACATCCATTTTACTCCCATGTATTACACAAGAAACACTAATACATGTTCTCTACTGCTGAAAAATCTTGTATGTGAATGTAAATAGCACTTTTATTTACAATTGTCAAACACTAGACAAAACAAAATGTTCCTTACAAACTTTATAAACTATCTCTTGTTGATAAAGGGAATGACATATAATTTAACATTTTAGAAATTCAATGACATGGAAGAATCTCAAGAGCATTTTGCTGAATGATTTCATTCATATGAGACTGAAAATGAGAAAATTATATAAACAGAACACAAATCAATGTTTGGTTAGAGCTGGGAATGAGATGAGGAAACTATTTCATATATTAATTTTTGTGTTGGCTATACAATTGTCTGTGTTTGTCAAAATATACATATATTGACACAGGTGGATTTCGCAAAAAAGAAGAAGAAATGGTTGCAGTTGTAAAGCCCAGAAGGCAGGGTCATTCTGTTCAGTGCTATTTGTTTTAGCATTTACCACTTGCTATACCAAGTGATTATGCCTAAGGCAATAGCAGTGAAACAATTAGACAAAAATGCTTGTACCTGTAGAACATACATCTTAGCGTGGAAAGGGATAATTATAAACATAAATAAGCTAAAAATATAGTATCTTATATAATGATAAATGCTAGAAAGATAAAAAGAAAAAGAGATAAGGGTATCAATAAGTAGATAGGTGTGTGAGGAATGTAGGGTGATCTTGGAAAAAAAATTCGAGGTATAGAAAATAGTATGTTCAAAGACCTGGAATCCTGGCAGGTTTCAATAATAGCACGAAGGTAATTGTAAATGGAGTAGAATAAAATAAATTTAGTAATGTGCTCATAATTTGCATAGAATAATATGACTGAGATACAGATATAGAAATAGTGTATATATACACTCAGGTATATGAGTATATATACACATATATTCTTAATAGTTACGTATATTAATACATACATATATTCTTAATACTCTGCAACTCTTGACTATGAGATCCCATAATATATCATCAAACTCAACAATTCAATATAAAATAGTAGTATTTTTCCCTAGGCTACAAATAATACCATGATCAACTCAGATTGCTTTCTTCTTGCATTTTGCCAATCTTCACAGCAATTATCAACAATAATCAAGTTGTTGAGTTGCTGTACAAAAAAGCACAACTAAGATTAACTACAAAGCACAACATTTCATTTAATTATTCAGTTTCCAATATTCTACCAGCTGATGACTTCTACAGCATTAAATAAAATAGTAATCCCTTTAATTTTTATTCTAGGATTCTCTTGATTTTCTATGAGGAATTTCTTATTTCTTGGAGATATATTTACATTTCATTAATTGATCACCAGTGATTTTTCCTAAGACTTCTTTGTTGGCTGCTCTTAACTTCTCTCAGCCTCCAAATAACACTTGCACAACAAATGAGTTCTTGCTTTCTTTCCCTTTAAATCTATAAATTTTGTCTATATATTTTTTTCTTTTTTGACATTTTATTGGTGATCGTAATCATACATCTTAATGGAGTACAAGATGGTAGAGGCATACATGCACATATCACCCAATTAGCCTTTACCAATTCCCTCCTCATTTTCTCCTCACTTCTCATGTTTGGCTTAGTGATTGACTTTGATATGTTTGTTAATGCACATCATGAATATTTTCCTCTTCTCCCCCTCCAATCCCCTCAGGTTGCCTTATTTGCTCATCTATAGTATCTCCTTCTTCTAGAGTTTCTCCTTTGACCAATTTTCTCCCTAGCTTTCACATATTAGGAAAAGCATCTGATTTATTTTGTGACTGACTAATTTCACTTAGCATAATGTTCTCCAGTTCCATTCATTTCCCTGTAAATGACATAATTGTGTTTTTCTCTATGGCAGGGTAAAATTTCATTGTGTACATATAGCATAATTTTGTGATTCATTCATCTGTTGATGGACATCTTGGCTGGTTCCATAGTTTGGCAATTGTGAATTGTTCAGCTATGAATACAGATACACAAGAATTAGTTTGGTAGTTTGGTTTCCATTATTTTGGGTAGATACCCAGAAGTGGTATTGCTGGATCATATGGTAAGTTCATTTCCATTCTCCTGAGGATTCTTCATACATTATTCTAAAGTGGTTGCACTAATTTGCAGTCCCACCAACGATGCATTAAAGTTCCTACTTCACCACATCTTTGCCAGCATTTGTTGTTGTTTGTGTTTTGAATGATTGCCATTCTAGTTGGAGTTAGGTGAAATTGCAGGGTAGTTTTGATTTTGATCTCTCTGATTGCTAATGATGTTGAGCTTTTTCATGAATTCATTGGCCATTTGAATTTCTTCTTTCATGAATTGTCTATTTAACTTACTTGACCATTTTTGATTAGGTTATTTGTTTTCTTAGTAGTGGGTTTCTTTAATTATCTGTATAGTCTAGATATTAGTGCTCTATCATAGGAGTAGGTGGCAAAAATATTCTCCCATTCGTTTGGCTCTCTGTTGAGATTCTTGGTAGTTTCCTTAGCTGTACAGAAGCTCTTCAGTTTCATGCGAGCCCATGTATTGATTTGCCTTTTAGCTTCTTACGTCTTTGGGGTCTTGTTGAGAAAGTTTTTACCTGTGCCTGTGTGTTGCAGTGTTGGATCTATGCCCTCTTTAAGGACCCTCAAGGTCTCTTGTCTAATTTCCAAGTCTTTTATCAATCTTGAATTGACTTTTGTGCAGGATGAGAAAGTGGGATTAATTTCCATTATTTTTTTGCATAAGTTTAACCAGATTTGCTAACATCATTTGTTGAACAGGCTATTTTTTTATAGTGTATGTTTTTTGCTCTTTTTTCAAAAATTGATTGGTTGTGTGTACATTTATTTCTGAGTCTTCTATTCTGCTCCATTGGTCTCTGTATCTGTTTCTGTGCCAGTACCATGCTGTAATTCATCACAAAAACAGAAACAAGGACAAAAAATTACATGATCAGTTCAGTAGACACCGGAAAATCATTTTGCAAAGTCCAATATCCATTTATGCTAAAAGCACTGCAGAGAATCGGAATAAAAGGAATATACCTCAACATCATAAAGGCAATCTACAATAGGCCCACAGCCAACATCATATTAAATGGGAGAAAACCACAATAATCTCCTCTAAAAACAATAACAAAACAAGGATGTCAATTATCACCACTTCTTTTCAATATAGTATTTGAGATGCTAGCCAGAATAATAAGGCAAGAAAAGGAAATTAAAGGAGTACGAATTGGAAAAGAAGAACTAAAGCTTTCACTATTTGCAGATGACCTAATACTATATTTAGAAGATCCAACACACTCAACCAGAAGGCTTATAGAATGGATCAGTAAATTCAGCATGATAACTGGATACAAAGTAATTCTTTAAGAAATCAGGTTTCTGTGTACCAACCATAAATCCACTGAGAAGGAAATTCAGAAAACATTTCTGCTCAGGATATCTCACAAAAATAAAATACTTAGGAACTTAGGAATAAACTTTTCCAAGGAGGTAAAAGACCTCTACAAAGAAAATTATAAAACATTGAAAAAAGTAATCAAAGAAGAACTTAGGACAAAAAATCTTCCTTGTTCATGTATAGGCAGAATAAATATCATCAAAATGGCCATACTTCCAAAAGTGATCTACAGATTCAATGCAATACCCATTAAATTACCAAGATAATTCCTTACAAATATAGAAAAAAAAGCAGTCCTTAATTTCATTTGGAACAACACAAAACCCAGAACTTCCAAAGTAGTTTTTAGCAACAAAAAACATGCAAAGGAATCTCAATACCTGATTTTAAACTATACTTCAAAGCCATAGTAATATTTTCTTTTTTAAAAAAATGGCTATAGTGACATTTATGTGCATTATTTCCAAATTTAAATTTTTTTCCTAATCTTTCAAGTAAGGTACTATCATAAATTTAGCCCTCTGATTAATTGCTTAAGCTGTATATTTAATAGCTTATCAAGCTTAAAAATTTAAGAGAAATCCTTGGTATCTAATGATGAAGCAGCTCCCTTCTTTATTCTCCCTCATTTCTGGAAATAATTCATGCTCTGTGTAGCTATATTACAGTCAAAATTCTAGTTGTTAGTCTTGATGTCTAATTATTATTATTATTATTATTACCCTATGTAATCCATCCAAAAACGTATAAGGCTTTACATTTAAAGCATATTTTGCTGGGCGTGGTGGCACATGCTTATAATCCTCGTGCTTGGGAGACAGAGACAGGAGGATCTTACAGGTTCAAAGTCAGCCTCGCTGGTTTAAGAGAGCCTGTTTCCAAATAAAAATTACAAAATAGGTCTGGAAGTGTAGCCCGGAGGTAGCAGGGTTTCCAGGAACCCCAGTACCACCAAAAAAAAAAAAAAAAAAAAAAGAGAGCATATTTTGAATCTGATTCATTTATTAGCATCTACTCTGCTACTGCCCTAATTTAAATCACCATTAACTAACACTATTTCAGTAATAGTCTAAAAAATCTCACTGTTTCCATGCTGATCACTAATACTCAATTTTCACATGTCAATGTCATTTTGAAATAAAATTGTAATATATATTCTATCTGTTTAAAACAATTGAGATACAAAATACTTTGGATGACTGGGGACTGGGCCCCTTTTTACCTAATCTTTGCTTAACACACACTATTTAAAACAGTTTGATCTGCATTATATTTCCAAAACATTAAATTCTTCCTGCCTCTGCTCAACTCTTACTTATAAAAGCCACTTAAGCCAGATACTCTTTGCTATTTCCATGTCATCTTACAGAGCCACTGACTGACAACTCAATCTGAAGAATAGATCTATTTAGTTTTCATGCTTTTCTTCAACGTAACTTTTAAAATGATCTTAAACTGCATTACTCTTAATACTTAATAACCTATGACTACTTCATGTAATAACCAATAATTCATACATAATAAAAATTAATTTTATACTACCATAAGAATCACCTTTTATAATGTGATTATTCTCAATATAAAAATTCTAAACCATCAATTTCTTATTATTTTCATTTTATAGAAAAAAGTTTATCTTTGAGAGTGTCTTTTTAAAATTTGTCCAAAGTATAGGCAAATGACATAGAAATTCAATTTTTACAAATATAACTACCTCAAGACAATATAGAACCATTTACTAAAACAAATATGAGCTTCAGAGCTAAGCTATTCATGTATATATGTTGGTTGCTTAGAATGTGTAACAAAAGGAATTTATTTATTGAAGAATAGTTTGTTTTTTCTCTGAGTATGCTTGATCTGCCAGCTGTTTATAAATACACAGGATTATATTGCAACACCAAGGCAGAAAATATATCTAGGACTCATGAGCTAGGAACAGAAACTAGCAGTGAATAAGGACACAAAACAGCTCATCTCTTCGGATCTCTCTGCAAGTCACCTCACCTCTTTTTGTCTTCTTTTAACCATAAATCTCTTCTGTCACAGCCAAATTATTCATTTTAGTCCTTTAGGTAAATACCAGTCAATGTGCTCATGACTCTCCAAGCTGAGCCTCAGTTTCAGCTTTTAGCTCAGACCCATTCCAAATTCCTGGGATGAATCATCCAATTCTGGTTTGGGCCAGGTTGCAACCCACCGTCTTTGCTTTTTGCCCAAGAACTACATTAATTGAAGCAAAGGTGGCATTTGGAATAGGGGTTTACACAAAATATTTGGCAAAGATATGAACATGAAAATAGTATTAAGAAGCTCCTAATCCACTGGGGAAATAAGAGTTTTAATGGAATTGTGATTTTAAAATACTCAAAGAGATTAACTACAAAGAAGAAATAGGTAACACACACCAGAACCAGAGAAACAAGAGTTTCCATCCAACAGACAACTAAGATTGGTTATCTGTGGAGATTCATTATTTATGTTAGTCTTTTACCTATCTCTAAATGGTATTGTTTACCTTTATTGTTGTTAATTTTTAGGACTTCTAGTTGGAATATTAATATACCTTCAGATATAGCATTTGGAAATATTTTATCCCATTCTATTAGTAACTGTTAACTCTGTTTACATTGTCTTTGGATATACAATATTTTTTTAATTTTTTAGGGAGTTTGTATACTCTTCTGTTGCCTGTGCCATTGAAATCATATCCAAAAAATCACTGCCAATTTCAGTGTTGTGAGGTTTTATGACCCAGATTTTCTCCTAAAAGTTTATAGTCTTAAGATTTATATTTAGGTCTTTTATGTATTTTGAGTTAATATTTGTATATGGGATTAGGTAAGGGTCCAACTTTATTCTTTTCCATGTAATTATTATGTTTCAACAATATTTAATTAAAATATTATTATTTCTACCACCAAATGTTCGTGGAAACCTTGTCAAAAATAACTTGACAATATAGGGAAGAATTTAGCTCTAGGCTTGTATTTAACTCCATTGGTTTATATATCTGCCTTTAGAATAGTACTACACTGTTTCAATTATTGTAGCTTTATATGGTTTGAAATCAGAAAATATATATCTTCTAGCCTTGTTCTTTTTCAAGATCGTTTTGGGTTTCTAGAGTCCATATTCCATATTAAGATAGAGTTTTTTTCTGAAAAATAAATATATAAATATATTTTAGTTTCACCCTAAAAAAATAGAAAAAAAATTCTCTGGTAAGAAAGAAAGTAAAAAGAAATATTGAAATGTTATCTTTAAGTCATCAAAAGCTTGGTATCAGACAAATGAAACTGTTATGTGAGATTATCATTTTTAATTTTGGATAAATTGCTATAATACTAGGTGTCAACCACTAAGCCAAGCATGAGAGGGAGGGATGGGGAGGGAATGTTGTGGGGATTGGGTGGGGGCTGACTGGGCGATGTGTGCATGTATGTCTACAAAAGTTTGTATCCCACTATGATGTATGAATACAGTGCACCAATAAAAATAAATAAATTAATTAATTTAAAAAAAAAGAAAAAAATAGGTCTGGGGTATAGCTCAAAGGTAGTAGGACCCTGGGTTCAATTTCTAGGACCACAAAAAATATATATTTCATTAGAAAGGAAGTTTCTTATGATAACACTGTAGCTGCTTTAATCATTTCTTGTGACTGTAACCTGCTAGAGATCAAGGAAGGTACTTGTCACCAATATTTTTGTTCAGAATGAAGAATGAATCTGGAGACCTGTAAATATGTAATAATTACTTGTTGAATAAATGAGTACATAATGAGGAAATTCAAATAAACATTATTTCATTTCTTTGCATGATTAATTTTTGCTAAATGCCGGGAGGAGCAACTTATCAAAATGATCTTTTTTTTAATATGAAAGGAGATATTTTTATTGTTATTAGGTGAAAGACAAATAAAAATATTAAATTTTCCCAAGGTCCCGAGAGTTTTGTAGTTGTAGTAGATGATTTTTTCTCTCTCTCTGCATCATGTGATCCCCCATGCTTTGAGATCCTCAAGGTTTGAACTACTAGAATTTGCTTAAATGTGTTCATCCCAATGTTTTAGGTGAGTGAGTAAGGCAAGAGACACTGGCCCCAGATAGAGTATGATACGAATCCTAAGTCTCTCTTTCACTAGCTTTGTGATAGATTTGGTTTTTCAAAGCCTTCCATTCTTCAAAAATTGCGTAAAACAATAGCATTTCCCTATGAGATTATTATTAAAATATACACTTTCAATGTGGCTGTCATTATAATCACCTTATAGCAAGTTCTCAGTGATTTCAAGTGGTATGGGAATTACTATTTTTTAGAGAAGGGTACTGGGGATTAAGCTCAGAAGCATGCTACCTCCCCAGCCTTTCTTTCTTTCTTTCTTTCTTTCTTTCTTTCTTTCTTTCTTTCTTTATTTATTTATTTATTTATTTATTTAAACTGTTTCACTAGGTGGTTGAGAGTCTTGCTATACTTCTTTTATTTTTACATTTTTAAAATTATGGACCACAAGATTTTTAATCTTTTAAAATGTTGTTGGTTCACATAAAATGAATTTTAATTATTAGTGATATTTTCATTTTACAATAATCTGGGTTTGGAATTGCTATCTTTTAAGCACTGTTTAGTTTATAAATAGGGTGATGGTAAATGATGTTTCTATGTATTTTGAGGTTTGAAGAAGTGTCAAGCACATTTGTTCCTAGTTTGCTTGCTTTCTATGAGAAATTGACCCACTTTTTACACATCTTAACGTACGAATCTAGTAAAAATGGGAAAAAAATGTTTTATTTAGTTCTTATTTCTCTGTTCTGAACATGTCAATATTGTGCTTTCTACTATAATTATTGTCACCTCATTTCCAGCTTCTCTATGTAATTAGATGCTATTAGAATGTGTATAGATTAGAACTTAACAATAGAACTTTCTGAAACTGGTGCTAATAATTCACAGCCTTTTGTAATTTTTTCCCTCTCTATTGAAACTTTCAGTTACTTCTGAACTGGTTTGAGGTTAAAATAATGCCAGGGAAAAGTGAAATGCTCTATTTCCTTTTTCCTATTCAGTATATAGCCTTTAGGTCCCTTTGAAAAAATCAATAACATTTCTATGAAGATTCAAAGATAATTTACTGAAAATATAATAGTACCTTTTACATAAAAAAATACTTTTAAGAACCATTACTCCCATTAAGTCTGCTGAAGTGGTAGTTTCTGGCGAGGCTGCAGTAATCCTATTCACTGGGTGCCATTCTTCCTTTTAATCATCATTCCTAAACTTTCATCGTATTCAGACTGTCTCCTCCAGTTCTAATGGCTCATTGATTTTGGAAGTCATAGTCGCTCTTCTTTTACATTTCTGTCAAGATAGTTGTGTAGGATGATAAAAATTAGAGTGTCTTAAAAAGAATATCTGAGTTTGCATACAGAGTTCATTTTCTGAGAAAACTTTGAATCTACTATCTTACTGTGTGAAGGAAAACTAGAAAGTCTATGTAAATCTACATGAAATTGTATTTTTGGACCATGCTTTAAGAAACAAGATAATTTTTGTTGCATTATTGTTTCAAATTGAAGAGAAATTTGTCCTTTTTAAAGATTCTTACTTGAGATCCCCTTGTTATAATACTGCAGATGTATTCTCTTTTCTTATTTTATAATACCTAGTAGTTGAACTTTTATTCAAAATGTAGGTTTAGAAATGGAAATACTTATTAAATTGTATTAATTATAACACTTATAATTAATATATCATATTTTAATGTATAACATTCATTTATTTGTTATTTCAACTCTAAATTATAAAATCTAGGACTTAGGAATCTGAGCGATATCTGGGTGTGGTGGTGTACTAGTACTTGAGATGGTAAAACAAAAGGATTGCAAGTTTGAAGCTTGGCTCAGCAACTTAGTGAGAACTTGAAAATAAAATAGGGCTGAGGGTATAGCTCAGAGGTAGAGGGTCCCTGGACTCTATCACCTGTACCAAACAACAACAAAAAGAAATGAGTGCCCTCATCCAAGTACTAACCAGGCCAGAACATGCTTAGCTTTGTTGATTAGATGAGATTTGATGTGTTCAGTTTTGTATGGCTGCAGACTATCTTCTGGACAAAAGGTCAGTAAAGATGCCTCAGACCTAAAGAACATTATAAAGCAAATGGTTTTATTAGACACATATAGAATATTCCACCCAACTACAGCAGAGTTGACATTTTTTTCATCTGCTCATGGAACCTTCTCCAAATTGACCACATCCTGGACCACAAAGTGAACACTAGCAAATTAAAAAAAATATGACAAACTTCCCAGTGTCTTTTCAGACCACAATGTAATGAAACAAGAAATTAACTATAAAAAGATCCAGAGTAACAATGTGAACATGTAGAGACTGAACACCACACTGCTGAACAAGGAATGAGTCATAAAAAAGTAAAGAGTAAAATTAAAAAAAAAATTAGAAAGAAATGAAAATAGAGATGCAACATATCAAAACCTCTGGGAAACCTTAAAGGCAGCATTCAGGATATTCCACAAAATAAATAAAATTTGTAGGAATTAACCTTATAAAGGAGGTAAAAGACTTCAAAAATATATAAAACACTGAAAAAAATTCAAGAAGACCTTAGGAGATGGAAAAATCTTCTATGTTCTTGGATAGGCAGAATAAATATGAACAAGATGGCCATTCTTCCATAAGTGATCTACAGATTCAACACAATACCCTTTAAATTTCCAAGATGATTTCTCACAGAAAAATGTATGTAGAAAAATAAAAATCAACCCCACTTTTTTTGTCCTGCCCAAGAGTCAATTCAAGATAGATCAAAGACTTGGAAATCAGAACAGAGATGTGTAGCTCCTCAAAGAGGGCATAGTTTTAACACTGCAACACACAGGCACAGGTCTCAAAAAGACCTCAAAGGCACAAGAAACTAAAAGGTGGATCACTGCATGGAATTGCATTAAACTAAAGTGTCGGGGCCCACTCGGCTGGACCGAGATGGCACCCAGGCTTGTTGCCAGCGTGGATTCAAGATGGCGCCTAGGCTTGCAGCCAAGTCATGAGACTCACAAGATGGACGTCTCCTTGAGCATGCGCAGTGTGCCATGCTACGTGCCTGCAGAATGATCAGTGACGCCTACCACCAGCCTGCCTATTAGAAAGTCAGAAGTGTGCATGCCCTAGCTATGGAAGCTTGGGGTTGGTAGGGAATAGAAGGAGGGATTATGATGCTGATATATATTGTACTTGTTGTACGCATTGTCAGACATATTAAGAGACATACTAGAAGAGACATATTAAGGATCCATTAAAGAAGAATTCATATTTCAGCTGAAGAGGTGTCTGTGTCGTTCTCTAAGCCCCTGCGGGTCGGAGTCTTAGGGGACGATACTAAAGAGCTTCTGTACACCAAAGGAAACTATCAAGAACCTCAATACGAAGCCAAAAAAAAATGGGAGAATATTTTGGCAACTATCCCTACAATAGAGAAATACTATCTAGAATATACAGAAAACTCAAGAAGCTCACTGCTAAGAAAACAAATAACCCAATCAAAAAATTGGCAAATAAACTCAATAGACAACAAAAATTTAAAATGGCCATTAAGTACATGAAAAATTGCTCAACATCATTAACAATCAGAGAGATGCAAATCAAAACTAACCTGAAATTTCACCTAACTCCAACTAGAATGGTAATCATTCAAAATACAAACAACAACAAAGCTGGTGAGGATATGGAGAAGTGAGAAATCTAAAATATTTTTGATGGGATTAAAAATTAGTTCAAACACTTTGAAAAACAGCATGGAGGAGCCTCAGAAGAATGGGAATTAAACTACCATATGATCCAACAATACCACTTCCTGGTATTTGCCCAAAAGAATAGACAACAAACTACCAATTGAATGCGTGCATATCTATGCTCATAACTGTGCAATTCACAATTGTCAAACTATGGAACCAGCTGAGATGTCCATCAATAGATGAATAGATTACAAAACTATGGAATATGTAAACAATGAAATTTTACTCAGTCATAAAATAAGACAAAATGACATCATTTACAGGGAAATGGATGGAACTGGAGAACATTATGCTAAGTGAGATTAGTCAGTCACAAAAAGTAAAAAATATCAGATGTTCTTACTAATATGTGGAAGCTAGGGAGAAAAAGGGTCATAGGAGGAACTATAGACAAAGAATGGGAAACCAGTAAATGAGCAAATAAGGTGACCTAACTGAGGAAGAGGGAAGGGGGAAAGAGGGAAATTCACGAATGTACATGATGTACATTCACAAAAATAACAAAGTCAATCACTAAGCCAAACAGAAGAGGGAGAGAGGATGGAATGGGGTGGGAAGTGAGGAAGGGCTAATTGAGTGATGTGTGCATGTATTCCTCACCTTCTTGTACTCCATTAAGATGAATGACTACAATGCACCAATTAAAAAAAAAGATATTTGGGTGCTAAATTTTCATCATGTTTATTGTTAAATGTATCTTTTAATTTTTTACCATGAGGATCTATTAGAAATGAGTGGGAATAGATATAATAGTATGGAGAAATAACACATATTAACCTATATCACCAAGCATTATGGCTAAGAATCCTTCACAATTATTATGAAACAATATTTATTACTGTACAAATACAATTAAACTAGAATTGGACAGTAGATAGAACATATTTGAATCTGTGGTTCTTCCATAGTATTGTATGTATCTATGTTGAAGTCCCTCAAAGTGGATTAGCAATAACTGGCTATATATTTGCATAATAGCTTTTCCTTTCTCCTTTTGTTACCCCAATTGATTACTTGAGAACATTACCTCTATTTCATTATTCTCCTGATAAAACCCAGCTGCCTGTTATGTAAAATTCATGTAATTTGCTGGCTTAAAGAACATTGTCCAAACTATTAGCTTTGGTTTTCATCTTAAAATATCAAAGGAGACAAAGCCTCTGACAAGATTCTATCAGAGATTTCATCTATTTCTTGAATATTATTAGTCTTTTAACTAGAAAATGTAAATGATAGGGGATATTCTTATAAATCTTAGTCACTTATAAATTCTAATAGATTACCTCTGAAAATTATTGCTTAGCTTTCCAGGTATTAGGGCCAACCCAGGTCTATGAATTCTTCTAAATTCCACTAGTCAAAATCTGTGTTCTTTTTATATTAGTCCATGACCCTCCTATGGCCATTTATTTTGTATGGTTTAGCAAAAAAATATTCTGTATTCCACACATAAAATACAGTGAACATGCCACAAAATTTTTTCAAAACTATAATCAGATATTGTAAGTATCCAATATCATTTAAAAATGCTTTTTGGGGGGCTTGTGCTCAAATAAAAATGGAAGGAGGAGTGGGGAGGGGCCTAGGGGAAGCCTACCAAGTCTATGTGCATGTATGTCATTATCACTGTAAACTACATTATGATGTGAGGCTATAACTTACCAATATATGAATAAACAAACTAAAGAGAAAAAATTAATTTCTTTGTAAATTTAATATGCTTCATGCTCATATATCCTTGACAAAATATTTATAAACTTTTTGGAAAAGGTATAAAAATCATGTTATTATGCTCAATTAATAGAAAGCGAAACAGAAACATTTAGATATTCGTTCAGGTTAACAGAGCAAAAAAGTAGAACATAGAATTAAGCCAACTGTATATGGATACGGAGCATGCAATCTCTACGTACTAGTCACTATACTACTCTATATCACAGGAAAGGTCCTTGTATGTTCTTTTTAAAATTTTATGTTCTGGGCCGGGTGTGGTGGCGCACGCTTGTAATCCCCGCGCTTGGGAGGCAGAAACAGTAGGATCGCGCAGGTTCGAAGCCAGCCGCGCTGGCTTAGGAGACCCTGTTTCCAAAAATAAAATAGGTCTGGGAGTGTAGCCCGGAGATAGACGGGCTTCCAGGAACCCCAGTACCACCAAAAAAAAAAAATTATGTTCTATTCTACTCAGTAATATAAGGGATAATGTAGAGAAAGCTGCCATTTTGCTGAGGTTTTTAGTTTCCATGTTCATATCCAAAACTAAATGCTGTATGCACAATACCATCATACAGGGGAAAGAGAATGGATACCAGAAAATTTCCAGCTGATGCAATACACTCTGGACTTACAGATTTAAAACAGTGTAAAAAAATGATTAAAAGATACATGGATAGAGAGATAGAAAGGTAGATATGAAATCAGCAAGCATAGTTTGGCAACTTCATGTGAGGTTAAACAATAGTGTTGAAATTCAAACTTTGTTTATGCTTCAGAGTTTATAAATCAATTATGTCATAGTGAAATAGTTCTAGTGGAGAAGACCAATTGTGCAGTGATGAAAATCAAAGACGATGACAAAAATATACAGTTAAAGATGTGCACCTGTATGTCACTATCATTTTGAACTACATTATGATGTAAGATGTAGAGCAATTAAGTCTTTTGTAAACTTAATATGCTTCATGCTCATATACCTTTGAGAAAGTCAAGATAATAAGAAGTCAGGGTTTAATGGAGCCACTCACTTAAACAATACAACTGTGAAGAATGTTGAAACGTCTTGAGTTTCTAGGTGTTGAAACATCTTGAGTGTTTCTGTGTTGTCAATTTTCCTACTTTCAGTCAATAAGGATGTTTGCTTTAAATACAGTATCAAATATATATATCAATGACATCAATGGCATGAACCAAGAAGGGACGAAAGTAGGGTGGGATCTGAAGGGAAACACACCAAGTGTTGTGTGCATGTATGTTTCTATCACTTTATACCTGATATTGGTGTGTAATTACAATGCACAAATAAAAATGCTTTTGAAAATTTTTAAAAATAAAAAGCAAAAGAAATATCCACTGAAGAGACTAATATAAACCTTAAAGATTTTGTCTCCAACAAATAAACACATATACACATATGCATACACATAAATGAATGAGGTTTCACTGACACATGCAACAACATTAAGTGAGCCAAAATATGTTTAATTCGAATATTACAGAAGGGAAAAGGTACTAGGCATTATTTTTAAAAATAATGCGAAAATGTTTATTAACTTGAAAATATTCAGTCTTAGGGCTGCCTTAGGTTTAATAGAGTAGTGGCTTGCAAAGTCATCAAGAAATGAAGGTTGTTGATCATTTCCCTATGCTGGTCTTTAATATGTTCAAATCATACTGACCACTCTTATAATCAAAGAATAAATGGCCTAACTCAAAGGACTGAATATATATTGCAAATATAAAATAGAAGAATAAGGCAATTTAAAATTCTCTTTGAAAACCAAATAAATAAATAAATTGCCAAAGCAGATTAGAAAAAAATTTGTTTTTGGCTAAAGTTAAAATATATGCTAGCTCTGAACTTGATCTGTCAGAGAAAGAAAAACTACTTTTGAAGTATTGTCATCATAAGAAGAAAAAAGGATGGCTCATTAGTGGGCAAAGTATGTCTGTCACATAGTTTTCTCTCTGTGCAGGTCATCCATCAGTTTATACTGAACCCAAGGCAGGAGAGCATACACAAGCTGCTTTCACTCTTGGTTTCCCTTCCTTCCATCTCTACCTTGTTCTTTGACCTCCCAGATTCTACCTGTCACATTTCTGACTAAATCCTAGTGTCTTTTTGATAAAGAAAAGCCAATATATATGAATAGATGAAGGACTTGTGTCACCAAATGTTATTTTTTGTTAATATTTTTGAAATGTTTGAATGAAAGAAAACAAAAATAAAACAGCCATTTTATTTGTTATCATTAGCTATTTTTTGTAATTTCACTTATCATAAATCATAAGTATATATATTTTTGTATCTGCATATCTATCTACAAATATTATTTGTCTCTGTCTCTGTCTCTCTCTCTCCTTCTCTCTCTCTCTCTCTCTCTCTCTCTCTCTCTCTCTCTCTCTCTCTCTCTCTCTCTCTGTACTAGAGATTGAACCCAGGGCCATTCTACTTAGGAACCACATCCACAGCCCGTTTATTTATTTATTTATTTGTCTATTTATTTATTATTTATTTATTATTTTGAACAGGGTCTCATCAAATTTCTGAGTCTGGTCTCCATTCTACAATCCTTGTCTTAACCCTCCATCTTTCTTATTTTAAATATAGAAATTAAGTCATTTTCCACAAACTGATTAGACTGCCATATTATTATGTGCCAAATCAAATTAGAGTTCACATTTTCAAAAGTGAATATCAAAAATATATCAAAGTAAATATTTTAAAAAGGGGAGAAAAATAGTAAGAAAATCAAATTGTCAAAGAAACACATAAATGTAGAAATGAATGCATACACTTTGAAAAGTAGGGAAAAATGATTGATATGGGCTATGTTAACGAGTAATTATACTACAATGTGTCAAAAGTTATAAGAAAAAATGTAATTTGGGGAAAATGGAGTTTTAAACATGGTTTATCTGTTGCTGGAAGATAAATTCAAGAGTCCACAGAAAGGATAATATTTCAGTGTATTCCTTAAAAGTAAAAGAGTTCACTAGGGAGATAAAGAGATATAAAGGTATTCTCCATGACAGAAAAAGTTGTTCTAAGTGCAAATACATATAAAAGGTCATTGACAATATGATAACATAACTAAGACATAGTATACCTAAAGTTGATGACAAAACTGGAGGTAGATCAAATATTAATTACGAACTGATATGCCAACATTTCTCAAGATATTTAAAATTCTTTAAGAAATATGAGACTGCTAAATGTTATTATTTATTATTGGTATATCTATTCCTGCTGGTAAAAATCAAGATGTTTAGTGCTATGTGTCCTAAATTCTCCATTTGTGGGAAAAATATAAAGGACTATTATTCTTGATAGCTCTCAGGTGACGATGTTATTGCACATAATACTCGGAAGTGTGCATAGATTGTGTGAGATGTGTGGCCTCTGTTGGCGGAGGGGTAGTTTACTTGCAAAGGTCATTTTTACTGGCTGGCGATGGCTAGTTGGACATTAAGCTAATGTATTCAGAAGTGAGCCTGATGCCATTTCGTATGCATTACATGCTGCGGAGAGAAACTGCACTTTGGTAAAAATGATGGGAGCAGGCCTTTGGAAAATGTGAACTCTAATTTGATTTGGCATATAGCAGTGTTCTAATCTTTGGTGGGCTTGCAAAAATTAATTTAATATGTACATTTAAAATAAGAATGCTTGCAGATAGAATCCCAGATGGGGGATTCATACATTCCCGCATGTACGCACACACACAGATGCACATACACCCAGAGATTTAAAATGAAGTTTAGTCATTTAAAATTCAAATATTCCACTTGGGCCAACTTTTACTTTGATTGTGCCATACCACTTTGTAGAATGCCAGTACCACCTAGTTTAGGTCCTTATCTTGTTGGGAATATAAAAGTCTCTGGATGATTTTCTTCTTTTCCTCACTAAAGCTTAAAGGTTTTCTTTAGTTTTAACAAAACAAAAACTGTGGAAAAGAGTGTGCATTAAATGATGCTCTTAAGTATTTGTGGTATACATGAAATGGCTTTCAAACTAAGAAATATACAAGAAAAATTTAAATTTTAAGCAACCTTCTCCTTAAAGCCATGTTAATATCGTGAGTACTTTATCTGGTATTTATTTTACGTTTGCTTATTTTAGTGATTTACAATATAACCCTTAAATATACTTTAAAGTTTTTTGTGTTCAATGAATAATTTGTTCTAAAATGCTTAACTGAAAAAGACCTGCAAACTTTTAGTATAGTTTGGATAGAAAGGCTATCCATGTAATTAATGGCTCATATGTATTGCCTATGAGAATTTAAACAGATTATCTATACATGTCATCCCAACCAAATTATGATACATATATTTTGTTTAAAATGTATTTTGAGTTAATTCTTATTGAGACAAAAAGATACGCTCTTCATTTTAATTTAAGGTGCACTTAATGGTTATCAAACAGTGCTTATCTTTAAAGATTAAATTCATCTAATTGATGAGAGTGCTGCTTCTTATAGTCATCACAGTATGATTCAATTTACTAGTGAAGGCAGGAAGCCTTTATGAAGAATTTCACAGTGGGGTTGAAGATTTATTCCCAAACAGTTAATGTCTATTTTTATACCTGAGTAGAAACAGAGAAAAATATCCAATGCTTAAAAAACAAGAAGAAAGTTAGTAACAAAGCAGAAAACGATATTTCATATACTGTTTATGTTTTGAACTAGCTGACTATTAAAAGAGAATCTTAACTGATTTGCATTCATTTCTATTTTAAATAAAAATTCTAATTTCTGTTCATTGTGATATAAAGTAGAATGAATAAATATGATAATTCTGTAGTATATAAAAAGGATAAAAGTGATTTTATCAGTATTAGTGCTCTCTTGGTCCTAAAATATTAAATGAAGACAACCATCTCTAAAGCAGAAAAATGCCATCCAGTATTCAAAATTAGAGTTAAAATAATTATACATTTTCTCTGAAGAGAGACTGTACTTTAAGACTACTTTAAGACTACTTTAAGACTGTATCTCTTGTGTAAAACTAAAACAAAAACAACTGAAAAATATAATGTGAGTATCATATATCAACATAATATAAAGTTGATGTATCATATTTATATTCTAGTCAAGAGCTACTTAAATAGTACAGAGGCCAATAAGAAAAATATTAATAAAAATATTCGTACAACCACAAGAAATCATGGAATGTTTAAAATTTTCAATAAAATTTGTAATTTAATATAATAAAAATGAGACTATTTTATAACTCTGTTTACCACTTACCTTAGAAAAATTTGACCCTCATTAATCTACTAAACTATCTCTTGAAGTGAAAATAAGAACCTTCTTTTCAAAACAGTAAAATTGAAGGAAACTAAATAATAATTGTAATGTTTTACTTTTTCAGATAAATATATTATTTTTACTAAGAATTAATATTACACCATACAAAACATAATTAAGAATGACTCCAAAATATGCGCTTTGATGTTCTCTGTTCTAACTTAGATTATTCAAATAAGAAGCAATGCAGAGAATTTGTTGTAAAAACAAAATGCACTTTAATTTTGGAAATAAGCCTTTGTAAATATCTCTTTGGTTGTGATTAACACTTAATATGCATGACTCTACCATGGAGAATAGATTTGAAACTTGTCTTTAAAAAGACTTTGATTTGAAAAGAAATACACAGTAGAAGATTTAATAGAGTAAGATTCTACAAGCTAATGCATGTTGAAATAATTCTTTGCTTTCTTTTATGCTTGTAACAGATGCATCCAAGTGATAGGAGCAAAAGCCTCTGAACACTGTTTTGACATTAAAGAGCAATAGATTCAGCTACAACACATTAATTTGTTTCCACTTTTGCTTCTTTGTTGTTTGTCTGAGACTAAAAAGATTGAATGATCTTAAACTTGAGAAATTACTGAATATGCTTTCTCTTATATTTGTAAAGAAAGAGTCTTTTTCAGCATGAATGCACATTATTACTGACTGATATTTTGGCCACATTTAATTTTGTATGCAGTAGCCATTACATAAACAATTAGGTTTCAATTAAAACTGTCAAGTCAGTGTTTTTAAATGTTTCCATAATAAGGAAAGTACTGCTGGATATGCTTCCAAATGTTCATCAACACTGAACTATATAAAGGCAGTTGTTTTATTCTCAATTAACAGTTTAGACACATGCAAAATTCCTCTTTAGCTGCCATATGTACATAGCAAGTTACCATTCTTTAGAACTTTGATTGACTGGGGAAATGGGATTGTGTGTTAATCACATCAAGAAGAAAAACTTAACTTTATATTTAAGCATCACTTCAGATTGAGAAAACTATTCAGCCCCTTCTTGGAAAGCTGCAAATCCTTTGCTGCTCGGTGGCGCTGAGAATTAGGTCACACTAATAATCAATGCCCATACATTTGCCTTTGTTCATGGATATACGCGAGCTTCCGCTTTTCCAGATATAATGGGTAGGTTTTTTAGGGGAAATATTTTCTGCTCAAAATAACTGGGGAATCGAATAATGTATATTTCAAATTTTTATTGATAGGTCTAAAATAATAAATTATTATGACACTATTAACATTAATTTAGATATTGAAATTAGTCAAATATCAAATTATAAATTCAACTTCATACTAAAATAATTAGCAACATCTTAATAATTCCAAGTTTTCATAGTTTTTTTTTAAATTTCTGATGGTAGCATCTTTGAGAGAGCAGTGTTTTTGTGTTTTGTATTTTTTTAAGTTTGAGATTGATAGTGGTACATTCATGAATTTCAATAAGATTGTCAGTATATATAAACTCTTGAGATCGCTGCTTTTCTTCCACTGTCAAAAAGTTATTGCAAAAACCACAGTAAACAGTTCAAATTGAGAAAGTGCTATTGTTTGCCCTGTGGGTGGATTTAGCAGTAAGTGAAACCTTCAGACAACTCCAAAAAGAACTAATGTATCTAGTCACTGGTTTGTCTGCAGGAGAATATAGGCTATCATGATAGCCTCATGTTAGAAGAATTATAAACAAAAAGGCTGGAGGAAACCAATACTTTTGAGAAATTCTGACAGGCATCCCATGGAGGAGCACATGTACATTACTTTATACCTGTCAGATGCCAGCCAGGTTAGCTCCTTTATCAGAAAATAATACATGCTGATAACTGAAAGCCATTTTCTGAAATATGATAAATACTACTTTTGTGAATGAATTCTCCAAAGTGGACATATTAAGTCCAATGCTTTACTTTTAGGATAATCTAATATTATCATGAAGGCTTCAGTTAAAAGAAATCCTTTTGTATTCATAGGAATATAATTGTATTGCTTCAGTTTGTTTATTATATGGGATGCAATAATGAGAAAATAATATATTAGTGCCTCACTCAGACATATTATTGTCTTAAAAAGATTTTGGGAAATGGCATTATACATCCAATTTCTATCATTCCCATTGATATAAGCCATATATTTTATGACAATGGAAAAAAAAAAACAAACAGAAGGAAACCATTCTTTCTCATTTGTGTGTTTTTGGGGAAATGCTAGGTGTCATTATCAAGAATTCTTTTGTATACCCCAGCAGGCACTTAACCTTTTTCATCATAATATAAAGTAAAAAGTTGATAAAAGCATACAAAAACTCTTGTCTGCAAAAGTGAATTATAGTCAGTTCCTCTATGAGGCTAGAATATTGATCATGTAAATTCCACCTACGGCTCCATAAAAGTAAAATAATTGAGTGAGGGGGATGATTGGATAAATTATTTTTAAGTAGCTACCAAATGGTTGCCCGAGTGCACTACTGTGAGGGAAGTCAGCTAGACACTGATGAATGACATTCTGGAAATTCACTTGCCTTTGGTGAGGTTTTAAAGAGTCTAATTTTTTACCATTTTGGAGAAGTGGAAGATTGAACTCGCTCAACAACTTGCAATCTTCATCCTCATAGGAGAGCTGTTTGATTTCAAGTGTTCCGTTGGAGAAAGATGTTGGGCATTTTTCTTTTCTTTTATATTTAGATTTTTTGTTATGTGAATTTTGAAAATTAAACTGTATGTTCTGATCATTATAAATGCATATACATTTGTAAGAAATATTCTAGGAAAATTGAATATAACTTTAGTTTCTAAAATAGTAGCATCATTGAAAGGCACAGAACAATATCACAACTGGAATATTGACATCAACAGAGCCCTTTTCTAGCTTCACATTCTCCCCTTCCATTTCTTCCTTAACGCCTGGCAATGTTCAGATTTTCTCTAAGCTTCTTCACAGGCTCAAGTCCTGGAGCTAAAGTTCATAATTATAATTCAACTTATTTGAATCTCTGTGAGTGACAAAGCAAATTTATTTATGTGTTTTGCCCCAAGGATATACTTTGTAAGGTACCGGAGCAATAAAATATAGAATTAGAGCACGTGTATACACACAAGTACATATACACGAATCTATTACACAAACCCACATGTACTCAATGAAATATTTCTAACATACTTTTCTCCCTTTCAAAACTCATGATATCTTTCAACATTAATTATGATAATTTTAGATGAATAAATTTGTGTAATAGGCACCAGTGCATTTTAACCACGTGGTCTAGAAGTGATTTGGTTTATTCTCATAATTTCAAACATATTTTGAAAAGAATTATTACAAAGTAATAGACAAAAACAGAAATAAGATCCATTTACACACTACATCCTCATCATTTAAAAATATTTATTTGTTAAATGTGCTTAGAAATCTATCAATTTCTTTCACGTGTTCTAGTTGATTGGAGTATAAATTTTCAAAATAGTTTCTGATATTTTTTTTAAATATCCCCACTGTCTGTAGTATCTTTCCAAAGGGGTTGAAATCAGAGAACTACGGTAACATATGTATACCCATGTTCTTTGCAGCATAATTTGCAATAGTCCAAATATGGAACTAACCTAGGTCTCCATCAACAGATAAATTGATTGCAAAATTATAGGAAATACACACAGTGGAATTCTACTCAGCAATAAAGAAGAACAACATCATGTCATTCACAAGAAGATGGCAAGACCTGGAGAACATTATGTTAAGTGAGATTAGCCAAGCACAGAAAGAGAAGGGCCATAAGTTTTCTCTAATATGCCCAAGCTAGGGAATATTAGGGATAACAGAGGGACTCCAGGTAATTGAGGGGAAACCTCAGGAAAGCCAGAAAGGAGGAGGAGTGGAGGAAGAAAGCTGAGGTTAATTAATAGAAAAGCTACATTTGAATATGTGTATACATGTGAATATAACATAGTTAACATGTACACTCAGTATTGGGAGGGAGAGAAAAGGGGAAGTGGGGGAAAGGGTACCAAGTACTGTGTGAATATATGCCATTGTCAACATGATCTACATTATGTACTGAGAATAGAGTGCACCAATTAAAAATAAATAAAAATAAAAATATTTATTTGAAATCTCGTATAACAGAAATTATATTGGTATGATGATAACCAGATAATTGAAAACAGGCAGCCAAGATAATTTTTGAGAATGAAAGAAATACTTTGAAAAAATTTGGTTCATATTTGTAATTTCACAACACTATAAAAATTATAACCTGATGGCTCAATAATAACTGGTAGTTAAAAATAAAAGGACTATAAGCATATACAACATTTTCATTTCCAAAGTGACAAAAATACCATTTTTAGTACCCTCAGAAGTCATAGGAAACTAATGCACCATGTATTAAAGTTTTTAGCATTAATTATGGTTTTTTGTAATAAAAAATCAAAGAGATAGTTGGAAATAGTGAATAATAAACATCATAACAGAAAATATAGTACTCTACAAAAGTGTGCATCTTTCTATGTTGGCATTCACCTTGAAGATTTCAATGACACTCATAATATTTGGGTAATTAAAAATATTATTTTGATCACCACTAGTGTTCAAAGATAACATATTTTTATGGCAGTTCAAAAAAGATAAAATCCATATTCTGTTCTTTTACCAAGTGAAGTTTAATTTAAATCCACTTACATATATATATATATATATATATATATATATATATATATATATATATATATATTGGTGGTACTGGAGTTCCTAGAAACCCTTCTACCTCTGGGCTACACTCCCAGACCTATTTTATATTTTTTTATTTGGAAACATGGTCTCTTAAGCCAGTGTGGCTGGCTTTGGACCTGTGTGATCCTCCTGTTTCCGCCTCCCAAGCTGGGGTGGGGGAATATTACAAGTGTGCGCCACCACACCCTGGGAGAAAATATTTTTAAAAGGCAAATTAATGACTCATAAAACATTAGATAATTTGCAATATAGAAAATATTTACTTCTATGAGGAGACTAATAGGATATTATGATTGACTCAACGAAGAATCCAGAGTATCACATGTATATTGACAAAAAAGTAGTATGACATAATTTATAAAACCATAAAGCAATCAAATTGCAAAACTATAAATGGAAACTACAAATGCAAAACTATAAATTTGCATTTCACTGGACATAGTTCATTTGCATTTACATTGCTTGTGTTATGATCAGTTTTATAGAACTTATATAGTTATAAATTAGCTCATGCCATGAAAAGTAGAAATAACCTGGATGGGTGCCTTGGACAATATCTACTTGTTTACCTCTCTATTAGTTAATAGTGATCTTTTTAGTCCATTAAAAATACTTCCATATTTTTTCTTATAGTGTTCCATGGTATTGGCTAGTATTGTTGAAACTAGTTATATATGACTATTGGGTACTTAATATGTTTTCTGTTAATTAGAAAACAAGATTTTAGTATACATTTCACTGATCTCCCTGCTTTCAGAATTGATTCAAATAGGACAAAATATTTTTCTAATTAGTGATGTGACATTTTAATGAGTTTATTTGAAATTTTGTTAGAAAGCATAATTTACAGTAACAAAAACATAAACCATAATTTAAATTAAATTACATTGACTTTAATTATAAATTCTTTTAGTGTCATAAAACTTTACTATAATTTACTGCTAATTTTGTGGCTAAAAATAATGCAGATTTATTATCTTAGAGTTTTGAAGGCCAGACATCCAAAATGGATTTCAGAGAACTGCAGTCACAGGAGAAACCATAAAGAGAAATTTTAGTGCCTATTGCTGTTTCACATCAGAGGGTAAAGGCCTTTCTTTGTATCAAAGCTGTTTTTATAGTAAGAAAATAGGCACAATTGAAGGATATCACTAGTGAGCTGGACGTGGTGGTGCACATTTATAATCACAGGACCTGGGAGGCCAAGACAGGAGGATCACGGTTCACAGACAACCTCAGCTAATTGGTGAGGCCTTTTGAAACTTAGTGAGAGCCTGTTTCAAAATAAAAAATATAATATGGTTTGGGGTGTAGCTCAGAGGTAGTATGGTCCAGGATTCCATCCCTGGTACTGCAAAACAAGAAAGATACTGCTAGTAAAGGTAAAGCAAGTTTGATATAAAAACACAAACCACAGTCAAAAAATTTATTGTTTGAAATTTAAATCAAATTATAACAGAGATTTCTCTTCTTTTTCTCTTTCTTTCTTTCTTTCATTCTTCCTTCCTTCCTTTCTTTCTTTTCTTCTTTCTTTCTTTCCTTCTTCCTTTCAGTGCTGGGGATTTAACCCAGGGCCTCATGCATGCTAACTATGTACTCTACCAGAGAACCATAACCCTAGCCCCCAAATTACTTCACTTTTAATAAGATCTGTGTTCATAAATATGGGAAGCTGTAAAACAAGAACAAGAAAATGACTTTTATAATGGAGAGATGTGAAGTTAATTTTTAAGTTATGTAGATTTTACCTTTAATTAATATAAGTCATTTGTATATATTAATGGAGTTTAGAGTGATATTTCACTATATGCATAGAGCAAGCACTGATTAAACCAAACCTCTCTTTTTATAATTCACAAGCCCGTGACCCTTCCCAACTCCTAGTAATCAATATTTTACATTCATAACTCCCTGTGTGTATATATTATATAAATATATATTTATGTATACACATATATATTTTTTCATACATGATAGAAAACATGAAGTACTTGTCTTTCTCCGCCTGGCTTATTTCACTTAACATGATGTCTAGTTTCATAATTTTGCTACAAAAACTAGTATTTTATTTTTCTTTACGGCATTATGAATATATTAGTAGATATTTATGAGAAAAATCAATACTAATATTTTGTAAGAGTAAAAAAAATATTTAAATCTATTTGTATTTTAAATACAGGACCTAGCTATTAATATCATAGATCATTGATTCAGTATTTGAAAAATTCATTGTAGATTTTTTTATTGGTACATTATAATCTCTTATCATAATGTAAATCATGTTGACAATGATATACATGCACACAGTACTTGGTGCCCCCATCCCCATTTTCTTCCCTTCTAATACTAAGAATCCAGATCGACAGTTATATTCACATGTATACCCATAATTAATGGTGATATTTTCATTAATAAACTTCAATCTCCCTCCTCTCTTACCCTTTTTCCTCTTCTACCCTTCCTCCTTGGCCCCACTAAAGTTCTCCTCCATTATCTGGAGTCCTGGTATTCCAAATACACCCTAGTTCAAGTACATTAGTGAAAACACATAACCTTTTACTTTCCGTGCTTGGCTAATCTCACTTATCATAATGTTCTCCAGGGCCTTCCATCTTTTGCAAGTGATGTAATTTTGTTGTTCTTTTTTGCTGAGTAGAATTACATTGTAAAACAGGAAAGAAAGAAACTGAAGAAGATCTTGAAAGATGGAAATATTTTCCTTGATCTTGGATAGGCAGAATAAATATCATCAATATGGCCATTTTACGAAAAGTGACCTACAGAATTAATGCAATCCTATCAATATACCAATATCATTCTTCAGAGACCTAGAAAAATTAGTTATAAATTTTATATGTAATAACAAAAGCATCAGAATAGCCAAAACAATTCTCAGCAATAAGAGCCATGCAGGAGACATCCCAATTCCTAATTTCAAATTATATTATAGAGCTATAATAATTAAAACAGTATGGTACTGGCACAAAACAGACAAAGAGATTAATGAAAATGAACACAAGTTACAGAAACAAATCCACACACTTTCAGGTAATTGATCTTCAACAAAGGGGCCAAATGTATACATTGGAGAAAAGACAGCCTTTGCACAAATGATGTTAGATGTAGTTTTTAATCTAAGGTACAGTACACTGTATTAGACATTGCTAAATTAGTTTTAAGAGATATTGTTTTTGTTTCAAGTAAGTTCTAAATTTAAAAAATGGTATTAATCCTTGTCAAAGAATATCAGATTCATAGCATAGACTGTTTACAATTATTTTTGTATCTTCAAATGTGCTTTTGTTATATTTGTCAAAAATTAGGGCTTAGGATTTTAATACAGTAGACAAATGGCTCTCT
Organism: Muscardinus avellanarius; assembly: GCF_963383645.1. Classification (NCBI taxonomy): domain Eukaryota; kingdom Metazoa; phylum Chordata; class Mammalia; order Rodentia; family Gliridae; genus Muscardinus; species Muscardinus avellanarius. The sequence continues at coordinate 159,961,410 of NC_137787.1, forward strand.
TATTGGATATGTTGGTCTGTATTACATGTTTGTACTCAGTTCTCAGGAATAGATTTCATATCAAGGGATGTTGTACAGATAGCATGATATAAACATTTAAATGTATGAGCAAATGACAGACTATAAGATTAAGTAAGATTAGCAGAAGTTTCTTAAATAACATCCTTTCCAGAGGCATAACATTTTATATATTTTTATATAAATGTAGATGTATATTTTCATATAAATGTTAGATGTCAAATGATAGGGATGTGTATGTGTGTGAAATATGGGCAAAGTGATTTTTCTCAGAACTCCATTAAGTAGAGCATAAAAAAATAGTCAAAATAGCTGGATCTATGCAAAAGACTTTATCTTGTTATTATTTAATCCCAAATTTCCATTCATCATTATGACTTCATAAGCTAGGCAACCTCCTAAATGAAATGTGTCCACAATCTGTCACATTGTCTATTAAAATTTTATATTCTGTGTCAAAATTTTTCAAGTTAACAATCATAGATGTCTAGTTGATTGCAAAGACCATGGAAATCAATCTGAGGTGCTACTAGTGAGCTGCTGTCTAACAGCATGAGGGGTACATGTTCCAAGTGACTGGTTTATAGTACTTGCCTTAAACTTCTGCCCATGTATACCTCTAAGATCAAAGTACATTGACTAGTGGAAACACAAATTGTACGTGAGCCTCAAGAAGAAACAACTAAGTCAATTAAATCTAAAATTTAGTTTACACTGATGTCTTTTAATAAACTCAAATTTGATTGTAAGAAATACATGTATATTGGATTCAAATAAAAAATGTATTTAAGAAAGCAAATTTTAAAAGAATATGACCATGGGGTTTTTACAATGTTTTTAATAAAACATAACTTTTGAAAAATAAAATGTGTCTTAAATTTAGTTTAATGTTTTATTCATTTTTTTAAAAGGTACATTATAATTCTATACCATAATGAAGTTCAGATTAATAGAAACATACATGCATACAATACTTGATGAGTTTCTCCTTGGTTCCCTCCCTACTACCTCTCCTTTATAGCAATTTTCAATCATCTTATTAGCTTCTTTGATGTTTAATTGGTACACATTAAACTATGCATATGTAAGTACAAATCATATAAATGGTGGCATATGTCAAAAAATGAAGTGTCTGAGATTTTACCTTACTTAAACAGTCTTTCAATGTTTCATATATATTATCAGAATGTACAAGTCTCTTGAATCCCATTTATAACTGCTTCTTCCCAATAACCATCTCAATTACCCTGAAAATAATGATATGCATTCTGTAATTAGATATTAGTTTTCATTGATGAACCTTGTGTAAAGGGAATCATACAATGGAGCATACAAATCTGTCTGGCCTCCTTACTCATATTTTGTGACTTATCTACATCCTTGTTTTATTCAATAGCTCATTCCTTATTAGTGTTTATAATATCCCATTTAATGGTGATGCAAAAATTCAGTTTTTATTATCTTTTTTTTTTTTTTTTTTTGGTTGTACTGGGGATGGAACCCTTCTAACTCCGGGCTACTCTACCAGACCTATTTTGTATTTTTATTTGGAAACAGGGTCTCTTAAGCCAGCGAGGCTGGCTTCGAACCTGGGTGATCCTCCTGTCTCTGCCTCCCAAGAGCAGGGATTACAAGCATGTGCCACAACGCCCAGCTGGTTTTTATTATCTTTGTATTCATTTTTGCTTTGAGACACAAGAAAAAGTTATAAACATTTGTTTATATTTTCTATGTAGGTTTTTGTATGACCATGTTTTCTTTTCTTTTGGCTAGAGTACAAATGGTTCAGGAACATGGTAAATGAATGTTTACTATCTTGGTATCTGCTAACATCTCATCCGAGATAAATAATTATATATTTCTAGTATGTGAGTCTTATTTATTTATGATACTGGGGATTGAACCCAGGGGCATTCTGCCTCTGAGCCACCCCCAAACTATTTTATACTTATTACTTTATTTATAACTTATAATGTGAAGAGATTTGAATCAACTATATTTTAAATGGAATTTTTGACCACTATGATACATTTCTTAGTAATAATTGTAATTTGCAAAAATAGCAATATCACTTCTATTTTCTCCACATCATTCAATGAGACAGATGTTCCCACACCTGTCTACATCTGTACTGTATTGAGTGCTGTGGTGTGAGTGAGAAGATCCCCAGATTTCACATTTTAAAGGATAGTTACCATCCTGTGACACTATTGGGAGGTAGAACTTTTAAGAGATAGGGCCTAGAAGAAGCAAGTTAGGTCACTGAGTCATGATCTTGAAGGAAATATTATGATTGGCTCTTTCTCTTATTTTTCTTTGCTTCTTTACTGCCATGATTGATTAGTTTATTCTGCCACACATCCACTGCTGTGAGGTGCAGCCTGCCTAAGATGAAAAGCAATTGAGCAAAGACTAAAACCAAAATAAACATTTTCTTTTCTTTCTTTTTTTTTTTTTTTTTTTTTTTTTTGGTGGTACTGGGGTTCCTGGAAGCCCTTCTACCTCTGGGCTACACTCCCAGACCTATTTTTACATTTTTATTTGGAAACAGGGTCTCCTAAGCCAGCGCTTGTGGCTGGCTTTGAACCTGCGTGATCCTCCTGTCTCTGCCTCCCAAGCGCGGGGATTAGAAGTGTGCGCCACCACGCCTGGCAACATTTTCTTTTTTTAAAGTTGTTTATGTCGGGTATTTGTTAGAGCAATGTAAAATGACTAAATATGAAGAGCCCCAGCTATGAATCTATGTGTTTTCAGGAGAAGAACTATCATCTCCTCCAGATCTTCCTGAGGCAGAAGAGAAACCTTCACTCCAAAATATAAATGTACTCTTTTCTGGAAAATTGGAAAAGATTCTTGGTAATTATTTGAAATATAAACAATGTTCTCGAGTGGGAAGATGAGAGATTTCAAATTCAAAACATGAGATTTAGCCCTTTTGGAATGTAATCACATAAGAAAAGAGTTTTAAATCCCCATGGACATTTCTTTTACTGGCCTCTTCAGTAACTTTTGCCTTCAATCCAAGACCCTCTCATTAAAAGAGATAAGAGAAGGCTTCTGTTCTTTGAATTGGGAGCCATAAATTTTCCTAGTAAGGAAACAAATAGCTGCTCTATCCATGGTACGTGAGAAACAAAGATCTTTGGAAGAAACAAAAGCAAGGATTCACTGTCTCATAGAATATAAATGTCTATAATTGTAGGGGACAGAAATTCAAAGGTAGATTGAGACATCCAGAAAAGAGTTTTATGTCAGTTATGTATCTGAAGTCAATGGAAATATTTTAGAATGGTAGAAATGCTGAACTAGGTAACCGGAAAGTAAATATAGTTGGGATTTTGTTACACTCTTTGAAATCTTAGGTATCAGTCTAGTTTCCTGAGTTTTTTAGTAAATCATGACTATGGGAAATTTTCATTTATTAAAAATAAAGTATTTTTTCTTTGTTTATAAAGATATAATAATGTTTCTTTGAAAGTATTTTCAGTTGTACTTTTGATTAATTATAAAATATTTAAAAATTTAGCATTTTATGACTTTTATTTCAGTGCAACTACACCAGCATATAGGTACTAGTACTTTAAGAAATTTGTGATATCATACCATATGTAAATACAGAATGAGTATCATAAAAGTTTGAACAACTCAAACATGCTTTTCTGTCTCATAAACAGTCATGCTGCTTGACTCGGCACAAATTGCAAATGCCAAAAAATTTCTACAAAAAGGCATTTTTTAAAGATATAATACTGAATCTCATGATCACAAGGGCATGCATTGTTATTGTGAGCCTGTCAGATGATAAATGAGGATGTAGCTTCCAGAAATTAATTAGCTGAGAAGAATATCTACCTATTTCAGTAACTTTCCGTGGTAAGTGTGCATTCAATTTTATGCCTAAAACCTTCTCTTGTTATAGCTATTATTTAGTAATTTTGTAGCATCTTAAATCTGAAAGGGAATGTGCTAAAAAAAAGTAATAAACCATCTAAAATTTAATTAATGTTGTTTGAATAAAAATATCATTATCAGAACATCATTTTTAGGCTAAGTAATTGATTATTTTGCCTTGTATTTCCCATTTGACATTAATATGCAATTAAAATACTTAAAATTATTCTAAATATCAACAATAGTCTGCCTTTGTGTTTGCTTTAAAAATGTATAAAATATAGCCAATTCAAAACTTACCATGACATTTTACCTCTTGAGATCTAGTCTACCTTGCTGCTTTCTAAACAATATTTATATGTAATTTTAATTATTTATTTTTAATTTATAAACAATAAAATATACCAATTTTATTTAATAAAATATCCAGGTGTTTTATTAAATAAAAGTGAACTAAGTTCCAAATGAATATAACCAATAATAAATGATATCAGATTTGATTTTTTGATATTTGATTATATCAACTTCATCTTTTTGTCAGTTCTTTAGGTCACTCATTCAAGAAATATTTATTGAGGATCTGCTAGGTGCTGGCAAGTATGTTAGAATGTGCTTTACAAACATAACTGCGTCTTGAAAAAACTAAAACACAAAATAATTATTTCATTGACTTGGAAAACAGAAGATCAGAAACCCAATTCTATCATTTGGTTTTTGTAAATGATATTTTAAAAAATAATTCTGAAATTTTTGTTCTTTTAGCTAAAGTATAAGTAAAAATATTATTAACCAAGGGTGGAGACATATGCTAGTGAGTCCAATACTTGGAAGGCTGATATAGAAGGATACTAGACTTGAGGCCAGCCTTGGCAATTTAGCAAGACCCTCGGCAACTTAGCAAGGTCCTATTTCAAAATAAAATAATGAAATAGGGGTGTGAGTGTAGCTCAGAGGCAAAATGTCTGCTTCTACCGTGCACACAAACTCATGCACACGCAAATACTACTATCATTAATAACACTAAACCCACAAAAATATTATTTATGTGAAAATAGACACACAACTTATATCTTGGACAAAAAAATATTTCAAAATGGATTATAAATCCAAAAAAATGTAAAACTAAAAATTTATAGATGATACCATAATATAAAATCTTAGATAAGTTGTTTTGACAATCACTTATTATTTATTATTATTATTGTTGTTGTTGTTATTATTATTAATTTTGCAGTATTGGTGATGGAACTCAGGGGCAATCTACCTTTGAGATACACCCCCAGCCCTATAATTTTTATTCTTTAATTAATTATTTATTTACTTATTGCAGTACTAGAGATGGCATTCTACCTCCAAGCTGCACCCCCAGTCATACTTTTTATTCTTTATTTTAAAACTGGGTCTCACTGAGTTGCAAAGGGCCTCAATAAGAAGCTGAGGCTGTCTGTGAACCATGATCCTTTGGTCTCAAGCCTCCTGAGTGCTTGGATTATAAGCCTGTGCCACCATGCCTGGCTTGGCAATCACTTTTTAAATTCAATACCAAAAGAATGAACCAGGGAAAAAAGTGTGTGTGTGTGTGTGTGTGTGTGTGTGTGTGTGTGTGTGTAGTTTAGAGTTCATTGAAATTCTGATCTGCAAGTAATGATACTGGAAAAAATATTGGTAAAGCACACATGTTAAAGGGCTGGTATACAAAATATACAAGTACCTTAGAAAATTCTATAATAAGAAAAGACACAACTAACAAAATGAGCAAAATGTCTGAATAAATACTGATCAAACAACAAGATACATCATCAAAGAAGACACATATACAGAAGAAAAACAAATATATGAAAAGATAAAAAACATCTGACATTACAGATTTGCAAATCAAGCAATATAATACCTTTATACTCCTATTAGAATAGCTAAAATTTATAACATTAGCATCACCAAGTGCTCATTAAAATGAGGAGCAAATGTCATTCATTGCTTTTTGGAATACAAAATAAAACAGCCACTTTGGAAGAGAGTTTGGCAGTTTCATAAAAAAATGAACCATAGTTTTATCATATAATCTAGTAATTTTATTATTTGATATATACCCAAATGAGTTAAAACATGTCTACACAAAATACACACAATATTTGTAACAGTCTTATTTATAATTGCATAAATTTGAAAACAGCAAAGATATACCTTTAAGAAATAAATGAATACAAAACCATAATTGAACTAGACAGCATTCTAGAAAAGCTAAAACTGTAGAGGAAACAAAAGATCAGTCCTTGGTAGGAAGCAAGGAGGAAAGGATAAGATGGTGCAAAAAAAAAAGATTTGTAGGATAGTTAAACTGTTTTTTTATGATACAATGATAATTGACATGTTATTACATATTTGTCAAGACCAATGAGATGTACAACACAAACTGTGAACTCTAATTGTAAATAAATGTATGTCAATATTGGTTCCTCAGTTATGGTAGACCTACCACATTAAAGCTAGATACAAATAATAGGAAAAACTGTGTGTGAGGGTAGAGTGCATGTGGAAACTATCTGTACTTTATGACTAATTTTTCTAAGGATTAAACTGTCCTAAAAGTAAAACACATCACTTTTTACAAAGTCAAAGGGTAGTGTATGAAAATACAGCTTTGTGTAGAGATTAAATGTGATTTCCACCTTTCATTTAGTTCAGTGCATGGCGCCTTATATATCAATACAAGAGAAAATAATAGTAGTTATGATGATGAATATGCTAATGAAGATGATGAGAAGAAAATGCCACATTAGCAAAGAAAAAAGAGCTCCCCAAACTCAGAAAAGCAAATGAATACTTCCATTAGGTTTGGGTTACTAGGTACAACTAGGTAGAAAGTTTCTACAGAAAGATGCCGTTTAAGCTGAGCTTTAAAGGATAAGTAAAGTTGATGAGACAGAGCAAGAGGCAAAGACTCACAAAGAATAGAATTGACATTTACAAAGCAAAACTGTAGTGCAAACTGGCAGAGTTGGGAAACTGACTAGTAAACACGTCAAAAGCACTAACTGCGTGAAAAAAAGCAGAGATGAATTTCCATGCTAATCGTCCTTTAAAGACGTTCTATAAATGATTGGTTAGTTTAGACTCAAATAGATTAAACAGTGAATATTGGATTCTTTTTAAAATAATTAACTCTTTGCTTTACATATATGGATTAATAAGTTATTGGAGAGGATTTCTAGACTGCTTATCCATTATGTTATAAGTTCATGAAAATGTATGAATTTAGGTGTGATCTTGGATTCTGGATTAAACCTAGGATGAATTGTGACTAAAGATAAATTAATGAATCTATTTTAAGAAATGCTTCAGAAATTTTTCCTTGATTACCTCTCTACAGAAGAAAACAATATATTTTACCCAGTTTCTTCATAAAAAACTTACTGAGTATTAATGAGCTGAAGTACTATATTATTATTGTTATTATTAATATTAATTTAATATGATCACTGAAGATGCATGGATAAACATTTTTTGAATTCATACATGATTTGCAGGTAGTTAGAGAAATAATTTCCAATATTTACATATCAAAATTATACATTTATGTTTATTCAGATTAGACTGCATATGTTACAAATCTATGATATTTAATATTTATTTTATATACCCATACTTTGTTCTTAAACATACTAGTTACTTATTTATTTGTGGTTATAGCTTTTTTATACCATCTTTCTCTGAATACAATACCATCAGTCTCCAAAGATTGAGGTTTTTTTTTTAAACTAAATGCTAGCAGAACCCAATAACAGTGATACATGACTTAGAAATCACAAGGTGATTGATGGATGCCCATAGGTCTGATAATGACATAGTCTTAAATGAAAAAACAATTCATCTGATGTGAAAAATACAGTCACCCCTAAAGCTTCTAAAACATCAGTATGGAGGTCTATAGAAAGTTTCAGTAGTCATCATGGTTCAAGTATAAAACCATGGTTAAATTTAGTCTTTGAGGCACCATTTATTATCATCCCAAATACTATTTAAAAAAAATAGTATCCATAAGCAGAATTCACAGTCATCCAAGAGAGACCAAACTTATAAGTTACTATATCAACTTCTGAAAGTTAACGAGCAGCCTGGGGACTTATGATTTACTGTCAGTCCACCAAGAAATGTCAGTGCCCCAGAATAAGAGGAGGCTAGTGTCATCTAGCCGGATTTGTGAACTTTTCACTTTGCCATTCCGTAGACAGCAAACAGAAAATTAGTCCATAAATAATTGAACTTGAAATTTTTTGAAAATCTATCACAGCATGTTAAAAGCAATTTTGTTCCTGAATTAGCTCTCTACAAGTAGTAAATATGTCAAATAGTCTTTAAATAATGCAACATATAGAGCAAAAGATAAGGAGGTTTTAATAAGAATAAAAGAAAGGAAGACATTGGGAAATATACAAGATGTATGATTTCAGCGCTTACACTTTCTTTCTGAGAAAATTGGAATATAAATCTAGTATTAAAATGCCAATTAAAAGTAGGAAATTTGCATAATGCATTTGTGGTCTCAGAAAATGATACAAATTTGTAAATAAACATTTCTAATGTGACCGTTTTATTTTGTACACAGATGAACATATGTTCTAACCCTCCTAAGAAAGACAGAAGAGTTAGATGTGATGGAATGGCTCATAAATATATTGAAAAGGATGAAGGATGAAATGTTATTTCAGTAAAAGCTTAAAAAATGTTTCTTTTAGAAGTGATCTGATCAGATGTCTAAATATATACATACCAAGTTTTATGTAGTTTTCAAAAGCCATATTCATATCACTAAGAGGTTTTTATTTAATTCATATTTTGATATACATAACATAAGAAGATGCATATTTAACTCTAATCTTAGTGAAAGAATACAGTTGATTTAATTATATGGCATAAAGTAAAAGTTTACTGTTACTAGTAATTATAAATATTCTAGAAAACGAAATGTTTTATAAAATCAGATGTTGCATGGAAATGTCTCAATGAAAGCAAACCTTTTGCGTACTTAAATTTATTATTAATATTTCTAATGTTAATTCCATATTTACTAAAAGTTTTAAGAAGTGCAAACAACTGTGTTTTTTCTAAACGATTTGAAGGTAAGTTTCTAGCATGTGTCTCATGGCAGCAAAAATACTTCAAAGTATATATCTTATAAGTAAGAATATTTCCTTTATAATATTTATAATCAGAAAAATAAAAAAGCTAATACTGAGGATATCATCTAGAATTCTTGAGTTATCTTATTCTTTACAAACTTAAAATTTATTTACACATTTGTCATTTTGTCCCTATACATACTTGTTTTGTCAGTCATAATATTATTATTTGAATACTGAAATCATCTCCGATTTGTACAATAAAAGCCTTCTGAAGGTAGATTTTATTGTGAGACCCTGTTTCAAAATAGAGAGTAAAAAAATAGTGCAGAGGCTGGGCGTAGTGGCACACCCCTGTAATCTCCGCATTAGGGAGGCGGAGACAGGAGGAACATGCAGGTTTGAAGCCAGCCGCGCTGGTTTAAGAGACCCTGTTTCCAAATAAAAAAGTATAAAAATAGGTCTGGGAGTGTAGCCTAGAGGTAGAAGGGTTTCCAGGAACCCCAGTACCACCACCAAAAAAAAAAAAAATAGGGCAGAGGGTGTAGCTCGGAGGTCAAATGTCCCTGGGTTCCATCCCCAGACCCGAAAAAAAAAATATAATATATACATACATACATACATACATACATGTGTGTGTGTGTGTGTGTGTGTGTGTGTGTGTGTGTGTGTGTTTGCGTGTCTGGGGATGGAACCCAGAGGCATTCGAACTCCAAGCTACACCCCCTGCCCAATTTTTTATTCTTTATTTTGAAACAGGGTCTCACTGAGTTGCAGAGGGCCTTACTTAGTAGCTGAGGCTGTCCGCGAACCGCTATCCTCCGGTCTCAGACTCCCAAATGCTGGGATTACAAACGTGTACCACCACACCCAGCTCCAGAATTATATTTATTTCAATTTTCTCTTTCTCCTTTCTCAATGAAAAAAACTATATATGATTATCTCTGATTATCTCAAATCAAATTACTTGTTTGGTAAATATCGTTTTGTGTACTTATTTTTGTGTACTTATTGTTTTGTTTTCTTATTACTACCACAGCCTATACTTTATACTAAAATACTCTCCTGAACCTACTAAGATTCCAGCATCCTCCACTGCATGTGACAACTAATGTGTACTTACATAATACCTATTAATTTTTTTATTGGTGCATTGTAGTCATGAGCTTAATGGTATACAAGATGATAGAGGCATACATGCACACATCAATTATTTAACCCTTCTCCAATTCTCAACCTATTCCTTCCTGCTCATTTTGGCTTAGTGATTGACTGTGATATGTTTGTGAATA